>NC_072429.2:26926666-27235000 GCF_028878055.3 Symphalangus syndactylus
GTCCACTGGGAGCATTGAACTCCTGACCTCAGGTGATCCACCCACCTCGGCATCCCAAAATGCTGGGATTACAGGCATGAGCCACCTCACCTCGCCCGGGAACACTGAAATTGGACCATGCCTTCCAGGAGTTCACAGCTTGGTGTATGGGGCAGACATAGAACAAGAAATGCAAAATAGTATGTAAGGCCTTGAATACATTTGGACTGCAGAGAGCTTTGGAATGCCAAAGGGAGGATGGGAATGATCTTTTTTTTTTTCTTCAATTTTTACTTTAAGTCCAGGAGTACACGTGCAGGATGTGCAGGTTTGTTACATAGGTAAACGTGTGCCATAGTGGTTTCCTGTGCAGAAAGGATGGGAATGATCTTAAGAAAACGTGGGATTGTCAATACTGAGCGCGAGCTTGTAAACCTGAGACCTGCGTTTGAATCCTGGCTCTATCTCTAGTAGCTGTGTGACTTTGGTGTCTCCTTGTCTTAATTTCCTGTTTTCTAAGAAGGTAGCAGTAGCACTGGTTCCAAGTGGTGAAGCTTCAATGAGGCATTGTTTGTAAAGAAACTATGTAGCACAGTTCCTGGTGGCTGCTCTTCTGCTTTCAGAGTTAATTCTGATGAGGACAAGATCTTTGGAAGGTGAAGATTCCACTGGGCCTGGGATGTGGTAAGCTGGTGAAATGGGTCCATGTGATTCTTGCTGCCATCTTGGTCTAGAAGGGTGGTGTCTTGTGAGAGGAAGAGCATCAGGCTCCGGCTGGCTCCACTTGTCGGCCTAGGTCAACCTTTCTCAGAGTGTGTGGGCTGCGTAGATAGCGCTGAAGTGGTACAGAGGCAAGTGTTGAACAAATTGAAGAGCTGTGTATTTTTCTGTGTATTACAAAGATACCATCTTTCCATTTACAGTAGTTCTATAATGCTTCCTTTAAAGATAAATTTATATACATTAAAACATGATTTGATTTAAAGGAGAAACTTAAGAACTAGCAGAGGTATGTGAACGTGGTAAAATCATGATGGTGCTTGTCTGATGCTCTGTTGTGCTAAAAGGAGCATAGGGAATGCTGGCTTAGAATGAGGTTCTTAATGGTACCAGTTCTCCTTTTCCTTGTCTGTAAAATGACAGTGACAACATCACCTTCCTGGGGCTAGCAGAGCTGACACGAGAGAATGCGTGTGAGGGGCCCTGCGTAGTGAGTGGCCCTCTCCCCTGACGTTGCTTTATCCCTACCTCATGCATGACTACATTACCCTCTTATTGTATCACAAACTAAAATTAATTTGTTTACAATTCCTCTCCGTAATACTGAAATTCCAAACATTCTGAAAACTGAATGTTAAAAAAAAACAAGTTCAGCACACATCAGTTTATTTTTGATACAAATTTACAGTTTTTGTAGCAAAATTTGACCTAAACCGATGGGAAGCTATCTGCCTCCTTAATTTATCCCTCTAAGTGTAAATATTTACATGTGTGGAGACAGAACTGTGAATATGCTTGACTCTGATGTGCTGGTCTGGATTCTACGGAGTATAGCATGTTATGTGGTATTTGAACTGCATAACCTCTCTAAAATGTGAAAAATTCTCTATCCCCTAAAACATCTGGTGACAAGCGTTTTAGATAAAGGATTGCAGACTCTTAGTTGTTTGTTTTCCCAACCAGCACATAAATCCCAAGAGGGCAGGGATCACATTTGTTTTATTTAAGGCCATAGCCTCAGGCCTAGACCAGAACTGGCACATAGTAGGCACTTAGTAGATGTGAAGGAAGGCACTGAATGGGTGTCTCCCTGCGGGACACCACAGCCTGTCTGTGGAGAGGGGGTTTCTAACACTTCAGCGAGGTGTAGCTGTTGACCGCCTGGCCCCTTGCCAAGTAGGTGGACATTCTGGCCATGTGAGGGGCCAGCCTGAGTCCCATGAAACTGGGTCTACCTTAGTGTTTGGTTCCAAGAGTGATTAGGTTTACTTGGGATGGTCCAGACTGGACACACTATCCAGAGAGGCCTTTCCAATCCGAGCCCCTGTGGCCTCTCAAACTCCCAGAAACTGGTGCAGATTCAGGGCCTGTGAAGCTATTTGAACTGTGGGAAAAACTTGCAAGTTTCTGCTTGCTTCCTGACCCATCACGGCAGCTCCTAAATCTTTGGACTGGTATTTTCAAAAGCCTTTTGATGACAGTTGAGCCCCTGACTGCCTGTCTGACCACCTTCCACAGACAGCAACCAGTTCTCTGCTCCTTTTGGCACAACAGAGCATCTTGCATACAGCAGGAAACTAGGAAATACTTACTGAATGACTGAACAAATGAAAGAAAGAAAGAATTGCATCTTTCTTGACATTTGACCTTTTCCCTTCTTCCTGGCTTAGTACAACCCCTACCTAGTCTTTGCCTTTGAGGTCCCGGCATGCATGTCTTGTTTTCCACTTTGTTTTGCAACATACTCAGCTATCAGTCTTGGCTCCCAGGCCGTGGTTGCCACTTGGAGCCCCTCCTTCCAAGCTGCCTTTCCATTCTCATATTAATGCCTCTCCCCATTAAGCATTGCTCCATCACTTCCTGTGGATAAGGTGCTGGGCATAAGCTCATTATATCATTTAATTGTTTTATTTCCACTTTAGAGAGAGGTGAAGTAACTCACCCAACATCTGGCAGGGCTGGGATTCAACCCCAGACTTGACTGGTTCTTCTGACAATCTTTCTACATAGCCTGGGTCTGTTAGAGCCTCTCCATTTTCCTCCGTTGAGTTGTCTCCACAGATTATCAAGATATACTCAGCTTTTAGTTCAGCTTGCTTAGCACTGCAGCCCGAGGCAAACCCTTGGACGCCTGGCATCAACTGCTCAAGTCACCAAAGGCATGAGAGTTACCAGAAATGGATTCTACAGCTTTGTGGCTAATATGTCAGGCTCTGGAATTCCACAGAGACATTTTTCAGTCCCAGTTCTAACAGCATCTGCTTCAAAGAATATAAGCTCCAGGAAACCATGATAGGTACTCAATGACACATGTTTGATTAATTAATTCCATTAATTAATTAAGTTAAATAATGCTCGTAAAATACAAATCAAAATCACAATGAAACACCATCTCATACCAGTCAGAATGTCTATTATTAAAAAGTCAAAAAACAACAGATGCTGGAGAGGTTGTGGAGAAAAAGGAATGATTTTACACAGTTGGTGGGAGTGTAAATTAGTTCAACTATTGTGCAAGACAGTGTGGCGATTCCTCAGCAACCTAGAGGTAGAAATACCATTTGACACAACAATCCCATTAGTGGGTAACTGCCCAAAGGAATAGAAATCATTCTATTATAAACATACATGCATGCATATGTTCACTGAAACACTATTCACAATAGCAAGGACGTGGAACCAACCTAAATGTCCATCAATGATAGACTGAGTAAAGAAAATATGGTACATATTCACCATGGAATACTATGCAGCCATAAAAGAGAATGAGATCATGTCTTCTGCAGGGACATGGATGGAGCTGGAGGCCATTATCCTCAGCAAACTAACACAGGAACAGAAAGCCAAATACCATATGTTCTCACTTACAAGTAGGAGCTGAATGATGAGAACACATGGACACATGGTGGGTAACAACACACACTGGGGCCTGTCAGAGTGTTGAGGGGGAGAAGGGAGAGCATCAGGAAGAATAGCTAGTGGATGCTGGGCTTAATACCTAGGTGATGGGATGATCTGTGCAGCAAACCACCATGGCACATGTTTACCTCTGTAACAGACCTGCACATCTTGCACATGTACCCCGGAACCTTAAAAAATATATAATGCTCATAAAGCTGTTAGTTCAGTGACTGGCACAAACCAAGCATCTTCAAAGGATAGCTGTTATTTTCTTTTTCTGAAGGGGAGTCTCGCTCTGTTGCTGAGGCTGGAGTGCAGTGGCGTGATCTCAGCTCACCACAACCTCCACCTCCCGGGTTCAAGCAATTCTTTTGCCTCAGCCTCCTGAGTAGCTAGGATTACAGGCGTGTGCCACCACGCCCAGCTAATTTTTGTATTTTTAGTAGAGATGGGGTTTCACCATGTGGGCCAGGCTGGTGTCCAACTCCTGACCTCGTGATCTGCCCGCCTCGGCCTCCCAAAGCGCTGGGATTACAGGCATGAGCCACCGCGCCTGGCCAGATAGCTGTTACTTTCATTTATCACGAGGAACCCCTTTCAAATTTCAGCATTGATAATTCAAGCTTTTTGACAGGTGCAAGTTACTCCTCTTCTGTAGCCATGGTTGAATCCTAAGGCGGCTCTCCCCTACCAAAATCAGGGCCTAGATTGAGCAGTCTAGTTTGTGCCCAATTCTGTTTCTCCGCTACCACTTTGCCCTTGTTGCATGCAGAGTCAGGCCTGGCCTGCAGCTGAAGACCTGAGGGAGTAGGGCTGCAGGAGGGTGTTATGAAAATTCTCAACAATGAATCACTGATGCTTTGCCTGAGGGTTAAAAGCACAGTCGATTTATTTTGTGCCTTTCCATCTCCAAGTTGTCCAGCTCCTGCAGGATCGTTAGCTTGAGAACATTAACTCAAATGTGTCAGAGCCTCCCCTTCCTACTCTGTAAGCCACCTTCTTACCTGCTTTTCCCTCCCCCATCAACCAGATTGCTCATGTGGAACCCTACTTCTTGCTGAGGTGTCAGTCCCTGAGGGGCTGGGTCTTAACCAATGGCATTGAAGTAGGTGGGAATTCAGATGGGGAAGAGTGGTGTAAGTGATTTTCAAGCCATGTTTGTACTTAACACAGTGTAGTTTTATTTATTTACGTTTTTCATCAGAAAAGTCATCTTGGAGTTTATTGATTTAATAAGCCTGTGCAAGCAAAAGTACTATAAAGCAGTGCATAGCTCTGAGGGGTTATTGAAATTAGTATCATTGGGTTAACGTTTGTAGCAGGGAGCCCTTTCGAGTTGATATTTGCATTTGTTTATTTGTTTTTCTTCAGAAGAAGGAGCCAGAAGACCATCTGGAACTCACTGAACATAGCTATCCTCTTAGAGGGTGGGTAGGTGTAGGATATTCTGGACTCACTGAGGGGATATAGTTAGAATGGCAGGTGCAGCATGAGTTGCCATATGATCCAAGGAGGAATGAGTCCAAGGAAGTCTTTTAAACCTGGGAATTATTGAAGGTGACTGTGGCAGGAAATATTTCCCCAAGATAGCCACATCAATGTATTTCCCATCTCACAGGTTTGTTTTACAATAAGAAATTGACACATCACCTTTAGGGTGGTGGTGGAGGATTGTTTCTGTTCCCTTCCCTTGAAATGGGGCAAGTCTCTGTAGCTGCCTTGACCAATAGAATGTGGTAGAAGTGATGCCACGTGGATTCCTAGGTTAGATTGTAGAAGGCAATACAGCTTCTGTCTGGCTCTTAGAGCCCAGGTGTCATGTGTAAGGAAGACCAGGCACATGTGCGGGTGTTTGACTTGATGGTCCCTGCTAGGCCCCCAGCCTAGAGCAAGCATCAACAGCCAGACATATGAATGAATGAGCCTGTAACTGAGTGCAGCCTTCTGCCTTTGAATCTTCTTACTGAGATCCCTGAACATTGTGGATCATGGAAACAACTTATCTGAACCCTACCCTGTCTGAATGCCGATCCCCAGAAATGATGAGAGGTAATAAATGACTATTGTTGTTTTAAGCCTCTACATTTTGAGGTGATTTATTATGCAGCAATAGATGACTAATTTAATAGATGATGATTTAGAATAGGAGGAGCAGAGCAAGTATCCTACACCTGGGAAAATTCTTGGCTGATATTGGAAGGAAGTTGTGGGTTCTGAATTTGCAAGGGTGTAGAGATCAATAATTTCTTTTTTTTTTTTTATTATACTTTAGGGTTTTAGGGTACATGTGCACAATGTGCAGTTTTGTTACATATGTATCCATGTGCCATGTTGATTTCCTGCACCCATTAACTCGTCATTTAGCATTAGGTGTATCTCCTAATGCTGTCCCTCCCCCCTCCTCCCACCCCACAACAGTCCCCGGAGTGTGATGTTCGCCTTCCTGTGTCCATGAGTTCTCATTGTTCAATTCCCACCTATGAGTGAGAACATGCGGTGTTTGGTTTTTTGTCCTTGCGATAGTTTACTGAGAATGATGTTTTCCAGTTTCATCCATGTCCCTACAAAGGACACGAACTCATCATTTTTTATGGCTGCATAGTATTCCATGGTGTATATGTGCCACATTTTCTTAATCCAGTCTATCGTTGTTGGACATTTGGGTTGGTTCCAACTCTTTGCTATTGTGAATAGTGCCGCAATAAACATACGTGTGCATGTGTCTTTATAGCAGCATGATTTATAGTCCTTTGGGTATATACCCAGTAATGGGATGGCTGGGTCAAATGGTATTTCTAGTTCGAGATCCCTGAGGAATCGCCACACTGACTTCCACAATGGTTGAACTAGTTTACAGTCCCACCAACAGTATAAAAGTGTTCCTATTTCTCCACATCCTCTCCAGCACCTGTTGTTTCCTGATTTTTTAATGATGGCCATTCTAACTGGTGTGAGATGGTATCTCACTGTGGTTTTGATTTGCATTTCTCTGATGGCCAGTGATGAGGAGCATTTCTTCATGTGTTTTTTGGCTGCATAAATGTCTTCTTTTGAGAAGTGTATGTTCATGTCCTCTGCCCACTTTTTGATGGGGTTGTTTGTTTTTTTCTTGTAAATTTGTTTGAGTTCATTGTAGATTCTGGATATTAGCCCTTTGTCAGATGAGTAGGTTGCAAAAATTTTCTCCCATTGTGTAGGTTGCCTGTTCACTCTGATGATAGTTTCTTTTGCTGTGCAGAAGCTCTTTAGTTTAATGAGATCCCATTTGTCGATTTTGGCTTTTGTTGCCATTGCTTTTGGTGTTTTAGACATGAATTCCTTGCCCACGCCTATGACCTGAATGGTATTGCCTAGGTTTTCTTGTAGGATTTTAATGGTTTTAGGTCTAACATATAAGTCTTTAATCCATCTTGAATTAATTTTTGTATAAGGTGTAAGGAAGGGATCCAGTTTCAGCTTTCTACATATGGCTAGCCAGTTTTCCCACCACCATTTATTAAATAGGGAATCCTTTCCCCATTTCTTGTTTTTGTCAGGTTTGTCAAAGATCAGATAGTTGTAGCTATGCGGCATCATTTCTGAGGGCTCTGTTCTGTTCCATTGATCTATGTCTCTGTTGTGGTACCAGTACCATGCTGTTTTGGTTACTGTAGCCTTGTAGTATAGTTTGAAGCTGGGTAGCGTGATGCCTCCAGCTTTGTTCTTTTGGCTTAGGATTGACTTGGCGATGCGGGCTCTTTTTTGGTTCCATATGAACTTTAAAGTAGTTTTTTCCAATTCTGTGAAGAAAGTCATTGGTAGCTTGATGGGGATGGCATTGAATCTATAAATTACCTTGGGCAGTATGGCCATTTTCACGATATTGATTCTTCCAACCCATGAGCATGGAATGTTCTTCCATTTGTTTGTATCGTCTTTTATTTCATTGAGCAGTGGTTTGTAGTTCTCCTTGAAGAGGTCCTTCACATCCCTTGTAAGTTGGATTCCTAGGTATTTTATTCTCTTTGAAGCAATTGTGAATGGGAGTTCACTCATGATTTGGCTCTCTGTTTGTCTGTTGTTGGTGTACAAGAATGCTTGTGATTTTTGTACATTAATTTTGTATCCTGAGACTTTGCTGAAGTTGCTAATCAGCTTAAGGAGATTTTGGGCTGAGACAATGGGGTTTTCTAGATATACAATCATGTCATCTGCAAACAGGGACAATTTGACTTCCTCTTTTCCTAATTGAATACCCTTTATTTCCTTCTCCTGCCTGATTGCTCTGGCCAGAACTTCCAGCACTATGTTGAATAGGAGCGGTGAGAGAGGGCATCCCTGTCTTGTGCCAGTTTTCAGAGGGAATGCTTCCAGTTTTTGCCCATTCAGTATGATATTGGCTGTGGGTTTGTCGTAGATAGCTCTTATTATTTTGAGATACGTCCCATCAATACCTAATTTATTGAGAGTTTTTAGCATGAAGGGTTGTTGAATTTTGTCAAAGGCCTTTTCTGCATCTATTGAGATAATCATGTGGTTTTTGTCTTTGGTTCTGTTTATATGCTGGATTACATTTATTGATTTGCGTATGTTGAACCAGCCTTGCATCCCAGGGATGAAGCCCACTTGATCATGGTGTATAAGCTTTTTGATGTGCTGCTGGATTCGGTTTGCCAGTATTTTATTGAGGATTTTTGCATCAATGTTCATCAAGGATATTGGTCTGAAATTCTCTTTTTTGGTTAAGTCTCTGCCAGGTTTTGGTATCAGGACGATGCTGGCTTCGTAAAATGTGTTAGGGAGGATTCCCTCTTTTTCTATCGATTGGAATAGTTTCAGAAGGAATGGTACCAGTTCCTCCTTGTACCTCTGGTAGAATTCAGCTGTGAATCCATCAGGTCCTGGACTCTTTTTGGTTGGTAAGCTATTGATTATTGCCACAATTTCAGAACCTGTTATTGGTCTATTCAGAGATTCAACTTCTTCCTGGTTTAGTCTTGGGAGGGTGTATTTGTCGAGGAATTTATCCATTTCTTCTAGATTTTCTAGTTTATTTGCATAGAGGTGTTTGTAGTATTCTCTGATGGTAGATTGTATTTCTGTGGGATCGGTGGTGATATCCCCTTTTTCGTTTTTTATTGCATCTATTTGATTCTTCTCTCTTTTCTTCTTTATTAGTCTTGCTAGCGGTCCATCAATTTTGTTGATCTTTTCAAAAAACCAGCTCCTGGATTCATTAATTTTTTGAAGGGTTTTTTGTGTCTCTATTTCCTTCAGTTCTGCTCTGATTTTAGTGATTTCTAGCCTTCTGCTAGCTTTTGAATGTGTTTGCTCTTGCTTTTCTAGTTCTTTTAATTGTGATGTTAGGGTGTCAATTTTGGATCTTTCCTGCTTTCTCTTGTGGGCATTTAGTGCTATAAATTTCCCTCTACACACTGCTTTGAACGTGTCCCAGAGATTCTGGTATGTTGTGTCTTTGTTCTCATTGGTTTCAAAGAACATCTTTATTTCTGCCTTCATTTCATTATGTACCCAATAGTCATTCAGGAGCAGGTTGTTCAGTTTCCATGTAGTTGAGCAGTTTTGACTGAGTTTCTTAATCCTGAGTTCTAGTTTGATTGCACTGTGGTCTGAGAGACAGTTTGTTATAATCTCTGTTCTTTTACATTTGCTGAGAAGAGCTTTACTTCCAACTATGTGGTCAATTTTGGAATAGGTGCAGTGTGGTGCTGAAAAAAATGTATATTCTGTTGATTTGGGATGGAGAGTTCTGTAGATGTCTATTAGGTCCACTTTATGTAGAGCTGAGTTCAATTCCTGGATATCCTTGTTAACTTTCTGTCTCGTTGATCTGTCTAATGCTGACAGTGGGGTGTTAAAATCTCCCATTATTATTGTGTGGGAGTTTAAGTCCCTTTGTAGGTCACTGAGGACTTGCTTTATGAATCTGGGTGCTCCTGTGTTGGGTGCATATATATTTAGTATAGTTAGCTCTTCTTGTTGAATTGATCCCTTTACCATTATGTAATGGCCTTCTTTGTCTCTTTTGATCTTTGTTGGTTTAAAGTCTATTTTATCAGAGACTAGGATTGCAACCCCTGCCTTTTTTTGTTTTCCAGTTGCTTGATAGATCTTCCTCCATCCCTTTATTTTGAGTCTATGTGTGTCTCTGCACGTGAGATGGGTTTCCTGAATACAGCACACTGATGGGTCCTGACTCCTTATCCAGTTTGCCAGTCTGTGTCTTTTGATTGGAGCATTTAGCCCATTTATATTTAACGTGAATATTGTTATGTGTGAATCTGATCCTGTCATTATGATGTTAGTTGGTTATTTTGCTCGTTAGTTGCTATAGTTTCTTCCTAGCCTCGATGGTCTTTACAATTTGGCATGTTTTTGCAGGGGCTGGTACCGGTTGTTCCTTTCCATGTTTAGTGCTTCCTTCAGGAGCTCTTTTAGGGCAGGCCTGGTGGTGACAAAATCACTCAGCGTTTGCTTGTCTGTAAAGTATTTTATTTCTCCTTCACTTATGAAGCTTAGTTTGGCGGGATAGCAAATTCTGGGCTGAAAATTCTTTTCTTTAAGAATGTTGAATATCGGCCCCCACTCTCTTCTGGCTTGTAGAGTTTCTGCTGAGAGATCAGCTGTTAGTCTGATGGGCTTCCCTTTGTGGGTAACCCGACCTTTCTCTCTGGCTGCCCTTAACATTTTTTCCTTCATTTCAACTTTGGTGAATCTGACAATTATGTGTCTTGGAGTTGCCCTTCTCGAGGAGTATCTTTGTGGCGTTCTCTGTATTTCCTGAATCTGAATGCTGGCCTGCCTTGCTAGATTGGGGAAGTTCTCCTGGATAATATCTTGCAGAGTGTTTTCCAACTTGGTTCCATTCTCCCCATCATTTTCAGGTACACCAATCAGACATAGGTTTGGTCTTTTCACATAGTCCCAAATTTCTTGGAGGCTTTGTTCATTTCTTTTTATTCTTTTTTCTCTAAACTTCCCTTTTCTCTTCATTTCATTCATTTCATCTTCTATCAGCGATACCCTTTCTTCCAGTTGATCGCATCTGCTACTGAGGCTTCTGCATTCTTCGCGTAGTTCTCGAAACTTGGCTTTCAGCTCCATCATCTCCTTGAAGCCCTTCTCTCCATTGGTTATTCTAGTTATCCATTCTTCTAATTTTTTTTCAAAGTTTTTAACTTCTTTGCTATTGTTTTGAATTTCCTCTCGTAGCTCAGAGTAGTTTGATCGTCTGAAGCCTTCTTCTCTCAACTCATCAAAGTCATCCTCCATCCAGCTTTGTTCCGTTGCTGGTGAGGAACTGCGTTCCTTTGGAGGAGGAGAGGTGCTCTGTTTTTTAGAGTTTCCAGTTTTTTTGGTCTGTTTTTTCCCCATCTTTGTGGTTTTGTCTACTTTTTGTCTTCGATGATGGTGATGTACAGATGGGTTTTTGGTGTGGATGTCCTTTCTGTTTGTTAATTTTCCTTCTACCAAACAAGACCCTCAGCTGCAGGTCTGTTGGAGTTTACTAGAGGTCCACTCCAGACCCTGTTTGGCTGGGTGTCAGCAGCGGCGGCTGCAGAACAGTGGATTTTCGTGAGACCACAAATTCAGCTGTCTGATAGTTCCTCTGAAAGTTTTGTCTCAGAGGAGTACCCGGTTGAATGAGGTGTCAGTCTGTCCCTACTGGGGGGGTGCCTCCCAGTTAGGCTGCTCAGGGGTGAGGGACCCACTTTAGGAGGCAGTCTGTCCGTTCTCAGATCTCCAGCTGCGTGCTGGGAGAACCACTACTCTCTTCAAAGCTGTCAGTCAGACAGGGACATTTAAGTCTGTGGAGGTTCTTGCTGAGTTTTTGTTTGTCTGTGTCCTGCCCCCAGAGGTGGAGCCTACAGAGGCAGGCAGGCCTCCTTGAGCTGTGGTGGGCTCCACCCAGTTCGAGCTTCCTGGCTGCTTTGTTTACCTAAGCAAGCCTGGGCAATGGCGGGCGCCCCTCCCCCAGCCTCGTTGCCGCCTTGCAGCGTGATCTCAGACTGCTGTGCTAGCAATCAGCAAGACTCCGTGGGCATAGGACCCTCCGAGCCAGGTGCGGGACACAATCTCCTAGTGTGCCGTTTTCCAGGCCCGTTGGAAAAGCGCAGTATTAGGACGGGACTGACCCGATATTCCAGGTGCCGTCTGTTTCCCCTTTCTTTGACTAGGAAAGGGAACTCCCTGACCCCTTGCGCTTCCCGAGTGAGGCAATGCCTCGCCCTGCTTCGGCTCGCGCACAGTGCGCTTCACCGACTGTCCTGAACCCACTGTTAGGCACTCCCTAGTGAGATGAAACCGGTACCTCAAGCAGAAATGCAGAAATCACCCGTCTTCTGTGTTGCTGGGGCTGGGAGCTGGAGACCGGAGCTGTTCCTATTCGGCCATCTTGGCTCCACCCCCGAGATCAATAATTTCTGACAGTGCTTCCTGGGGCCATCTATGGTCTGGTTGATGGCAGGAAATGCAACAGAACCAAGAGCTTCCTGGACAGGGTGAATCCTTGAGGGAGAGGCAGAAAAACAACTCGGTGTCTACTACTAGGTTTGGAGCCTGACCCTCAAGGCAAGCACCCCTTGCCCATGGTCATGTCTGGAGATCACATGCTCTTACACCTCTGGATGCTGGAGGCTGGCAGCATATCTTGGCACCTTCTGGAGGCTTCTGTGCCAGAGTCTATTTATCTGCCATTGTTCATTTCTTTTGGATATCATAGGAGATGAAGTTCCCTAAAGCCTTTAGACAGTCACAAGTGTTAGGTTCAAGATGGAAGATCTCTGGTTATAAAACAAGGAAGGAATTTATAGTAGCCATGTTCTTGGTTGCAAGCAACAGACAGTTATTCTAGATGATTTAACCAGATAATGAGATTATTGAAAAGATTTGGGTAGATCTCAAAATCACTGGGAAGTCTAGAGGATAAGGGCCAAATCACATGACAGAACCTGTTTAGTAAGGACATGGATGCCACAGCCATTGGAACCTGAATGTCATTGAACCCCAGATGCAGCCACTGGCATGACCCCCATTATGGTCCTTTGAACCTGGATGTAAGTGGCTACTCGCCATCAGGATGGAACCTCTCTGTCTCTACTTCTTCATATCACTAGCTCCTCTGATTGATGGAGTCTAGGTCATGTGCTACTTCCTAGCTACAAGGGAAGCTGGCAAGTCAGGGATCTAGAGTTTTGTCTTTGGACAATGGGGAATTCCCTCCAAATAGGAAGAGGCTTCAAGTACTGGGTAGAAAAAAATTAAAAATGCCCACTACTATGCTGTTGGGGACTTGTTGCTATATGGGTATATCAGTGTGTGGATGTGTATTTGTGATGGGGAGAGGGAGGATAGACCTTGAATTGGAGAACTATGGAGAAATTGCTAGAAGGAGTATTACATTTAGAAAATACAGTGTGGCGGCTACTTCCTTGTTTATTCTCAGCACCATTCTTGCCCTTCCATGCGGTGCATCACAGGTCCTGGACCACTGCAAACCACCAATCCCAGGCTCCCTTGGTGGGTTCAGTCAGTGTGAAGCACTGGCAGGAGGTTGGAAGTTGAGAGAAGGCAGGAAGCAATGTTCTTTCTCTTTCACTGTTTCTCATGTGATCTTTGGGAGTGACTGTATATCTTACAATTTCGACTTCAGTCATAAAAGCTCAGTACTAGCTTGGAGCTTGGATGAGCCATCCGTGTTGGGATGTGGGATGTTTTTGGCTGCAACTAATCAAACTTCCAGCTCAAAGTGGCTTAAAAAAGGAAGTGTAATAGCTTCATGTAAGCCGAAGTTCAGGTAAACAAGTAGGTTTCCAAAAGTAAGTGTAATAGCTTCATGTAAACCGAAGTTCAGGTAAACAACCAGGTTTCCACTAGTACTGGCTTGGTGGCCTCTCCTTGGTGGTTCCATCACCCTTCCTGGCACCCCCAGTGATGCAGTCATAAGTGCATTCCTGGGCTTAGATAATAACATAGTCTCATCTTTGTTTCAGCCCTAGGAGGGGTAGGTGCTTTCTGCAATTCCTATTCTCTGGGTTTCCTCTCCTTTCCCATTTTTTTTTGTTTCCTATTATTTCCAACAGTATATAACTAGGTTTCAGGATTAAATTCCCTCTATTTGAAATACCTAATATGCTTCTTGCTTCCTGACTAGACTCTACTGATATACATGGTAATTTGGTAAGAATAATATACTTTACATTTATAACATAGTTGTCAATTCCAAATAGGTTTCATGTTTGAAGGAGCCTATTCCAAATAGGCTCCATTACTTCCCCTTTCCACCTGGGGAACTCGTATGCACTATTCAAAACTTTGTTCAGGCATTAGTTCTTCCATGACGTCTTCTCTGATATCACCCCCACACTCTGTCCTCCCAAGCTCTAAGGTGCCAAATACAGTACCACATACTCATAGTAGGTATATGACAGTAGTGTTTGTTGATGTTTACAGTGATGGTCATGAATATTTGAAGTGGATGTTTGCAAAAAAAATGTTTCCGATAGCTCTTTTTAGGCAAGTGTGCTGATCTCTAAGCCTGGAATTCTAGTCCTGATTTTATTGGTAGCTAGCTGTGTAACCTTGGGCAAGTCTTGACTTCTCTGGGCTGCAGGCTTTTCTCCTGAAAAATAAATGGGTTCAATCAGGAGTGTGATTTACAAACCTCTTTTAAACGTTATGAGTAATATTATTTGAAAGCCCAATATGGAAAACAGAAACAGGTACACTGCTTGAAGTGAGGGGTGGGCATTCTAGAATTCTGTGTACTCTACTCCTATCTCATCCCCAAACCCTTGTTAGCACTTCCACTGAAATGCTAGGGCTCCATGGAGCATAGTTATAACTGTGCACTAGATGACGTCTATATATTCCACCTCTACACAGAGAGGCTGGCACATGATGGGATGTGGGATGTTTTTGGCTGCAACTAATAAAACTTCCAGCTCAAAGTGGCTTAAAAAAGGAAGTGTAATAGCTTCATGTAAACCGAAGTTCAGGTAAACAAGTAGGTTTCCAAAACCAACCAAATATGATGCCCATGCATTGCTCAAATGGTAGTCTAAACATGGCCTTACTTATACCACTTGATTTAGAAGTCTGGGTGCTGATCTTCCTTAAAATCATGTCAAACAAGGCATGTATATTTTGGTCAACTGGATAGCCACACCACACTTAATGGTAGACAGAGATGAAATCCTGGGGAGGTATTTGAATAAGGATATTGAAGTCTTTTCAACATCAATCTGATAAGATGATTATAATAGCTTTGAACACTAAAGCTTAGTTGTCCTGTAACTGACATTCCCTATTGAAATTAACCATATCTGTGTTGGTTTATATTTTCCAACTCCACATGTAGCCTGACTAATTGGCTCTATTTAGTTGACCTGGATGTTTGCCATTAACATAGCTTGATATAATGGGAAATCATCTTTGTAGCCAACCACAGAAGAGCCACTTAATGGTTTGGTTAAAGCTCAAGTGTACTGAATTGTACGTAGTCTAGTCTTTGTTAGGAGGGAAGAAACATGGTAACATGTGGCAAAATTGAGGCAGAGAGTTTCTTTGAATGAGTCTGACACCTGTCTTGAGTTGTTACTAAGGAGAATCCTTGACCATGAGAATTAACCCGTTATCTATCCACTCAATTTTTCATCATGATCATGATCGTCGTCATCATCTTTGAAGTCAATATCATTGTCTTTGAAGGCATTGAGCATTACCAGGTGCTAGATACTATACTCATCATATCTACTCCCCACAACCATGTATATATATGTATATGTATGTGTGTGTATATACATATATATGTGTGTGTGTATATATATATATATATTTACAGAGGAAGAAACTAAATTCAGGGAAAGTTCCATTACTCTTTTTTTTTCATCAGCTGGCAAGTAACTGAACTGAGATTCAGATCCGTATCTGCTTAATTATAAGACCATGCTCATAACCACAATGCCCCACAATGTAAGAGTGGGCTTCCCATTCCTGTTTGTTATATTAGCATGATGACATTGCCATCATCAATATGTCACCTTGCTCATGGACAATCCAAGGCCTATGAGGTCCCTATGGCAGAGCCCCCTGTGACTCATCCTTAGCAAGAAGCAGCTTCAAGTATTTGCTTTCTTCCTAGGCCTGGAACTGCTGGGCACTGCTGAGTTGTGACCTGGCTTGGGAGACTCACTGAATCAAGATGAAAGCAATTAGCATGGGAGACCTGCCAATTCATCCTCCATGCCCCCAGCAGACAGCTTAATTTCCTTGCTGGTGAGAACTCCTCATTGGCAAGGATCTTGCTCCTGTCATGGGGGATTTTCCAGGAGATTCACATGTCTCTCTTTAATGGCTACAGAAAGTCAATTAATGAGCTGAAAAGGCAGAAATGAAGAAGAAGGTGGAAGGGAGATGAGCATAGAGAGCCAGAGAATGTGGTCAACGATTAGAAAAAAGAGCCAGACATTTAAGGCAGACTATGGGTCCCATGGGAAAGGATGCCTTGGTTAAAGGTGATGGCACTGGCTACACTAGCTCCTGCTCTCCAAAATCATCACCATTACTTAAGCATTGAAAGACAACTGGATGTCAGTTTTAATCCCTGAATGATACTAACTTATTGTGCTTTTTGGAGCAAGTTTTTCCCTTTTCTGGATTGCATAGCATGGAGATTAAAGGCACAGACCCTGGAGTCAGACTGCTTATATTTTCAATCTAGTCTCTACCATCTATGAATAGATTCTGAGAAAGTCAGTCATTTAATCTCTCTAAGACTTAGTCTTTTTCAACTGTATCATGAGGATAATAATAATATTGTTCTCAGAGGGTTGTCACAAGGATTAAGTGCAACAATGCTTGTAGAGTTACAAGTACAAAGGCTGGCTCATGGTAAACACTGTCTAACTTGGGATATTTTTCGTTGCAGCTCATCAAACCTCCAGCTCAAAGTGGCATAAAAATGAAAGTGTAATAGCTTTATTTAGAAAGAAGTTCTGGAAGAGGATGTCTTCAAGGTTGGTTAAATAAGTGCCTCAGTGGTGTCATCAAGGACCTGGGATTCCCCATATTTCTGTTTTGTGATCCTGTGCATTGGCTCCAACCTTAGGCTGATAGCAGGATGACTACATCACTTCCAGGCATCACATCTAGATGTGTTAGTGTTAGTGTCCAGAGGAAGAAGAATGATGTCTCTCCTGAGACTCTCTATTTGAAATGAAACTTTTTTTTGTAGAATCCCATTAGCAAATACCTGCTTATGTCTCATTGGCCAGAATTGGGTCACATGCCTGTTGTGACCAATCACTGGTAGGCAGCATTTGACCAATGGAACTCACCCTGGAGGTGGAGGCTGCAGTCAGTTTCACCTGAGGCTACATGGAGGGAAGTTGATTGAGGTTCTATTAGGAAAGAATAAGGCTGATGTGGATGCTGGCTAGGCATCTGACAAAAATCTCCAGAAAAAAAAATAAATTTCACTATTATTATTTTTATTATTACTGTTATTCTTATCACTTTCTTGTTTGGACTGCTTGCTCTTCCAGTCTCTTTCCTGTTATGATAGTCTGTGACTCTGATTTTACTCAGCATTCTTAGTGTGGGCTGGGCTAATTTGGTCCCTGCATTTTCTGATGAGAGGGCAGCTGAAATGTACCATTTCTGCTTCCAACTTTCTTTCCTCTCTTACAAACACTTCAGGTGGAAGAGCCAAACATTCCCAGGTGTGCTGAGCTACTAAGAACCAGCCAAAGGAAATTAATTTCAAGATTCCAGCCTGTCACTCACAACAGTGAGTTGTGTAACTGAGTGGAGGATACAGTTGATTATGTGCCAAAGCATCTGCCTTTTCAGTTATATATATGGGAAGCCTTTCTCTATTCAAGATGGCAAGTCCCTCTCAAATAGTGTTTTGCATTGCAGGGTGGTCGATCTGAACATTTCTAGTTCATTTGGCTAATTCCTCTGTGTTTTATGGTCACAGATTACATAGTTAATATATTTTTTTTCAAAGAAAACCAGTGTGGATAGATTGGTGAAAAACCACTCCCATTTTTGGAGAAACAACCTGTCTTAGTGTGTTTTGCACTGCTATCACAGAATATCACAGACTGGGTAATTTATAAAGAACAAAGATTTATTTTTTACGGTTTTGGAGGCTGGGAAGTCCAAGATTAAGGGGCCTGAATCTGGTGAGGCCCTCCTTGTTGTATTATCCCATGGTGGAAGTGGAAAGGGCAAGAGAACATACACAAGAGAGGGGAAGGGGGACAAACTCATCCAATTATCAGGAACCCGCTTCCATAATAACAAACCCACTTCCTGGATAATGGCATTAATCCTTGCATGAGGGCAGAGCCCACATGACCTAATCACCTCTTAAAAGTCCCACCTCTCAACACTGTTGCATGAGGAATTAAGTTTTCAAATTTCCAGCATATGAACTTTCAAGCCATAACACAACCCCAAACATAATAGCATGCCATTTAGGGATCGAGAAAATATTCCTCACTTACATGGGACAATCAATTATTTTTTGCATCCCAATCCTGAAGCATGGCTTAATTCTACATCCATAATTGATTTGATTTTTTTCTTTTTAATTTATTTTTGGCTTTAGGCCATAACAAAGGCTGCTTGTGGAGAAGATGGCACAGACCACTTCTCTCTGTTGCAGGTAGTCAGCTCATTCAACCACTGGCAACCCCTTATCCACTGGTCAATTGGCTTGGGTCAACTAAAAAGTGATGTGTTTGGTATTGAGGGTATATATGAGCCTATTGCCTCATAGTGTAGATAACAATTTCTTCCAACAGTCATGTTAGACCCTGCTGTCTGATGTCATAAACTCCCAGGCAAGTGGCAGATATTCAGCACCATGGGAGTTCTCTCAAGAACCAGTCAGGAAGTCTCTGGAATCTGACGAAGTGAATTATGGTTCATTGAGTAAGATGTTCATCACCCTCTTCTTAGAAATAAATTCCATTTGCATCATCAGGGAGTCATAGACTCTTAGAGCTCGAAGTAACTTTGGACATTATGTGTTTAAATATTTTTGCAGCCAAGTCCATGGGGAAGGCCTAATTTGTGTACTGCTGCAGGGACTCTGACACAGAAGTTCTGTTTATATGAAGTCCCTGTAGGCCTTCTAGGAGAACCAGTGGGGAACATGTTGGCACTGACTGTTGCTCTAGGCTAAATTTCTTCAACCAAGGTGGACAACAAGAGTTGCCCTTTAAGTCTTGTACTGAACTGACCCTAAGTTTGAGTCTAATTCTTGGATAGTCTGTTAGAGAAGGGTTAATTTTGGATTCAACACTTTCTGCATCTTGCCCTCTGTTTCAATCCCAAAGAAATCTCTCTGAAGTTCCTAGAAGAGAGAACATGGTAAAAAATTACATGTGTGAGTCAAATAAAACAATCATCGTATCAGACTGCAAGACATTGAGAATACAAGGAAACACTTCTTGGGAGTTTGAAAAGAGGTGGGTTTTTTGATTATAGGAGTGGAGGCATGACAAAAACCAAGTTGGAAGGGGGAAAAAGAGAAGGAGCAAGGGCCACTTGTGAGATAGAGAGCTTGCTTGAGTGACAAGTTAAGACTTGCCTCAAGGGTAACAGTAAATATGGTGGCTTGGAAAGCCTAGAACCACCAACTGGTACAAGAGAATGTCAGTGGCCAGTAAAGAGGTAATCATGTGAACTGAGCTTATACAGTCTGTCTCCCTCTCCTAGGACCTTGAATCTTGGGAAGATTGGTTGGCCTTCATTTATTCCAGCCATGGTGTCTTGATATTGTCAGTTTGGAGAGCTTCTCAACATTCTCTGTCTCTCCCTCTCTCTCTCTTTGGTTAGAGTTGAGTTCTGTTGATTGCATTTAAATTGCCCTAACAGTTACAGGGTCCCTTTGCCAATTAGCTAATTGCAAAATGAACAGACACCCAAGGAGCAAGTTTGGCAATTTAGAGAGCTTGAGCCCTGAAGCCACGAGTTCATCCCTGTTCTGCAGCTTGGATACTACCAAGCACAGCTGTATGATCAGGCTATTGGGTGATGGAAACATGTCAATAGTGAATGCCTGATGCTTTGCTGTGGGTGGAAGACACAGATGGTTAGCTCTTATGACAGTTTTCCTTGTCAGAAATCATTGTTCTCTTTTTTGTCTCAATATGACCTGTGCCAGCAGAAAGAGGGCTCTGGGAGTCAGCACAACTGGGAACCAGTACTATCTGATCCTGGACAAGTTGCTCTACCTCTCTGCAGTCAGTTTCCTCACCTATAAACCAGTGAAACAACACATAACAACCCAACATACAAAGCTAAGAGCAGAAAGATTGCACTGCTGCCAGAGGATGCTGATGGGTGGAATCCTGTCTACTCAGGAAGGATTCCTGTATACTTTCCTGCTACCTCCTCTTTTGGTCCTTGAGGTTCTTCTAGGGAACCCTCAAGGTCTGAGGCACACCCATTGATGACTACATGGCTAGATGATCTGTAAGGGACTTTCTAGCCTACGAGTCTATTCATTTATTTTACAAAACAGTCGCATTTCCATAGTCCCTCCTCTTCATCCGCTCCCTACTGTATAAGCCTCAGCACTGCACACATACAAACTTTATGCACACAGGGAGGAAGAAAATGATCTTTTTTTGTGTTCAGTGCTTGCGGATGGGACCTTCTGTGTTTCCAGAGATGGCCAGGATCATTGACAAGATGCTAAGGAGCCACAAATAGGTCCAGTGCAATGTTCTCCTGCAAAAGCGAAGCCTGAGCCCTTTTCGGGCCACCCATGCCACTAGTCAGGCTTTCCAGGACTTCATGGCTCTGAATCAGACTTTCAGAGGTGCAAGAAGTTCTGAAAGCCTCCAGTCCTTACAGCCCATGTCTGGAAATCCTAGGATAGTAAACTTCTCTGAGAGCATCCTGACCTCTCAGATCTATTTATAATATTGGTATTTAAAGGTGTACAAGAGATGTCAGCATTTCCATTCTGTTCACTCATACTCCTTCCCAAAGATTCTTCCTTCCTAAGACAGCCTTCGAATCCTTGCTAAAGAGATGCCTAATGCAGCCACGTTTTGTACTAGTAGATTCCTCCCCACTGCCTGACAGCCACTGCTGATAGGTCTAGGAGTGACCACTTGACCAATCGATTCCTCTCTATTGGGACACAGAGCCTCTGTCATTTAGATGCTGACAGACATGAAGCTGTGAGGGGGTATGTCTTTGGGATAGCTGCCATGTTGAGCCATGTGCAATAGAGAAAATTGGCACACCAAGAAGAGAATGTAGTAGATGCACAAAATGAAGGTAGATATAGAGAACATGGGAGAGGGTAATGGCAGAGGAGAAAAGGGCAGAGAGAGAGAGAGAGAGAGAGACAGAGAGAACTTTCTGATATTGTTCTCATTCCACAGGACCCTGTAATCTTCTACATTTACCTGTCTTTAGAGTCACCTGAAACCCTCCATCATGCCAGAATTTTTATTAAAGTAGCCAGAATAGACTGTTCCTGGCAACCAGGCAATCTTTAATTAAGACCAAAGATTTAATGAAACAAGTCATGGCACTATCTACCCTGAAAAAGCTCATGTATCTCTTCATTTACTCAACTGATATTTACCTAACCTAGATGTGGCAGCACTGTGGGTACCAGCATGAAGGATATAGTAATGAACAAATATTTAGGGATTTGAAATAATTTCAAGTGTGGAATGGCCTGGCTGGGTAAGGAAATGGAAGATGACTTATTTAAAAGGCAGTGATAAGGAGGAGGAGTTAGATCTGCTTTGTTAGCCCCAGAGGGCATAAGAAAACTTGGGTGGGTAGAAATAAAAAGGGGGCAGATTTGGCCTCAACATAGAAGAGAGCTTGCTAGCAGTTTGGCACTGTCTGAAGATGGAACCACTTGTCTTGAGAGTTGAGTTTCTCCTACCACGGTGCTGAATGACCAGTTTTCATGAGCTTTGTAGGGTAAATGCAAGCATTAGATGAAGATTTAGATGGGATGACCTTTAAGATTCTGCCCCAAACCCTTGAACTCACATTTTACCTTGGGTCCACATGGTCTTTGTAATTTTAGGCCAATTATTTAACTTCTCTAGGCCTGTTTTATCACCTTTGAAAACTGGGATGGGAAACTCTTGCGCTGTTTTAAGGAATGAATTTTGTGGCACTTAGTAAGTGCCTGGTGTGGGGAAAAAGGAATTCAGTAAATGAATGTTTCCTTTACTCTTCTCTGTTATAGGTGAGGGTTTTCTTTTTATGAAATGCTGCTCTCAACTGCTGCCACCGCTTCAGGGATTTTATTTGCTTTAAGCAGTTGTAGTCTATGAAGATGATAGAGTTTGTGTGTTATTCACCTTACTTATCATAGGGTAGTGCCCAAAAAGGGCCTTCATAAATGGAGATATTTATGAAGACTTAATTTACTATGGAGCCTTAGCTAACAATCACCACACTGAAGTATGTATGAGGAATGCATCTCTTCTCTACCCTTTACTTTTTAAATTTTTAAATTTTAATTTAATTAATTAATTTATTTATTTTTGAGACAGGGTCTCGCTCTGTGTCTCAAGCTGGAGTGCAGTGGTGCGATCTCAGCTCACTGCAACCTCTGCCTCCCAGATTCATGCGATTCTTCTGCCTCAGCCTCATGAGTAGGTGGGATTACAGGCACTTGCCACCACACCCAGCTAATTTTTGTATTTTTAGTAGAGACAGGGTCTTACCATGTTGGCCGGGTTGGTCTTGACCTTCTGAGCTCCAGTGATCCGCCCGCCTCGGCCTCCTAAAGTGCTGGGATTATATGCGTGAGTCACTATGCCCAGCCACTTCTCTACATTTTAAGCTTAAACACTGAGTCACAGGTAAACACACATCTACACACACACACACACACACACACACACACACACACACGCGTATGCGTATGGACTGCAACTAAGACAATGCACACAGCCTGGAGGTAGATATGCACAGACTTTCACTCCCCCTCCCCATGATTAAGAAGATAGAAGAAGAATTGGCTTGTGGAATGAGTCACAGAGGCAGCCAGGATGAAGGGCAGGATTCAGCATCCCCAGGGATTCTTTATTTATAGCCCTGGCTGCTGGAGAGGGGGCTGGAATTATTCCTGAAGAGTTTCAGTGATGGAGTGATAACCAAAAGATGTCATTCCCACCATCGTGCTTACAGGCAGGCGCCTGTTGCTGCTGGAGCCAGCAGAAGCGCTGTGTCACTCCAGAGCTGTGGTTCATGGGAGGAGCCGAGCTGACTGCATTCCAGCTGGTCCATCGGCAGTCATTGGGCCCCTTTCCCCGGTGAACAGACAATCCCTATGCTAATCCGAGCAAATCCTCCCAACCCCAAACAAACAGAAACCTCTGGGACAGCAGAGGCCACTGATTGCGGAGGATGCAGCTTAGATTCAAAATGATACAGTCTAATCCGTTGGTCCCACAGCCCTGCCTCTGTCAACAGCGTGGTTTCTGTAATGAGCAGAGAAAGTGGCGTGAGGAATATGCAATAGCAGACCTGACCTGCCTCACCCAGGGCTGGGGTGAGGACGGGAGGAGGCAGCTGGCTCTTTGCTGGGTTTTGAGGGACATTAGAAAAGTCTAGGGGGCATGAGCAGTAAGTTCCTTGGGTACAGGCTGTCTGTCTTATCCAGTCTGGCACTGCTGGCACCAAGCACAGAGAAGATGTTAGTTGATAAATGTATACATGCATGATCTATGCAATATCTCAGTGTGTGAAGACCCCACAGTTCTGGTTCTTGAGTGTGATACATGGTACATGATAGAAAAGAAAGAACATTTTTTAGGGAGCTAAGCAGACTAGGACTCCAATCCTGTCATTTCCTGTAGAAGACCTTGCACAGGTCACCTAATCTCTCCAAGCCTCAGTTTGCTTACTTACAAAATGGAGACTCCCTAATACCTGCTATATTTTGGGAACCATGGTAAGGATTAAAGATGGTGAAATAGGTTACTTCACTTTATTATATGTGCTACGTGGGGGAAATGATGTATTGTTATCAGCCAATAACACACTAGCTGAATTAATCAGACAGATTGCACGCGGAAAACAGGGAATACAGAACTGCCTGAGATGGGCTGGTTTATTGGCTCCTTATTTCCCAGCCTCCCTCCTTGGACTGGAGCCCTACTCTGAGTGGGAGTTCTCTTCTCAGTTGGCTCAAGTGTGTTCCTGGAACTTTGTTCCCATCTGGGGCAGGAGGCTCCTTGAACTGGATCCCAGCTGCCCAGTGCAAATCCTGTGCTCAGCCCTCATGTGCTCTTCCTCTTAGTCCTTGACCCTTACCTTGGCTCCTGGCCCTGACATAGCTTAGGTAACAGCTGCTGCTCATCTTGGGACCCGACTGATTTAAGAGGGCAACTCTAGGACTGCTGGGCCTGGCGTCCCCGACTGTCGGAGCTGCCTGAGACTGCCTCAGCATTTGGTCCTCTGATTCTTGTGCCTCGTTCAGCCCTGGAGTCCTGACAAGACCAAGCTGGAGAGACCTGAACCTGCTTTTCTAGGTTACAGAGCACCTAATCCAGCCCTTGAAACTCAGGTTGTTCCCAGAAGAGGTCAGAAAACAGGAAGTAAGGCTCGGGAGAGAAGGAAGAATCAGGAAGTGGATTTCAAGAGCATTCACTCCAGCTGCCATCAAAACATCACTTCCTAGACTGAGAGAATAAAGTAGCAGTTATTAAAAGCCCAGGCTTTTCAACTAAAGAGATCTGAGCTTAAAGCCTGCCTCTGTCGTTTGTGAACTGAGCAGCCCTGGGTACGCTGCACCTTCTTTCTGAGCTTTGGATTCCTTACTTATAAAGTGGGGTTAGGGGCAGTACCTACCTTATGGGGCTGAGAGCAGTGAGACATAATGAGTGCAAAGTGCTGAGCACAATGCCTGGTGCCCAGTAGGGAGTCCATAAAATAGTGGCTATGATGACTGTGATTTGGTGATTTTTGTGACCACTGCCCTAGTGGCTGCTCAGAGTCATCAGAAGGACCCAATGAGATAAGAGATTTGAATGTGTTTAGAGGGAGGCTGGAGAGCATGACGCCAACATGGAGTACTGAAATTATTATTTTCTCAGTTTTTGACATTTGCCAACTGATGTGCTGTTGCATCCAAAGATTGGGCGCACGGCAGCCAGAGGGCATGAAGGACTTCTCCAGAGTTGGCTCCCGGCATGACCTTCCCATCTGGTGCAGTGGGAGGGAAGAGGCTTGGACAGAGTTCTGCTATTGTCCCTGGGTCTTCTGAGGTCATCAGCTTTGCTCAGTTCTTCTAGCTTAGCGGAGTGGTTTACAAAGGGTGGAGGGGAGACACAGGGGACCGAGAGCTGAAACTTTATTTCCTAAGTGTTTTTTAGAGCGCACGGCTCTGAGAAGGTGACAAGGGGCAGGCAACAAGCCTTGATTTATGAACTGAGGCTCCCATTCCAGAAAACACATCATCAGTAGTTTTAGTAAAGAGCTTCAACCAGAGGGGCTGCCCTTCTGACTGCAGGCCTGAGTCCCAGGACTGCTCTCAAAGGCAACTCCTTTTTATGCACCCCTTAGGGGAAGAAAATCTGGAGAACAAATTCTGGGCCCTTGGTAGGGATGGGAACCCGCTCTCTGATGGCCAGGCAAGTACCTGAAACACAAGCGCCAGGCCCCTAACAGTGAAAGCGAGGAGTGGTAGAGTTCATAACAAAATGACTTTACTGTCAGCTGGTCATACATAGAGTCCAGAAGGGACACATGGTCCTTTACTTTTTACTTATAGCACCAACAGACCCCACAGAGGCGGATTCCACTCAGCCACATGTTCATTTCTTCCCCAGCATTCCAACACGGAGCCACTCTAACAGAATCTCAGGATGCCACCTTCACAAACGGTATGTGTCACCCATACTTACCATTCTCCCCATCTTCTTTTTCACAGAACTGTATCTGCAGCAGTATGCTAAGATGGACCCCCCTCTGCTGAATCTAGGGAATGAGCCATGTTTGGTCTCACTCAGACATGACAATTTCATTCCCATTCGCCAGTGATTGGGTTAGGGATGGTCACGTGGTTTAGTTCTGGCCAATGGGATCTGAGTCAAAGTCTCCTGGAATCTTCTGAAAATATTTTGCTCCTGGATAAGAAAGAGACATAGGAGGAGAAATCCCGTTCTCCCTCTTTCTTCTCTTGCATGTCATGAGGATGTGGTGCTTGGCAGCCATCCTGCCACTGTGAGGAGAAAGCCAAAAACGTGGCACAGAAGCTGATTCAGAGCCTTGACATTGTTGAGCCACAATCTAACCCTGCCAACTTGTAGACTTTTGTTAAATGAAGTAATAAAAGTCCTTATTGTTGTTTTTTTTTTTTGAGACAGAGTCTCGCTCTGTCCCCCAGCTGGGGTGCGGTGGTGTGATCTCAGTTCACTGTAACCTCTGTCTCCTGAGTTCAAGCGATTCTCCTGCCTCAGCCTCCTGAGTAGCTGGGATTACAGGTATGCACCACCATGTCTGCTTAATTTTTGTATTTTTAGTAGAGATGGGGTTTTACCATGTTGGCCAGGCTGGTCACGAACTCCTGACCTCAAGTGATATCCACCCACCTCAGCCTCCCAAAGTGTTGGGATTACAGGTGTGAGCCACCGTGCCCGGCCCCTTGTTGTTTAAGCAACTTTTAGTCACGTATGCTGTTCCATCTATACCAAAGCATCTGAACAAATCTATCAGGGAAACCTCTTCTCAGTTGACTCTCCCTCTTTCTTCTCCTTTCCCTGCTTTAATTCAGGGGACCCAAACCTGGATGCCTGCACGGACCAGAGCAGAACTATGCAAAACTGGAACTTGTGTGGCACAAGGAAGGTGAATTAGAGAGGGTGTGCCCCTTGTGAAGGGGCTGATGCTGGTTATTGAGCCCCAGCTGGTTCTGGCTGTGCAGGAATCCTACCTAGCTGTGGCTGGATATTTTTATTTTTCAGGAGAAACTGGAAAACTGGATTTTTAGTGGACTCTCAATTTAGAAATGCATGTTGAAATTTTAAAGTAAGATACTGTATATGAACCAAACTGACGTATCTGTGCACTATGTATGGTCTCAGGGTCATATATTTGTGATTTGCGTTTAACCCCAGAGTTTCATTTTTCCTTGAGCTGGGCCCTTAAGGCTGTTGGTGACTTATTTCAGATTTTGCTGTTGGGTAGGAGCGGCGGTTGTGGGCTTGAGTTATATGGGAGTGGGGAATAGAGGAGGGGAGAAAAGAGAATAAAAGGATATAACCGTGTCCTGACATTGAGGTAGGACATCTGCAAGCCAACAAGCCTTTATCCTGCAGGATAAACCTTCTCTTAGCATAAGTCCTGTGCGTGATTTTACTGAAAAGGCCACTGTTGTTTTCTCCACCATGAATTATGTTACCAAAGCCCCCTTCTCTTATCTAAATGCCAGTGTGGCTCAGGCTCTAAGAATCGGGGTGGAGGGGACCTATACCACCAAACGACCATGAAGCTAGGAGTTTTGATGCAATTTCCCAGGAAATTGCCATCCTGTTTGACTTAATTAGTGCTGTGAAGACAGCAGTTTTGTCTAGGAGCACGAATTCTCAGTTCTCATTTAGTCCAATAAATGTTCAGTTCTTTTCAGCTAAAGAAAATATCCCACGGAAAATACAAGGACATACCCTTTTCATGCAAACTGCATTTGGGTAGATGAATAAATTTAAACAGGGCCCTCTGGGGAAGGCCTGGACTGCTGTGGACATTTTAGACCTTTGTTAAACCAACTTTCCGTGGACCTGAGGACTCTGACCCTCAAGGGGGCAAGTCCAGGCTCCTTGTCCCTGCATGACCCACACAGGTTGTTTAATTTAATTCTTCAGGCTGTTAAATTGGAAATCTTCGTGTTTGCCTCCAGGTCATCAAATAAAAAATTTTCAGAGCTCTTTTGTTGCAAGGCTTCAGAGAACAGCTAACATGAACTTCATGCCATGTACTGTATACAGCGCAATGATGCCCCTTGATGACAAGAGAGGATGAGTCACCACCAGCTTCAGGGATTTGGAAGAAATGTCAATGAAGTCATGAATAATAGGTGCTGCACTGACACCTAAGAAGGTTAAGGTCAGGAATTAGTTGGCAGGGAAGAAAATTGTGAAGGAGGCCACCCACAGCTCTACAGAGCTTCAGTAGCTTGTGTCATCTGATCAGGATAGTGGTGATCTGGGATAGCCAAGAAAATAAGGGATTTATTTCATTTTGAAGAAAGAAAATGTGTGTGTGTTGTTGGTGGTGGGAAGTTCTTCCTAAGGGCAGAGAGGTGGACTTGATGGCTTTTGGAAGCCCCATCAAGCTTCAGGCCTTTATTGTGGCTCTAGGGGCTGGTATTAGAAATCAGTGGGTCTGAGCACTTCTCCAAGCATCCTGGGAATCTTCAGAGGGAATATTTTACAGAAAGGCAGAAACCAATCTAGGTTACCTCTAGAGAGAAGACCCCAATAGCCTAGAAGGGCTACAGAATGTTAGGTTGTGTTTCAGTTCCAGTAAGAAGGCACTATCAAGACAGTAAGTAGTTCAGAAGCTATTTTCTGCCCTCTGAATAAAAAACAAAGAGGTGGGGTTAAAAAGCTGATGGTTGTGCTTCCACTGGCCTTCCAATCAAATACTATTTTGGTGATTCATTCTAGGGGAGTGAAGCAATGGATCATCATAAAAAAAATGATGGAGTGCCTCACCATTTCATGGTATCTCCACTTGTTTGTCTGTCTAAATTAACCAGAAAAATTCCACTTAGGACAGGCCGGCACACTGTCTAGAGATGGAAGGATGTGAAACCACCTCCACGATGGTCACTGCCATGGCTTTCGCTCCTGTTACCACCATCATCCAGTATATGTGTAGACTGAGGGGGCTCTGAGACAAGCACAATAACAACAACAAGGCCTGTCACAGGCTGTCATAGTCAGGGTTTGTTGTTAGGGATCGGCACTTGGGGAAGGGAGAGGAAACAGGATTGGAGAGAGGCAGAAGTTGAACTGTGATGTTTATTAGAGTTGTCCTCAGTGAGCTGAAAAGACTGAGCCTTTATCAGTGATTGGATATGTGCTGTCAGGGAAGGGTACTTTCCTGGGCAAGGTGGCTCTCTGCAGCTGAGTCTGTCAAGCTCAAGCTGACAGCTGGAGTGTCTGCTGATGGCACTTGCAGCAGTGGACTCAGTGGGTTCTTCCCTGAAGGAGGCCGGAGCACTGCAACTCTGTGCCCTTCAAAAAGCCCATATCTCGGGTATAAACCCAAAGGATTATAAATCATTCTACTATGAAGACACATGCGCACTTATGTTTATTGCAGCACTATTTACAATAGCAAGGACTTGGAACCAACCTAAATGCCTATCAATGATAGACTGGGTAAAGAAAATGTGGCACATATACACTATGGAATACTATGCAGCCATAAAAAATGAATTCATGTCCTTTGCAGGGACATGAATGAACCTGGAAATAATCATTCTCCACAAACTAACACAGGAACAGAAAACCAAACACCACATGTTCTCACTCATAGGTGGGACTTCAACAGTGAGAACACATGGACATAGGGAGGGGAACATCACACACTGGGGCCTCTTTGGGGGTTGGGGGCAAGGGGAGGGAGAGCATTAGGACAAATACCTAATGTATGTGGGGCTTAAAACCTAGATGATGGGTTGATAGGTGCAGCAAATCACCATGGCACATGTATACCTATGTAACAAACCTGCACGTTCTGCACATGTTTCCCAGAATTTTTTTTATAAAAGCCCAGATCTTGAATCCAGGGAAGGTTTTATTGCAGATTTCAGAGCCATTAAACCGCCTCTCAAGACCTTGGTCTATCTCCTGACCAAGCAGTCAGACAAAGCAAGTGAAATTTCTATGATGGTAGTGAGAGCCAGGCAAGACTGGCAAGACCTCAGGCTTATGATTCAGACAGACCTGGATTCAGAGTCACACTCATACTCACCAATTGCATGACTCTAGGCAATTACATCACCTTCTCTGAGCTCCATGTCCCTTTCTGTAAAATGGGGATAATAATAGTTTGCTGGTCCAGGGCCCATTTGTCTTCCCATAGTGTCTTTCCCTTCCCACCTCTGTTCTGTATCACAGGGACCTAATCTCAGCAAGCTGCAGCCCCCAGGCTCCTGTGTCAGCTAGCTTCTAGCTGAGTTTGGCCAATGATATTTTGGGGACAAGAAGCAGCAGCTAGTCAGGGCATTTCTCCCTCCCTGCTTCAGGTGGTGTCCTCAGCAGCAGCTGCATCTCTGCAAGCAAGAGCACTCATTAACATAGACACACTCAAAAGGCCACATATGCAATTTCTAACAATGTTGACAAGCCAGTGCCTTAATTATTTTATTATTTTAAAATAAGATTATTTTATCTGATTAATCATGAGAGTATTTTAATCTTATAAGATTATTTTAGTTGATTAATCATCACTCATGTAGAAGATACGATATGAGTTGGAAATTTTGATTAGGACATGAAAAAGCAATGTTGGAGTTTATCAAGTTTATCAAAGCTTATTGTCCTGCAGGATCCCTCATGAGTACATAAAGTAGTGGGGAAGGGCTCCAGGGTGTCAGAGAGGAACAGTAAGGCAGAGGAGGAGACCCTGCAGAGAGATGTTTAAATAGCATGTAAGTAAAAGTTGCCACCATCACAACTCTAAAGAGAACTATAACCTCAAAGTCATTCAAAATTGGCCTTCAAAGCCTGTCAAAACAGGGCTTCAATCTACTTTTAAAATTCTCTTTCTTAGACTTTGTATTGGGTTGAATAGCAGATCTCCAAAAGATATGTCTAAGTCCTAACCCCACCCCACCACCCCAGTACCTGTGAATGTGACTTTATTGGAAATGGGGTTTTTGAAGATGTTAAGAATCTTGAGATGAGATGATCCTAGATTTAGGGTGGGCCCTAAGCTCAAGGACGTTGTCCTTATAAAATAAAAGAGAGGGAGAGTTGAGACATAAGGACACAGGGGAAGAGCTGCAAGCCAAGGAATTAGAATCACTAGAGGCTGGAAGAGGCAAAGAATGGAATCTCTTCTAGAGCCTCCACAGGAAGTGTGGCCCTGCTGACACCTTGATTTTTAGACTTCTGCTCTCCAAAAGGAACCATGAGAAAATAAACTTCCGTTGCATTAAGTCATCGAGTTTGTAGTTCTTTGTTATGGGAGCCTTAGGAGACTAATATAGACCCCAACTTCCAGTTACATTGGGCCACTGAGCTGTTTCCTGAATAGCCCAGCTGTTTGCTGACCTTGGGTTTTTAACCATGTTGCATTGGACACATTATTATATTTATATTTAATGCATGCACAGTTAACTAGTTGGCAAAAAATAACATGAATAGACTGAGAGAGGCTGAGAGCAGAGCAAATTGATGGCTAAGCTGCTAGGGACAGCTCTGCCTGCTTTTCCATGCTGAATGGTGAGTGCTGCCCTGCAGGACGCAGGAAACATGGCCACAACTACTGCTCCTCACCACTCCTATGGTCTTCCCACAGGATGAGCATCTCATCACATCATGTGTGAGTCCAATGTGGAAGATTTCATGGTTTTCATACAACTTGGCCCCTTAAAGCAAGCTCATGAATTCAGCTGAAACAACAACAATTGATTTTGGGTCTACAGGACACAGTGACTGTATTGGATTTCTTGAGAGACAGTGCCATTTTCCAACACAGTCTCTCATAAGGGATTTTCAAGGGAACTTTTGATATCCTCTATTCATGACTTTTTTTTGGCTCTATGCATTGATTTTAGAACACAAATGCTGAGTAAGATTTGATTCCTTTGCGTTCACTTTGCTTAGAATCCCCCAGCACACTTCAACATGCCACCTTTTCCAACAACTTCTCCCTTCTTACCCGGATTGGTGCTGAATTTCTAACTTCTTCAAAATTCCATAGCATTTCCCTCCATCACCCCCATGTATCTTCACTTACAGGAATTTATACACACATCAGCTTCCCTTGCAGAATTTTTTGACATTGGGGGATACATGTCTTTGAATCTCCCATAGGCCAGTGGATCATTGAATGAATGGATGGATTTATTGATGAGTTTATAGATTTCAGAGAAAAATCAAATGGAATATAATAGCTAAAGCAAAGAGAGCTTGTCTACATTTACACTGCCAACGTGTCTTGATGCACAAATTGGGAATCAGATTGCCAGGTGATGCTACACTCTTGCAGATAGACGGCTTGCTTTCTCTGTGGACTTAAAATAAGTCAAACATGAGGGCACTCCTCTAAATCACTGGTACAGGGATGCGTCTATACTGCAACTCACCCTAAGTGTCAGTTCCTCAAATAACTCTTCCCTGCACCTCTGAGTCTAGATGAGTCTCCTTCCTCTCTGTTATATGCTATCATGGCATTCTCTTTTTTCCCTTAATAGCATTGTCACATTTTGAAACTCTATTTGTTTCTGTGACTTTTTGTTTACTGTCTTTTACACCCTCCAACCTCTTGGCTGACTTTAAACTCAAGAAGGTAGGATTGATGTCTGTTTTCTTAACCATGGTAATCCAGTGTCTAGCTCAGTGCCTGCCATTGGCTGCAATATATTACAGCAGTAACATATCACATATTACTGCTACTAATGTCTAATATTAATTGACTATGTATTATGTGTCAGGCACTGTTCAAAACTGCTTTACATAAATCATCTCCTTTTATCTTCACAGTAACTCTCTGAAGCAGGAACGATTATTATTCCCATTTTGTAGATGAGGAGACTGAGATACAGGGACGCTAAGTGGTTCAAGGCATCACAGCTAGGAAGTAGCACAGTGGAGATTTAAACCCAGGGATGCCAGCCCCAAAGTCAGGAAATGTTCACTAATATATGTTGAATAAGTGAATGAATCATGATCAATATTACTGTGTATCTTCTGGACTAATCGCCTAGCCAGTGCAAAAATGTCTTCTACAACTATTCTAAGAGTTAGTTCTCCAGATCGTTCTGAAATACTTCTTGCAATGGGATTCATTAGCTTTTCCAGTTGGGCAACTCTAATAACTAGGATGGTCTTCAGTACATAAAACTGAAATCCACTTCTGTGGTAATTTTACCTGTGAACACCTGTTCTGCTCTCAGTAGTTTAAAAGAACTTTAGTTCCTCTCATATAGCTCTGAGAAGAGTTTTCACTTAGATGACAGCCTATGTTCCAGCTATATCTCCAGCTTCTGGCCAAACCATAGTGTAATGCTATACCTGTTAAACTGAGGCATCCACACTGGGATAGAAGGCTTTCCAGGTATGGTTTGTCCAGGGTGGAGTAGAGTAGGAATATTCAGCTCTGTAACCCTGGGGACTGACACAATGCTTGTTGAATTGAAATGAAATGCTTTCATAGTGGTAATAATAATCTCTTTACTTTGTAGTTGAAAATTACAAAATATGTATGTGTGCCCAATTTCAGTTGGTTTTTCTCTACAATATGTTTAATCTCTGCTACCTTTTTGATTTGAGGCTTCAGGATATTAGAGCTATAAGCAACATGAGAGATGCTCTGAGGTCCAGAGAGTTTGAATGGTTTGCTTAGAGGCAAGCTAAGTTTCCTTTTAAAACTGATAATTTCTGGAAACTATGTCCTTCTTACCATGATCTCCCATGAATCTGGTGGGTTTCCTGCCGTCTGGTTCTTTTCAGTATATTAACTGTGGTCAAAATAGTGTTGGCAATGAACTTTCTATCATTGGAGGTATATGAACTGATAATGAGTTGGCTTTTGAATAAGGATGTTGTACCTACAACAACAGCTGAGTCATCTAATGAGTATTGGTCTAAATGATCTTTCAGGTAATGTAACCTCTGGCCTTATAAAGACTATGCCACCCACAGACTGCATAGGGATCAGGTAGAGTTTTAGCCACAAAGCTTTCAAGACTTCTATCAACCAAATCGTTTCTGAATATAGCAACCTAGTTTCTCACCATAACTGGTAGGAGCCAAGATCATCATCCTTCAAGACTGAAACACTACCAAAAATATACAAGTTTTCAACACTGATTCTCAATACTTTGTGGAAACTTCCCAAGACCTTTTGTCCCAATCCTATTTATTCTTCACACCTAGCTCAACTCCTATCTACTCTGGGTATCCTTTCTCAATCCTCTAAATTAGAATGAATACTTCCTTCCCATATTTCCCCATAGGACATTGTAACTCTCCTATAAAACTTATCAAAGTCTGCCTTACATTATGCGTCTTTTCCCATTTCATTGAGCAATCAGCACTGATTTATTTGTACATAATTTATTATCACTATTAACCATGTACCAAGCCAAGTACTTCACTTGTTTTGCCTTTTTGTTTTGTCTTTACCTTATTTATTCTTTGCAATGACCCTATGTGGTAGGTGTTTATAATATCACCATTTTACATATGAGGAAACTGAGGCTTGGAAGTTAGTCATCTTCCTAAAATTACATGGTAAGTTGGTGCCAGAGCTGGGCTCACAAGTTCTTATAGAACAGAGGCCATGATTCTTCTCTCTCAGTCCCTAGAATTTTACTTTGTTTGCAATGGGTGTTTAATAATTTTTTTTTTCTGTTGCTTATAGACACAGATCCAGAACACGTCAGACCACACTTGTGGTGAAGAAAGCCTGTGGTTCCAGAGAATCAAAGCCAGGTAGATAAGCTGGCAATTGGATCAAGGTGAAAGCAGTTCTTCCATTGAGTTAGGTGAGCACTCAGGAGCTCTATTATGATAGGGACTCTGACATCTTTCATCATGTGGTCAAAGGAAATAATGGAAAGTAAAGAACAGTGGTCTCCATCTTTGATTTCAGTCTTGGGTGAAATAAGAGATGGAAAATTTTATTGTCTTAGCAGTTGGTTTGAGAATTCTTTCTGAGGAGAGATCCACCCTGATGGGGAAAAATCCCTTGACAAGCCCACTTGCTGTAAAATACTTACAGCAAGTACAGTTGTACCTGAGTGAAGAGGAAGAAAGGGAGAGGAAAATATGAGAGAGGGCAAGGGAGAGGGTGGTAGAACCAGCAAGAAGGTGAATCAGCTGTACTGCATTGTACATGATATAATCACTCCCCAGAACTGCGTCATCTTCAGTGAATTCTTGAAAGCTTAGCAAAGGGCATATACAAATAGATTCCTCATGGAAAATAGAGAAAGCACTATGCCTTGAGACACGGGGTAGAATGGAATTAGTGAGCCAACAAAAAGATTCTCAACACCAGAAAAATGCAAAGGTCTTGAGGATAGCTTAAGACTTTCCCATGCTGTAGAATTCAGGGTTCAAGGCAACATCACTAAGATTTCAAGGATTTTGTGGGGGCCAGTGGGCAACTGTTTGACATTTGGCAACATACCCAAAAGAAGTCATATAACTAATTTAAATTCAATTGAACAGAGAGTAAGTAGATGTTTCTTGAGCACCAATCCAATGCCAGACGCTGTGCCAGATTGGACATCACTTCAAGGCTGCTGGGGAGAAATTATGAAGTAGATCTATGGGAATAATTCCCCATTTTGTTCTGCTGAGAAATCTCTCTCAGTTCTGCTGGCTGCTCACTGGTTCCTGAGATAGCTAACCTGACTTATCCCTCCAATATCAGAATCTCAGTTTGGGAGCTTTCTTTTCCTCATTTTCTTTTATCAAAATTTGTTCATTTATAAAATGCTGCAGAGTGCTGTTAAGAGTGTTCTGAATTTAGACTTCGGAGACCTTAGACTTTGCAGAAAATTCTTGCCCCAGAACTTTCTAGCTGTTTGACATGGGAAAAAACACTTAACTTTTGGGAGACATTCTCATTTTGGTTTATGTCTCTGTAATGGTTTTTATGTGTTTGTCCCTCACTACACTGTGAATGGCATAAGGGCAAGTACCATTACTATCTTTTTTTTTTTTTTTTCCTTTTTTGAGATGGAGTCTCACTCTGTTGCCCAGGCTGGAGTGCAGTGGCGCGATCTCGGCTTACCCCAACCTCTGCCTCCTAGGTTCCAGTGATTCTCCTGCCTCAGCCTCCAGAGTAGCTGGGATTACTACGCCTGGCTAATTTTTGTATTTTTAGGGGAGACGGGGTTTCACTATTTTGGCCAGGCTCATCTCGAACTCCTGACGTCAGGTGATCCACTGGCCTTGGCCTCATTACAGGTGTGAGCCACTGCGCCCGGCGCATCTTATTTTATTTTATTTTTTTTCTCACTGTTGCTGAGGCTGAAGTGCAGTGGCATGATCATGGCTCACTACAGCCTCGACCTCCCGGGCTCAAGCGATTCTCTTGCCACAGCCTCCTGAGTAGCTGGGACTACAGGCATAAACCACCATGGCTGGCTAATGAAAAAGATATATATTTGTAGATATCAGGTTTCGCTATGTTGCCCAGGCTGGGCGTTATGATCTTATCTGTATCTTTAGAACTTTTACATAGTGTTTGGCAGTCAATAAAGTTTGTTCTAGGAATGAATTAAGGAATGAACACCCAACTCTCCTTGCTACTGATGTAAAGCTGAAATGAGTCAATGAATATGAAAAAGTATTTAAAAATCATAATTTATCTATTTATTAGAAACCTCATCGTAGCTAGCTGCCACATCAGAAATAATTCAGCTAAACCACTTTTATTAAGGTGTTGATGTTTTAGAGTTAGCTTTATGGGTTATGTCTGCCACGGACTACTTGTGTTTTTGTATGTAGGTTTTGAGGAAACGTATATTTTACAAAGAGTGTTTAATTGATCCATAGGTATTATGAACAGCAGTGACAAGCATATCGTAAAAGGGATTTTTTTTTTTAACAAAACGGGGCTTTCTGGATTTCTTCAAGCAGGAAATAAAAATCTGCCAGTTTGAATCATTTCCAAAAACGCCGTGACTACAGTATCTTTTCTAAGACTCTTGGAAAAATGCAATGCAGTTGTGATAGGCTATATCTTTCACTCACTCTCCATTTACAAAGAAGCACAAGAAACTGGAAACAAATGACCAAGCCATACAGAGATTGCGAGAATTAATGATCAGCGTTGGCTACAAACCATGCGAGTTACGCTTTTCTTTTCGGTTTCACGCAAAAACTTCTGTCATTTCATTTTAAGTTGCATCTGCTTTGCACAGTGTTTTTTTTTTTTTTTTTTCCCAAAGCACCATGAATGATTTATGACTTTCTGACGCCACATCCCACAAGATTACATAAGGAACAGTGAAAAACAAGTGATTGAGCCAAACTTAAAAAAAAACCCAAACATTTCCAAAGTGGATTTCATCTTGACTGCAGTCAGCTAATAGTTTTCGACTCACCAAAAGTGCTCCTTCATTCCAAAGTGCGCCGCATTTCTGTGAGGATCCCCCAGATTTTCTTTGACTGTTGACAGCACACTATGATCAACTCAGTGTTTGGCTCTCAACAATGTCCAGGAATGTCCAATTTTCCCGAATCCTCCCCTTCTCTCTGAAAGTGAACTTTGCAGTTGGATTACAGAAACAGCCTCATTAGTTTGGTTAATGATTGGACAAAAACATTGATAGGAGTAATAGCTACCAGGCTTGTCATTTCTTTTAATCATAGAATAATAGGATTTCAGAGTTTGCAGGGGCCTGGGATTCCCTAGTTCTACCCATTATTTGACAGATTAAGAAGCTGATAACTAGAGAGGTGAGGTAACTTGCCCAAAGTCACACAGCTAGATTAAGCAGAGTGATGGACATAATTCAACCTCAGAGTGGTGTCATCTGTGCATATTTATTAATAAACTTTCGTCTCCTTACTTAAGTGAAGTGACAACATTAGATATTATTATTATTATTATTATTATTATTATTATTATTATTTTGAGAAGGAGTCTCGCTCTTTCACCCGGGCTGGAGTGCAGTGGCGCGATCTCGGCTCACTGCAGGCTCCGTTCCCCGGGGTTCACTCCATTCTCCTGCCTCGGCCTCCCGCGTAGCTGGGACTACAGGCGCCCGCCACCTCACCCGGCTAATTTTTTGTATTTTTAGTATAGACGGGGTTTCACCGTGTTAGCCAGGATGGTCTCGATCTCCTGACCTCGTGATCTGCCCGCCTCGGCCTCCCAAAGTGCTGGGATTACAGGTGTGAGCCATATTAGATATTATTTTTTAACTATAGGAATTTTAGAGCTTATCTGATGGACTTTCTGTCATTGACTTGTTTATGAAGCCAGAGCAAATCCATGTGGGGGAGGAGGACAACTGCTCGCAAGGCAAGGGCTGTGTTGAAGGCTGGAGTACTGGGTTGCTGGCTGCAAGGGTTGATGTGTCTTCCCAGAGTTTTGGTCAGAAGTGGCCAAATCAGGGTAATGAGGGTTCATCTGAAACCCGAGGTCTGGGTCAATGGCCCGTATGAAGTTCCAGGTTTGAGGGGTTGGTGTGAGACAGCAAACTGAAGGTGAGTGAAAGGTAAGGAGTCAAGGAGTCATAGAGGGCAAGATGGCTGAAATCAGTGGCCAGGGTGTGGGGCTGTGATCAAATAGAGGGACCACCAGATAGAAGAAGTGCCAATTGTTGGTTTAAGGGAGCAGGATTGGGTCACATTATTTCAAGTTTACAGATAAGAATAGAAAACCCACCAGGCCAGGTGCGGTGGCTCATGCCTGTAATCCCAGCTATTTAGGAGGCCAAGGCAGGTGGATCACTTGAAGTCAGGAGTTCAAGACCAGCCTGGCCAACATGGTGAAACTTTGTCTCTACTAAAAATACAAAAATTAGCCAGGTGTGGTGGCATGCACCTGTAATCCCAGCTACTCGGGAGGCTGAGGCAGGAGAATTGGGGAGACTGCAGTGAGCCGAGATTGGGGCAACAGAGTGAGAGCCCCGTCTGGGCAACAGAGTGAGACTCTGTCAAAAAAAAAAAAAAAAAAAAAAGAAAGAAAAAAAACTCGCCACCTTTACTGACGAGAAAAATAAACAAATTACAGAATAGAGTATAGACTATGACTCCATTTATGCATAAATCTGTCTCAGCCTACAGAGTGGAGGGAGTCACATAGTTTCCAGGTTAAGAGCACAGACTTAGGAGTTAGAAATTCTGAATTTGCTTCTTGGCTGCATTTTTCTAGCTGTATAATGCTGGGCAAGTCACTTAACCCTTCTTTGCCTTCGGTTTCTCAATTGTAGAATAACGCCCACTTTATTGATTTGCTGTAAATATTTGAGATAATGTACATAAGGCATTTAGCATAGTGCCTGGCACATAGTAAAGGTATAAAAACTTAGTAGCTATTTTTATTTTTAGACTTGACTTTTGGAAATGAAATCTGGATTTGAAACCCATTTCTGTCACTTTACTGGCTGTGTGCTTTTGTGCAGGTCGCAACCTCTCTGAGACTCAGTTTCCAATCTGTAAAATGGAACCAGTAATCACCACATTGTGGGATGTTGTGAGAATGAAAGGAGGCAGTGTAAAGGGCTTCACCCAGTGTACTTAAAGAAAGGTGGTGCAGCTGGGAGTGGTGGCTAATGCCTGTAATCCTAGCATTTTGGGAGGCCGAGGCGGGTGGATCACCTAAGGTCAGGAGTTCGAGACCAGTCTGGGCAACACGGTGAAACCCCGTCTCCACTAAATATACAAAAATTAGCCAGGTGTGGTGGTGGGCGCTTATAATTCCAGCTACTCTGGAGGCTGAGGCAGGAGAATCGCTTGAACCCGGGAGGCGGAGGTTGCAGTGAGCCGAGATCACGCCACTGCACTCCAGCCTGAATGACAGAGCAAGACTCCATCTCAAAAAAAAAAAAAAAAGAGAAAGGTGGTGCTCAGCGCTGAGAGCACCAGGATGAGGTTCAAACGTTGGGTGATGGAGTCAGGGAAGTGAAAGGAAGGGTGCTCGTAAAAACGCTAACAGCTATTTTAATTTTCTTCATTGTTAGTCTGTGCTGTTTGAAAAAAAATTGTGTTTACAGTCAGCCTGTTATACTGGGGGAAAAAGGAGTGATTAGTAAATAGCAAAATCCAAACAAACAAAGATGAAACTTATTGCTGGCTTTGCAATGTTTAAGTGCTAAGGATAAGTAGGTAAAGCTGAAAGAGAAAAGCTCAGGCTGCGCCAGAGACATTCTGATGTCCAGAGGCTTCTCTCTTAGGTGGAAATCACTGTGGCTATTTTGGACAGAAATAACAAGATTTCATAAATCACCTTATCAGGCTGAGTGTTTTGAGGGTATAGATATGATTATAGCCAGCAGCAGGGATATCCTGATTTTAGGTCAATTGATGTGATGAATCACAGAATTTTGGAACTGGAAGTAATTTCAGCCTACCACTAGGCAAGCTCTTGAACTTCTTTTTGCCTTGGGCCATGGACAAGGATCTGAGAATGCTCCAAGGAGGTGTTACTGCAACAGTCTTCTCAATTGCTACCAAATGCTGCTCACTTTTTATCACCCCTTCTTATACTGAACCCTGAACTGCATCTAGCAATCTCAGCTTTCTATAAAGAACACAGCGTATCCAACATGCTTATGTGTATACCGTTTGAAAGATCTATGATGACTGAAAAATGGATTAAAAAGAAAAGTCCTGCTAGGCACAGTAGTGTGCACCTGTAATCCCAGTTACTCAGCAGGCTGAGGTGGAGAATCCTTTGAGCCTAGGTGTTTGAAACCAGCCTGGACAACATAGTGAAATGCCATATAAATAAAATATAATAAGAAGCCCCAACTTTCCCTCAGAAGGGAGATTCATTTATATATTCATACAATACTTTATTCAAAAAATATTAAATGAAAGTCTATGTGTCAGGCACAGAGCTAAAAAATTTTAAAAAATTTTAAAGGAACAAAGAAAGGAAAAGGGGAAAAAAGCAGAGCTAAAACAACAAAAGATAGATTTTATTTAAAATTAGTTTAGAAAAAGAGGTGATGGACCAGGAATTAGAAAAAACTGGCATTTTAGTTCCAGATCTTTTATTAAATAACTGCAATCTTAGGCAAGTCACTTCTTTTTTGGGCCTCACATTTCCATCTGTAAGATGAGGAGAGGGGGCAAGTTGTCCCAGGTGGAATGATCCATTAGTTTTCAACTTTGGAGAATAGACTGAGATGGCACACTAATATCCACTGGGGTTCACACTAAACCATTTTTATTATTTCTTTTCTTTTTCTTGTCAGCAGAGGGAATGCTGGGTGCTCCAAAGAGACCAAAGAAGGGATATGTTTCCCCTTGCATCCATAGAACTAGGAGGTGAACTTGGCTGCCTCACCCGATGTCCAGATAATGTCAAGACCAGAGGGAAGGCAGTTGGCCTGGGGTTTTCAGTGTTCACAGCAAGAAACCTAGACCCAGGGAGGTGAATACCATGTGTGTGATCCAAACATTGCCACAGGAACCCCAAGATGTCCAGCTCCTGGAGGTGAACACACATCTTTCTTTCCACCTCTCTCTCCCTGTCCATGAGTGTACATTCTAATTTAGTGACCTCAGACTTGGCTTTCTAGCACGAACTTGTGTTTCTAATTTCTTCAGGATTTTTGTTCCCCGCCACCCCCTCAAGATGTGTTTACCCAGCAAATCTTCCCAGGGACAAGGGGACTCAATTCCACACATGTGTGTCCAAGATGACAGTCCCTCTGGCAGCTGTGAAAAGCAGCTTCTGTGAGAGTGACAACGGATGGTGCTGACAACCCCCTCGGCTACTAAGCTTGCTTCTGGAGCAATGGGACGAAAGTGACATTGCACTTAACGGCTTGTGTTCCTGGAGACAGTTGAGGTGTCATGATTTTGCAATAATGCTTCTTCCTTTCCTCCAGTCTTGGGGAAGAACGTCCCAGTCCTCAGCCAGGTCTTTCCAGGTGTTTCCAGGGGAGGTTCTTACTCAGTCTGAGCCAAAACCCAGGGGTGGCGCCCACCCTCGCTGGCCAACTCTCTTGGGCTACCTTTGATTTTCAGCACTAACTCATGGTTTTCAGCTTTGGAGAATAGACTGAGACAGCATGCTAATATCCACTGGGGTCCACACTGGTGAACCAGAGCACCAATAGTCCTGTTTGTAAAATGAAGCCAATGAATTAGACCAGGACTTTCGCCCTGTGCTCTGAGGCACCCTGGATGTTCCTCACCTGTGTCTGTAGATAGTGGAAGGAGGAGACGGGGCTTTGGTCCTTAATTTGAGCAACTCTTCTTTAATCTATTCTACATTTTGAACTTTGTTCATAAAATTTCCTTTGAAGAAAGTGTCCCCCTTTAAAAAAATAATTTTAAAAAGTTTTGTAAAACAAATGGAATGAATGCATTCATTTATGTAACTTGGTTTTTTGACACCAGCTATGTTCCAGGCACTGCTATAGGCACCAGGGATTCCAGCTGTGTCAGCTGCTCTTATAGCCCTGCTCCTACCCACGGGGACTCAACTTTCCTTTACTCCCCAGCTTCTTGCTGCATGCACCCAGGACACTGCCACAGGGCTTTCTCAGCATGCTTGGCCAATGCTCAGGGCAGTCTGGGGGTGCTAGGGACAGAGATCTGCAGGAGAAGCCTTCAGTTAACAGATGGGAGTTGGTAGAAAATATTCCTTGGTAGGGGCAACTCTGAGGCATGTGCTACGCTGTCACCCAGAGGTCCCCACTGGGAATATGACTCAGTTGCTCATTAACACATCATGTTTTGGCTGCCTTCCTTTCCATCTTACTTTCCAAATCTCCTACTGGTGCTTTCTGGGATCACCTCCCAAATGAACTACTGGTGCTTGTATCCTTGGCCCAGGGGCTGCCCCTTGAAGGGACTGGGACATCCTAACCTGTCCTGTAGAGCTTACAGTTGTGTGTGTGCATGTGTTTATTAGATAATGGCTAGGGTCTTCTCTAGCTCTAGCCTAATCAAGGACATAGAGCCAAGAACCTGAAGCTGCCTCTGAGTGGGGCAAACCCCAGTCAGCCTTTTGACAAACCTCTTGATTGAGTTGCCAGATATTTACCGAGTGCCACTGTGAGCCAGTCCTGTACCGGGCTCTGGGGGGAGAGCCAAGCATTGGACTGGAAAATGGATCTCTATGATTCCTCTTTTAAGATCCATTGGCATTCTCTTAATGTAGGGATACAAGAGAAAATTCTGGTCTAGTAAGTTATAACCTGGAAAGAGAAGAAAAGACTTACCTACAATCCAATTTGAGAATTAAAGGGAGTTATAGGAGAGGAAGGTTCTTGGGTTATATAACAGTGAAATATTCATATGATATATGTATGCATATATACAATAGTAATATTAAATGCGCACACACTCACACACACACACACACCTATCCATCCCTCCCTAAAACTGGAGAATAAAGGTACTAGTAGCAAATGGCTATCTGCCTTAGCCTTGGAGTCAGGATGGGGCTTGGTTTCCTGAGCCCTAGCTAAACAGGTTGACCTACAGAGCAGCCCTCTAGTTAGAGGCAGAAGGCCCTCTCCAACGAGCAGACCACAGAAATCAGGGGCTATTGTGCTACAAAGTGCAATGCAAGCAGCAGCACAGTTAGGTCTAGGAGTGTTTGTTTCTAAGTCCTTTCAGTATTTGCAGGTGGAATTCCATTGGGCAAGGGTCTAACTACTGTAGTTGGGTCCAGCTCCAAAGAGCATTGCTGTCCACTGAGTTCCACAGAGCGTGGACCTTCATTCCATACAGTTATGTTTGATTCTCTCCTCCAACAGTCACATTGGCTCTTGGCCCTAGATGATTAAGTTGCACGTTTCTTCAGCCCAGGCAGGCATGCAAAGCTGTTATTTGAGAAACTTTGCTAAGCTGCAGAAGAATATGAAGGCTGTATTGCCTGGCACTCAAACAACTGGTCTATTCGTTCGAATAAAATGGGTCAATTCCTTTAAAGAAAACAAAGCCATTGAGAATGGTTGTTTGGCATGATAAAGACAAAACCCACTGGCTGAGAGAAGAAGTCCTCATCGTTCACTAAGAGGCCCTACAATGTGCCTTCTCAGCCTCCCTATAAGTACGTTTGGTCAATTTTTTCATTTCCCTTTTTATTTTTAATAATATAAACTTCTGGATTGTACAGCTCAGATTGCAGTTGGCTGGAAAGGATTTCCTTTTTTCTCTTGGCTCCTGCCACCTTCTTATGTCATTGATATTGTGAATGATCAAGTGGCCAGCTGCTGGGATTGGGCAGGGGTTTCTGATTGGGATGGAGAGAGGCTGCAGGCTGTCCTTGTTTCCAAGTCTAGGTCTGAGCCCCAGGCCAGCTACAATTGTGCCTCCAGGCCAAGAGGCTGTCCCTTTTTATTCCCCCATACACCCAGGGAAAGGATTGCCTCAAGCACTGTAACAACATGAAGTTGTTGGAAATGGGGGAGGTACTGGTAGTTGTCCTCCGTGTGAGATGTGGAATCTCCTGAGGGTCTGGACGGTCCCATCGTAGAGATCAACTTGGTGTAACCCGGTTCCCGCAGCCCTCGGAGACAAAACCCAAATACCAAGTGAGGGCTTCTTAATCATTTGGCTCCCTAAGTGATCCTCTTTTGGCAGACAGAAGATATCTCACTCTAGTGTGGTGGCAGAGTGAGGGCCAGAAGCTGGCTTTCCTGCCTCCCCATTAGGCTCCTTTTCAGTCCAGAGACAGAATGCACAACTCCTAAGGGAGGTCTCAAGTGAATGCCTAAGGAGAAAAACGGTGTGGTCAAAATTTCCCTTGAATGTCCCTCTGAAGGGCTTCCTTGCTCTTGTGGGAGACTGATGGAATGCAATCATTTTTCTCCCAGCCTCGAACCAGATCACTACTGCTTCTTGGAGCCTCAGATGATGTAGCTGGCTCACACTTAGTAAAGTGTTTAAAGTATGTCTTTAAACCCTAGAGTCACTCTCTGCATGCGGTGGTGATGATGTGTGTGTGTGGCCGTGTATGGACTATCAAAGTACATATTCAATCTGGCACTCATCTTAAGGTCCATGGTCAGAGGGAGGAAGGACAGGTGGGATCACATATACTGTTCACTTGTTTTTCTCTCTCTGCTTGGCTTGTTTATTTGAACATATCTAGTTCAATTCATGTAAGTTACATGTGGCTGTATGTGAATCCATGGTTAAAGGCAAGAGCTCTGGAGTTATGCTGATGTGAATTCAAATTTTGGCTTTGTCCCTGCCTTGTGATCTTGTGCTACTTACTTAATTCTATTCTTTTTTCCTCATCTGTAAAATGGGAATAGTAATACCTGCCTTATAGAGTTCTTGAGAGATCTAGATGAAAAAACAAACGTGTGATGTGTTAAGCACAGAACCTGGTTCAGATAAACACTCAATAGCTGCCAACTCTGAGGTTGCATGTGAGGATATGAGAATGATAATTGAATGGTTTTCCTGGGAACTAGACATTGTATATATACAGAACTCACCTAATTTGGGATTTCATGTATTCTCTTTTCTCTCTCCTTTATTTTGTCCTGATCTCTTTTAATTTGTCTTGGTTTGCTCTTCTATGAACTATTTTGACAATAAAAGCAAAAGCAAAATAACAGAATGTGAAAGTTCTTGGGTTGTACAGCAGCTCCTAGGTACGAGGTATATGTGTGCCTAAGTGAGGCTCTCCATGTGTCTGGATGTAAGATAGATCTTTTTAGTCTATGTCTCAAAGGAGAAGAAGCATGTTGGAAGGAGTGTAACATTGATCTAATTAAAGATAGAATGGTTGTGTTGAGAATATTAATTATCTAATAGTTAATAATTTAAACTAATTTTTTATGCTTAACAAACATTTGGAGACATAAAACCCAGTCCTGTGTCTGGTACATATTCACAATGTATTTTTGGTCAAGTCGCTTCTCTCTGGGCCTCAGCTTCTCTCTGGGCCTAAGTTTCTCTCTTTGTACAATGAAGAGGTTGACTTATTTTTACTAGTAGAAAACAATTCATCAAACAAAATGGTACATACAGCTCCTGTATAAAAAAACAGGTCAAAGTGGAGCCTTTCTAGTTGAAGAGCTCACAGGTTGCCCAGAGCTTTTTAAATTTGGGGTCCTTTATGTCTTCCCAAAAAGCTTCTTATGGGCCTTCAAGATGCCCTCAGGCCCCAAGAAAATAAACTCTTTGTACTAAATAGTCTTAATTCAATGATGTTCACATCTTTAACAGTCTAGAATCCTCCAAATCCCAGCAAGTAAGAGACTAGATCTATGATGAAATTCTGGAGTGACCGTAGGAGCAAATGTGTTATCTATCATTTTTGGACTGCCTTCTTTGGGAGAAGCACTGTGCTTAGCTTCTTGAAAAGGTCATCTCATTTGATCCTAACAACTTCTCTTGAAAGTAGCTACTATTATTATTTCCATTTTAGAGTTGAGGAAACTGAGACTCAGAGAGGTTAAGTGGCCCAAGGTGACAGAGCTAGGATTTGAACCAGGTCTATCTGTCTCCAGAGCCCACATTCTTAACCATTTATCGAGCTTCCAGCTGCTGAGGTCAAGGAGAGAGAATTACTTAGCAGGCTTGAGGAAGCTGCTCCATTTTATTGTCTAGCTCACTACTTAAAACCACAGTCACTACATTTGTTTAGAAGTGATTGCCAGATGTAATTTTTGTTAATGGAGCTGTGTAAACTTGCATCCTATGAACATAAATAATTCACACCCTGAATGAGCTTGTTTGTTGGTGCACCCTCTTCACTAACAATGAGGCCCTGGAAGGATTGTTTCATGTGTACCCTTGGAGACAGATTGTCGGATGAGTTTCATAGATAATCCAGTCATCCTTGGGCTGGATGGGGAAGGTTGCTTTTTCTTTTGGCTGCTGTCTTAGCTGTCTTCCATCACTGGCCAAGTTAAGGAGCTCCTCCCAACTCAGTCGTCCAGTCAGCTTAGTCAGAGTCAAACTTCCAGCTGGCCAGGCACCTGTGAATCAGGGTGACCCAAGCCAAGGGCAAAGCCAACAGCCATCTTGACAAGTTAAATGATGCAGACAGCCCAAGAAACATGTTGGCTCTGCACTGTCCTTCTGACTCACCACCTTCTATGTGACTTGACTCTCCTGTTCCCCTCTCCCCATTCTGGGGTGTCTTTCAGTTTGCAAAGCATTTTAAGTTCCATTGTTTCATTTGATTCCCCCAACAACCTCCAGGAGCTAGAAAATCTCAGTCCCTGTTTTCAGATGTAGAAACCAACACCCAGTGGGACTCATGACTTGCCCCAAGTCTTGTGGCTACTGATTAGCAGAGCAATGATTCAAATTCAGGCTTTCTGTCTCCAGATGATACATCCCAACTTTGACTCAGGCTATAGGATTTTAAATTCTCTATCTTTGTTTTCTCTCCTAGTTGGACCTCTGACTTTATAAGCTCTGGTTTCTCCATTGTTGATTCAATTTCAGTGGCTAATAGTTTCTGCTTCAGATCCTGGTCATTTTTCCTTATGGACAACACAGTGACTCCATTTGTCTTTCACTTTATTCCCTCATTTTGTCATTTGTTCACAAAGATTTATTAAGCACCTTCTGTGAACCAGGCACCATGACCAAGAAGAACAAGAGACCATCCTGACCTCTCTGCCATGTTGGATGCCATCAACTGGGTTGCTTTCCTCTATTTCCTTCATTGGCTCCTTCTTCTTCATCAATGCCTTAAATGTTGGCAAAAAAGAAAAATCAAAAAACAAAGCAAAAAGCCCACACATACACACACAAACCAGGAGGTGGGTGCTAGCTGAGAAGTGCAGACGTAGTGCTCCGGTGGGGGTCAGGCTGGAGTGGAGACTGGGGAGCTATTGCTCATGCTTGGCATTTGGAGATCAGAGAGAGTGAGACTGCTTAGGGGAAGGCACAGAGCAGAGGTGCTTGCAGGCTGAAGCCACACTCTGATGCTTGTGTTGAACCTACACTGAATTTTGGAAAAAAGCAAACCAGTCACTGGCATTTAAAAATCAGAGCAATCTACAAAAATCTAGGTTTCTGGCATTTCTTTAGGGATGAGAATATCTGGCAACACTGGGCCTACATCACAGGCGACAGGTGACTGCAGCTGAGTGGCTGCCACCTCTTTAGAGAGGCAGGCATGCTCCAGGTCCCCACTTTCCCTAGACAGCTCCCTCCATTGCCATTCCCTGCCTAGCCCCTGAAGACTTCCACATTTATGATCCTCATATAGAGTAAGGGGTGGGAAATGCATCGAGGGGAGAACACTCACAGTCACTGGATAACTCCTAGGTAGATCTCTTTTCCCGGTTTCACCTCAAATTTTTCCATTTTGCCCAGATTCTAGTCATAAGACATGAATTCGATCTTCCTAAAAGGAAGGAAGAACCTCTTCAGAGGTGGAGAAGTTGAATACATTGCTCTTTGCAGCAGGTGCTGGACAAAAGTGGTTATTCATTCCTACTAATAGAATTAAGCCCACTGCCTGGTCTCTAGTGCAGTTACAAGTAATCAATACCTAAAGAAAGTTGGAAATTAAAAGACCTCCAGCCCTGCCTACTAACAAGAAAGAACTAGAGAGGCTTGGGAATTTATTGTTCAGTTTTGAAGCCAGGAACCACACAGACAGGGCTGGAGAGCAATTTGTTTTTTGCTCTCCAATTGCTACTGGACTGATTTTACCCCCGCGATGTAATCTTGTTATGCTATGGTTACACTGGACCACATAAATTCAAACTTTGTCCTCCAGTGAAACAAACGCTTTCTTGCCTGCCCTTTCTGCTTTTATGAAAAAAAGTCATCACAGTATTTTCTATTTTAGCCTGAATATGCTTTTATGAAGAAAAATTAGAAACCAAAAGGCATATCTTACACATGCTCCAAAGAATACAGTATCCTAAGTTCTGAATTGTTTTTGCGCCTTGCCTGAATTCTTTGAAAACCCTAAAAATGATATTATTTCCTTTTTTTTTTTAAAAAAAAAAAGTGAAGTGGCTCATTGTAGCTGAGGATTTCCATAATAATAGCTCCAGTACCAGGATGTCAAAGAAGTGATCACTCACTTCAAGGGGTACCTTTTTTTTTAAAATAATACTTTAAGTTTTAGGGTACATGTGCACAATGTGCAGGTTAGTTACATAAGTATACATGTGCCATGTTGGTGTGCTGAACCCAGCAACTCGCCATTTAACATTAGGTATATCTCCAAATGCTATCCCTCCCCTCCTCCCCCCACCCCATGACAGGCCCTGGTGTGTGATGTTCCCCTTCCTGTATCCATGTGTTCTCATTGTTCAATTCCCACCTATGAGTGAGAACACGTGGTGTTTGGTTTTTTGTCCTTGGGATAGTTTGCTGAGAATGATGGTTTCCAGCTTCATCCATGTCCCTACAAAGGATGTGAACTCATCATTTTTTATGGCTGCATAGTATTCCATGGTGTATATGTGCCACATTTTCTTAATCTGGTCTATCATTGATGGACATTTGGGTTGGTTCCTAGTCTTTGCTATTGTGAATAGTGCTGCAATAAACATACGTGTGCATGTGTCTTTATAGCAGCATGATTTATAATCCTTCGGGTATATACCCAGTAATGGGATTGCTGGGTCAAATGGTATTTCTAGCTCTAGATCCTTGAGGAATCACCACACTGACTTCCACAATGGTTGAACTAGTTTACAGTCCCACCAACAGTGTAAAAGTGTTCCTATTTCTCCACATCCTCTCCAGCACCTGTTGTTTCCTGACTTTTTAATGATGGCCATTCTAACTGGTGTGAGATGGTATCTCATTGTGGTTTTGATTTGCATTTCTCTGATGGCCAGTGATGATGAGCATTTTTTCATATGTCTTTTGGCTGCATAAATGTCTTCTTTTGAGAAGTGTCTGTTCATATCCTTTGCCCACTTTTTGATGGGGTTGTTTGTTTTTTTCTTGTAAATTTGTTGGAGTTCATTGTAGATTCTAGATATTAGCTTTGTCAGATGAGTAGATTGCAAAAATTTTCTCCCATTCTGTAGGTTGCCTGTTCACTCTGATGGTGGTTTCTTTTGCTGTGCAGAAGCTCTTTAGTTTAATTTGATCCCATTTGTCAATTTTGGCTTTTGTTGCCATTGCTTTTCGTGTTTTAGACATGAAGTCCTTGCCCATGCCTATGTCCTGAATGGTATTGCCTAGGTTTTCTTCTAGGGTTTTTATGGTTTTAGGTCTAACATTTAAGTCTTTAATCCATCTTGAATTAATTTTTGTATAAGGTGTAAGGAAGGGATCCAGTTTCAGCTTTCTACATATGGCTAGTGAGTTTTCCCAGACCCATTTATTAAATAGGGAATCCTTTCCGCATTTCTTGTTTTTGTCAGGTTTGTCAAAGATCAGATGGTTGTAGATATGCGGCATTATTTCTGAGGGCTCTGTTCTGTTCCTTTGGTCTAGATCTCTGTTTTGGTACCAGTACCATGCTGTTTTGGTTACTGTAGCCTTGTAGTATAGTTTGAAGTCAGGTAGCGTGATGCCTCCAGCTTTGTTCTTTTGGCTTAGGATTGACTTGGCAATATGGGCTCTTTTTTGGTTCCATATGAACTTTAAAGTAGATTTTTTTCCAATTCTGTGAAGAAAATCATTGGTAGCTTGATGGGGATGGCACTGAATCTATAAATCACCTTGGGTAGTGTGGCCATTTTCACGACATTGATTCTTCCTACCCATGAGCATGGAGTGTTCTCCCATTTGTTTGTATCCTCTTTTATTTCGTTGAGCAGTGGTTTGTAGTTCTCCTTGAAGAGGTCCTTCACATCCCTTGTAAGTTGGATTCCTAGGTATTTTATTCTCTTTGAAGCAATTGTGAATGGGAGGTCACTCATGATTTTGTTCTCTGTTTGTCTGTTATTGGTGTATAAGAATGCTCGTGATTTTTGCACATTGATTTTGTATGCTGAGACTTTGCTGAAGTTGCCTATCAGCTTAAGGAGAATTTGGGCTGAGATGATGGAGTTTTCTACATATGCAATCATGTCATCTGCAAACAGGGACAATTTGACTTCCTCTTTTCCTAATTGAATACCCTTTATTTCCTTCTCCTGCCTGATTGCCCTGGCCAGAACTTCCAACACTATGTTGAATAGGAGTGGTGAGAGAGGGCATCTCTGTTTTGTGCCAGTTTTCAAAGGGAATGCTTCTAGTTTTTGCCCATTCAGTATGATATTGGCTGTGGGTTTGTCTTAGATAGCTCTTATTATTTTCAGATACATCCCATCAATACCTAATTTATTGAGAGTTTTTAGCATGAACGGTTGTTGAATTTTGTCAAAGCATCTTTTAATTTGTTCATTCTTAGGACATGATCAACTTAGTGACCTGAATACAGTATGTTAGGTAAAACACTCAGCTGGGTTCTGAATTCTAGAACCATTTTGCTGCTAGCTTGCTGTGTGACCTTTGGGAATTCACTTTCCCTCTCTGGGCCTCAGGTTTTCATTTGTAAAATGAGTAAATTAGACTGGATCAGGCTTCCCAAAATTTAGTTATTCAAGTACCACTTTCACAATTTTTGCCACAACCTCATATTATCTGTTCTATTGTTAATATACTATTTTGGGGTGACTTTAATTACATCTCTTACAAATATACTTTGTATTGTTATTAAAAATGAAAAACCAGTATCACGTTCCCCAACTAGAAAATAATCCTATTGTTAACAAAGGGAGATTGTCTTGTGTCCAAGGGTGTTGAAGACACACTAACACAAAAAGAGACTTTCTTGCTGATGTCATCAGAGGTGGTGAAAGTGGATCAGAAGGGCGATTTGATGTCCTCTACCCCTTCACTCCTCCTGTGTGTTTGCTCTCTTCAGTGCCTACCTGACTGCACGAAGTTCTATTTTGTGATTCACTTTCTCTGTACTTAAATCCTTATCTTACTCATTTTCCATTGCTGAATATCACATTTTGCCCCTAGTTATTTTTCTTAAATGAAATTTTAGAAGAGTGACACAAAATGGGATTTTTCACATGAGGCAGCTCCCCTCCATTAGGAACACAAAGGGAGTCTGAGATTAGCGGCAATGAGCTCAGTCCTCATAATGTTACAGTAATGACTTGGAGTATCTTTTAATAGCAGTTAACACATCCTGGAGGGCCAGCATGGCAATTGTCATTCACATCACCCCACATCTCTTTCGTCCTGGGTTCCTAGGGGATTCAAGGTGGTGGCTGGTGACAGCAGGTAGGAGTGGAAGAAGGAGAGGTGGGAGGCAGGCAGAGATGGAAACCACAGCCTCAGGACCATCTCTGGAGTGAGTAAGCTGGGACTGCAAGACTGATTCATAGCAGGCCTGGGGCCAGAGTGATGAAAAGTTGATCCAAACATTTGTGCAAAGCGCTTCCCTGATGTGCAATAAAGGGCCCCCATAAATGTGACACATTCCCCATTCTCTACGAGAATGAGAGTCGAGCACTGCTGGCAGGTGCAATAGCCTGGAACTTCCTGCCAGAGTGCGAATCACTCACGCTTGCCCAAGCCCTGAAACCCTGGCGGCTTCTCAAGGCATCCAGGGAGGGCATCAGGTGGCTGGGGTGTGGGGGGCTGATTTCACATAACAGGGGCTACTCTTATTTTTACCTTGATAATCATACTAGAAACAGCTATAGAGCCTGTGCTGTGTATAGGACATTGGGCTAAGAGCTCAACATGCATGATCGCATTTAGTCCTCTTCAACACTATGGAGTTGGTACTATTCTTATCCCTAAACTACAGATGAGAAAACTGAGCCTTGGAGCAGTTAAGTAACTAGTGAGTGGTGAAGCCAAGATGGGAAGCCAGGCAGTCTGGCTTCAGAGCCAAAGCTTTAAAACCCTGTGATATGCAAAAAGAAGAGGTTTTTTAGATTCTAGGTGGCTCACAGAATGGAAGCAAGAGGAACGTTGGGTGGGACAGGAACCAAGGAAGATCTGGGACTGTTTCTTTAGGCCATTGCCATGGAATGACTCAGCCTTCAGGAGTGTATGTTCAGCAGCTGATTTTCTGCTCTGTGGTTTGGAGTGGGAGCTGATCACAGAATGTGCTGTGTTTTACTACCTTCTGCTCAGGGCTCAGCTCTAGAGTTGGAGGTAGAAGGACTGTGTGCTGTGTGACCTTGGGCAAATAATGTAACCTCTCTGGGACTTAGTTTTTTTTAATCTGTAAAATAGGGACAATAATAGTATCAGTTAGATAGGGATATTGCAGGGATTATATTAGCAAATATTTGCCAAGTGTCTAGCATGGTGCTTGATACTTAGCAAGCACACAGAATGATTGTTAATAAAGGCGGGTGGGAGGCAGCTTATTGGGCCCCTACAGCTGTGGATCCTGAACACCTCTCCCCTTTGTCTACTCTGTCAGCTCATCCTGAGGAATATGACTACTTTTTCTATATGGTCTGCTAGAGAACCTTGCTACTCAAAGTGTGGTCCGTGGACCAGCAGCAGCAGTGAACTGCTCACCTGTGAGTTTGTTTGACATTCAGAGACCCAGGCCTCTCCCCAGACCTCCTGAATCAGACTGCATTTTACCAAGATCCCCAGGTATTTTGTAGGCACAGTAGTTTAAGAAGCACGCCTCAGAACTTTAAAAAGCAAATAAAAGAAGAAAAGAGGCCTAGAATCTCTTTTTCATCATTGGAGATTCAGTATGAAGCATGTACTTTTGTTTTCCCAAGCTACAACCTTTAGGATAATAATAATTCCCATGATGGTAGCACTTCGCAATGTGACTAAAAGGCCATCACACTCACTTTTTTGCTTGCTTTGAGGTATGACTCTGTATGGTTGGCAGAGCAGCCAATGTTTTCTCCATTTTACAGATGTGAAAACTGAGGCAAAGAGTCTCAAGTGATTTTCCAATGTTACCCTGCTACCAAATGTCAGAGCCAGAAAGCAAGCCAGGCCTTTCGGTGTCCTAATTCAGGGCTTATTGCAGTTTCCATTCTGTTCATTAACAATGAGAGAATCCATGCTGGTTCTTCCTTCTTCTCAGTTACCAGGATATAGCCTGTCACCAAGTCCCATGACTTTGTTCCATTAGGATGACTTGGATTCAGGCTTTTGTTATGATTTCCCTTGTTCTACCTTCAGCTGAGCTCTGGTGATAATAACAACAATATCAGTGGTTGCACATTGAAGGCTTATTCTGCTAAGTAAGAGCCTTCCTTGTGTTAATTAACTCATTTCATCCTCCCAGCCACCTTGTAAGATAGGCACTATTATTATCACCATCTTATTATAGATGGTACAACTGAGGCTCTAAGTGAGAAAGTTGTCCAAGATCAAACAATAGCAAGTAGTGGACCTGGGGTTTGACATGAGGAGCTGTTCATATCTCAATTTCTGCACTAGCTTCTGAGATGGTGTGTCTATGCATGGTCTGCCCTCCAAGCCTCTGAAACATGGGTGTCTTCCTTCCCCTTCCTTCTGCCTTCCCCAAAAAGCCTTTTTTTTCAATAGCATGTTCTGATTGAAGCTCCCCTCTTTATGCATTCCTCAACATGCACTAATATCCATTATACTTTATCATTAATTACTTGTTAATTTCTTGTTGCACTCATGAGAGTATAACCTCCAGGAGGGCAGGGGCTTCTTGGACAACACAGCTGTTGTTCCATCACAGTGACTAGCACAGAGTAGGTGCTCAGTAAATGTTTTCTTTTTAAAAAATATAGAGAATTGGGGTATTACTATGTTGCCCAGGCTTGTCTCAAACTCCTGGGGTCAAGCAACCTTTCCACATCAGCCTCCCAAAGTGCTGGGATTATAGGTGTGAGCCACCATGCCTGGCGTCAGTAAATGCTTATCGGATGAAGACAGCTCATTGCATTAGTTTGGTTTCTTCACCTAGGCTGTAGTTACATGTGTAGAGTATCCAAAACTATGTCTGTATCCCCCACGGCACCTCAATGGTTCCAGAATGCCGTACAGTTGATATTTATTGATACAAAGCCATGTGTTCCCCTTAGTGCGTTCATCGAGGGCCGACACAGGCATTGGTATTTAGTCCTTTGGGTTTCTTATCTCTGTCTAAAACAAGGTGAGGTGAGACCCTCACAATTACCTTGTTTATCACCACCAGGATCCAGGTAGAGATTTCAGGCCAAGCGGGGCCTGTGGTAACGAGATACCTGACTCCCAATAACACCTCAGACTGAGCTCACGAGGTCCTGTGTAATCAGTGGCTCCATTGACTACAGCCTGAGCCCTGGACCAGGTGCCAGGCAGGGGCCTGTGGGAGGTCAGAATCTGTCCCCTCCCTGGCCCCTTGGCACAAACTAGTGCTGATGAGCTAGATGAGGAATTCCTGCCTTTGATGTATGAGCCAGCTGGGCTGCTGCTACTGATCAGCTAAGAAAATAAGTCATCCCAGCCACGTGCGGTTCACCCAAGGGCTGGCGCCAGAGAGCTGGGAAGGTCTTCCTGGGAGGGCTGGGAGCTGCTGGAGATATCAGCTGGGCTCAGGTGAAAGCTTTGTGGATGGGGAGGTCCAGACTCGAGAATGTAGGATTAACTCTTATTTTCAGGCTCTGGGCTCACAGTCTGCCCCTTGGCTTGTCTTCCAAGGGCTGAGGCCACAGCTTATGCATTTATGTGATTTGGGTGGGCAGGGACCCTCATCTGTGTCGCATGGGGTGGAGAGACGCTTCTGGTTGATTAGTTGGGGAGGCATGGGCCTGTGCCCCCTTCTACCTAGCAGTCTAATACTGGGAGTGTTAATTTCACCCACAGCTCACCACTCGCTCTTTGCAAGAGTCCTGCTCTTGACGCCTGCCATTCTCATCACCCCTTAGATGAAATCCAACTGAATTCCCATGGAGGTAAGTATAAACAGTTCTACCATCAGAGTCTTAGAAGAGTGCCTTAAAAGCAGTAGAGGCAGGGCAGGGGGCAGCAGTGACCACGAGAAGGCAGAAGGGTCTCCTAGTGAAGGCTTTGGGGACGTGTCCTACTAGACGCCCCCCCATCCTGCCTCTGAACCTTTTTAGTCCTCCTAAATCTCTCTTCAAGTTCCTGCCTTTCCTCTGGTCCTCACTCCCTCTCATTCCCCTTGGAACCTTTTTGCACATGGCAGTTGGCTCAGGCTCAGGCAGGAATTGGAGGCGTAAAAGGCATCAGAATGACATGTGAGGCAATAGTTTGTGATTTATTGGAATATTAATGTGTTTTTGAGCTCCCTCCATTGCCTTCCTCCTCCCCATGTTAATCAGGTAGCTTGGGCTTCTTGCTTCAGGGACGCTTGTCAGCCGAAACAGCTGCAGCCCATGGTTCATCTGGATCTTGTGAAGAGACGCTCTTAGGTGTCCTTGGTGGAGGAGAAAGGGGAGGCAAGGAGCAATTCTCTGGAATGGGAAGGGAAGAGAGGTCTGGGGCAGGGGCAGCCTGGGGTAGAGACCAGGGAATGCATCTCCTAGGCACATTCTCAAAGAGTGGCACTTTCTGCTCTCTGTGGACGTCTCTCTGGCCGTGGGAAGCTGTGAGCCTTCTGTGGCAGCTGCCTAAGGGGATAAAGAGACCCAATGGGGATGGCAGCTGGTGCCCCCAGGAAGGTGGGACCCTGGGGCTGGGGACCTGGGTCTCAGTGGAGTTCTGTGTCTCATGCAGGGCATCAAAAGAGAGTAGGCCTTTCATGCAAGGGGTCACCGTAGATGTGGACCTAGAAGAGTCAGGGGTTTCATGATGGGCTGGAGGTTACAGATCCTTGTCTTGTCTCCAGACCATCACACAATTACACTGTGTTCTTATTTGCAGCTGGGAGAGGGAGGGAATGGGGTGTTCCAATAAGGACTTTACCCCTCCATCTCCATTCTTCGGGAATAAATTGATTTTAAATAATAAAAAAGGTGATATTCTTCTCAAACTTGAGTTTGAGGCCTGCAGTTTGTACTTGCCCACTTGATTCCAGGGTGCAGACTAATTCAGGGAAAGGGGGTTCTTTTCCTGTGACAATATTTCCTATACCACTTGCACCCATTGCTTTGGCACTTCCGTTTGTTCATTCATTTTATAAATATTAATTGAGGATTTACTATTTGTTAGGTACTGGGTTAAGTGTGGAGGATACAATGATGCATCAAGCCACCCGCCATTCCCTAGAGATCTCATAGTTTCACAGGGAAGACATGCGTTCGTCAAATAATTCTACATATGTGTATATATACTTGCATACACTGGAATAAAGCCTTAAAGAAAAATTAGCCGCTGCTACAAGAGTGAGTAGTGTCAGGTCTGGTGAAGTCTGGAGTTGGGGGGGATGTGGAGGGGGTCAGAAAAGCAGTAAGTTCTGTTTGAGCTGAGGTTTGAAGACCCATATGTGCGTGTGGGTGCATGTGTAAATGCGAGCATGCACACAGGTATATATGTGCACACATGTATATGTATGTCATGCATGCAAGAAGGGTATTTTAATGAGAGGGAAGACCATTCCAGGAGGCCTTGAGGTGGAGGAAGAAGCCGGGTTCCTTTAAAGAACTGAAAGAAACCCTGGTGTTTCCATTACAGAGGTGAGGCCAGGGAGGGGGCAGTGAAAAGTAAGGTCACCTAAGGCCTGAGACATCAGGTTGGGTGGTTTGGCCTTTATCATAGGAGTAATGGGAAGCCATTGAAGGTTTTTAAGCCTGGAGGTAATAGAATCTGGTTTACATTTTAAAAAGATTATTCTGACTGCCATGCTCAGCACAGATGATGGGAAGACAAGAGCCAAAATAGAGAGACCAAAATTTCGCAAGGATATAGATTTATCTGTAACCATGGGGAAGATATTCAAACATTATTAAGTGAAAAACAAAACAAAAACAAGTTGCAGAACCATAAGGATGATGTCATTTGTATTTTTTTGAAGCATGTGCACATTTATGATGTACCTTCACATCATAGCAGCTTGTGCATGCATAGCTTCTTTCCAGCCCTTTGCTATCACTGGCATTTCATTGTAGAATGGAAAACATCTTAAATTTGGGGTCCCAAGAGCTTGGGCTATTGTCACTCTTTACTGACTTAGGGCATGTCATTTAGCCTCTCAGTGCCTCAGTTTTCTCATCTGCAAAATGAGGGTATTGGACCAGATGAGCTTTAAATATGAATTCTTTCAACCTTTGGATTCTTGTGACTCTGGACAGGAAGAAGTTGTGAATAACGGAGGTTGCATACATTATGCAGGCAAGTTGCCTACCCCAGCTCTGTTTTAACACTGCAGGGTTAGGGTGACATTCTAGAAGAGCAGCAGCAGGACTACGGAGAGTGAGAACATCTCCCAGGGCAGCCTGACAGCAGGAGGAGTGGGCAGCTGTCTCCACACTGTGATTTACCACCTGCCTGGACCAAAATAGGCCCATCTCCTGGCCTGCTCCAGGAAGCTCCTTCCTGGGAAACAAGAGATTAACTTACCCAGAACTAGTGCTGGATCTACATCAAGCTATTCCCCTCCAGGATCCCATAAGCCCAGGTGAAGTAATTTTACTGGTGGAAATGAAAGAAGGGGACCAGAGAAAGGGGGAATCAAAGTCTAACCAATTTTGAGACAGCGTCTTGGTGGCATCCTTCTTATGACTGTACTGATTGGGGTGAAGGGGTAAGTATCACTGGGAGTAGAGTTGGAGTATTGTTTCCATAAGGCTGTACTTGGAACACAAGTTCTGCAGGATGTAAGGTGTTACTCAAAATGGGGATTCCACAGTCAATTAAGTTGGTGAGATACTTACTGGCTTAAATAAAGTTGAGGAGGTTTTTCTACCGTAGGACTTCTTGGAGCTTTACTAAACTAACTTCATCATGAATTCTTGAGAAAGGAGAAAATAATATACAGTGCACCCACCTGTTTACAAGCAGCACTTTCTGGGATAGGTCTTCCACAGGTCACACTGTAAAAATGACAGACTAGGCTATAGGTTTCTGGGGAGAGAGGCTGGGTCTTATTTCCACCTGAGCACCCAGTACCTATGAGAGTCATAAGTCCATGGTGGGTACATAGACTGTGATGGCAATTGAACTAAAAACTTCCAAATGAACTTTGCCAATTTTAAGATGTGGCTGGTACACCTGAATGTCTGAATTCTCATATAATATGTCTTAGTTCTTATCTTACAAGTCTCCTATTAATATCAGTAGGGTGACCATAGTAATGTCATTAAAATGGCTTCCTCATTATCTTTAAGAGCTTCATACTTTATTCTTTGATGACATTTTCATGTTCATTCATTGCAAGGTAAGTGGATGACATGAGTATTAGGAGACCTGAATTCAAGTTCTACTGATAGCTATGAAATCTACTGATAACTACTGATAAGTATGCTAACAAGCTAATTATCTAAAGTTTTAGGGCTTTGATTTCCTTTTGAAGGTCAAGGATGGACTATGTATTAGCTTTGCAGTGATAACAAATGATCCCCAATCTCAGTGGCCAATGGTAACAAAGGTCTATTTCTTGCTAGTGTTAGCTGTGGACATGGGTCAGCTGCCTGTCTGCACTGATGACGGAGAATCTTCATTGTGGGCCCAGGTAGAAAGTGCAGCTCTGATGGAGGCGTGCTGAGCTGTGCAATGGCTCTTAAAGCTTCTGCTTGAACAAAGCCTACTTCACGTATATTCATATCCCTTTGTGCAAAGCAAACCGCACAGCTGAGCCTACCATTAACAGGGTAGGGAAGTACCGTTGTCCCTCAGTATCCTCAGGGCATTGGTTCCAGGACCCCTTGTGTATACCAAGATCCAAGGATGCTCAAATTCCTGATTTAAAATGATGTAGTGTTTGCCTATAACATATGCACATCCTCCTGTATACTTTAAATCATCTCTAGGTTACCTATAATACCATATATAGTCAATTATTGCTTAATGATGCAAATGCATTCTAAGAAATGCATCATTAGGTGATTTTGTCATTGTATGAACATTATAGACTATACTTACACAAACCTAGATGGTACAGCCTTGTACACACCTAGGCTATGTGGGATAGCCTATTGCAGCTAGTCTACAAACCTGTGCAGCATGTTACTGTACTGGATATTGTTGGCATTTGTAACACAATGGCAAGTATTTGTGTATCTAAACATAGAAAATACATAGTAACAATATGGTACTATAATATTATGGACCACCGTTATATATGTGGTCTGTCATTGACCAAAATGTCTTTATGAGTGTTACATGGTTGTACTATGTAAATTCTAGGTGACTAGTCATTATATTGTATTTTAAAATTTGTTTTTTATTGTTGTATTGTTTTTATTGTTTTTGTGATCCACAGCTGGTTGAATGAATGGATGCAGACCATAAATATAGAGGGTTGACTGTGTGTATACCGCTCCCACAGGAGGGCACTGAGAGTCACAAGACAGCAGTGAGGATTTCTAATTTTTTGACTGGGAATCATCGGTGACATGGACACAATCTATCATGGACTAGATGATAGTTATGGTCCTTCAGCCCCAGCTTTAGTATTCCTGGTATTCTCCTAGAATGAATCCAACCCTGATGCACAGTATTGGGAAAATAATTTTTAGTGGACCTTAATGAAACAGACAGAAAACAGTTTTCCACTTGCTGGCAGCAAAATTCTGGAATGGGTTTTTGCATAGAATGGGATGAGCAATTGGATTAAGGAGTAGTTTGTGCACTTCAGTTTGGTTTCTAAGAGTCATAGAAAGAACTCATTTAGTCTTAGAGGGGTTGTGAGACTGGTGCTCTGGGGAGTGACATGCACAGTGAGTCTGGGTTTCAGCAGAACTGTGGCAGCATCTCTTTCGGATATATGACTAGGATGATTTTTTTCTTTTTTGGAGTGACCAACTGTATCGGGCAAGTAAGAATGAAGGGGTGGATGGGTTGTCTCAGGGCTTTGCACTCAGGCTTTCCTCGTTTGGGCCATACTTTTAGCAACACTGGATTGAACTCTAGTTCATCAGAACCATCCCTGGCACTACCCTGGGAAGGGTAAAAATGCACCGTGTGATGAAATTGGGATCCTTAATTGATCATCATAGGTAAGAATCACGGGTAAAATCAGCAGGATGAAATTGAACAGAAGTAAATATTAAGGCACTATATTCAAATTTCAATAATTAATTATATAAATAGAGTATTAGGGAGAACTGACTTGATAATTGGCCTTCTGCTACAAGATTATAAACCCTAGAAGTCTGGTTGAGAGTAAGTTTAATATAAGCTAATATAAAGTGACTGCCACATAAAATACAATGTGGATAATTGTAAATATATTTGCCCAGACAGTTCTCAAACTCCCAGTCTCAAGACATCTTCCCACCTTGGTCTCCTGAAGTGCTGGGATTATAGGCATGAGCCACCGTGCCTGGCCAGATAATGATTTTAGGTTTTATAAATAGCAGTATAATCAAGTCTTATTTCTAGTCTATGGACATGGATGGGGCAGCTGGATTAGAGAGGGACGGATAGAGAGAGAGAGAGAGAGATATTGAGAGAGAATTTAGCTTGCCCTATCACTCAATGAGTGTATGCCCTAGGTTGAATCAAAGCTGAGATTTGTTAATATGCTATTCCCTTTGCTACTTTCATTTCATTTGTGCCTCTCCAAGTATGTGTACTTCTCTGTGTTGAGTCTGATTCTGCTGTAGTTAGATACATATTTTAATGCCAAGTTTAGAGTGCAAGTGGCTTCCTAAATGCAAGCGATTGATCATGTGATCCACTAAAGAGAGTGATCTAGAACTGGAGAAATCTGAAGATGTTGGATTTCTTGAGAGGTAATAACACTGTTCTACAAAGTGGCACCCCTTTCAAGGGCAATTTAGGTAATACTCAGTTTTTGCCTTGTGTGCTAACTTTACAGTCCATTTTCTATGTGAGCTATGACTCTACAGTGTTAAGATCTATGGATGTAATGGTTCTGCTCTAGTTTGAGAGAGATGTTGACAAGTCAGAGCTCACAAAAAGAAGGGTGAAATGTCATTAGAACAGTTGAAGGAATCAGAATGTTTTGACTATAGAGTGAAAGCTTGAGAGAATTCTGAAAACTGCCTTTGAATATCTAAAGGGCTGTCATGTATCTGAATACACTCCTGTATTGTTCTGAGAACAGAGTCAGTGATAGTTCGTGTAAGTTATGCGTGACCTGAGGTAAGGAAGATTTTTCTAATAATTTATGATAAAAGATGGAGTAACTTGCTTTCATAAGGTAGTGAGTTCCCTGTTCCTTGCAGTGAACTAGCAGAAGTTGATTGATCATGTGTCTGAGATGTTCGTAGGGAGATCTCATCTTTTGTTTCGTCAGCACGCATCCAACCTTCCAGAATTCTGTTGTTTATTGCACCTGATTTTCCTCTTAGAACTCTTGTTAAAACTCCAATTGCAATTCATGTGTTTTATATAAAGTGATGTTGACTTCACCTTTGGCTTCAGGGATCAGCCTGTGAGGTTTAGGTCTGGCATCACATTGTTGGCTACAGCAGTTATTAGGGATGGACATGGGACCTGGTTCTGGCCAAAGAGAACTGCTGAGGAAGGAGCATGGCTCTCTTTTCCTCTGGGTTTGAAGCAGGAAGGATGTAAGTCAGAGTGAGGATAGCCCTCTTGACATCATGAAGAGCTTGAGAATGGAGAAATCATAGCGAGGGGAGAGTCAAGAGATAGAGAGGGGCCAGGCCTTGATGACCATCAAAATCATGCCTAAACTTAGCACCCCTGCAGGGCCACCTGGTCATGTGAGCCAGCACATTCCATTCTGTGGTAAGACAGTTTGAGGAGAGCTCTCCATAACTGGGAAACAAGAGTCCATGATAATTTCAAGATGTGCCATGAGGTTAGAGTCTATAATTTTCCAGGTGGTGAGTTACAATGTTGTTCACCTAGCTATCTCTCAGATGTGTCCGTGGAGGAGCTAAATGCCATCATGAGTTTCGTGAGCAAGAAACATACTGCAAGTGGCAGAAAACTGAGCACAGAGTTGAAGTGATTTCTCTTAAGTGCTTCTGGAAGCCTCTTCTCTTATACTAGAGGTGGAAGCCGAAGTTAAAAAAAAGAAGGAGGCCGAGCGCGGTGGCTCACGCTTGTAATCCCAGCACTTTGGGAGGCCGAGGCGGGCGGATCACGAGGTCAGGAGATCGAGACCACGGTGAAACCCCGTCTCTACTAAAAATACAAAAAAAATTAGCCGGGCGTGGTGGCGGGCGCCTGTAGTCCCAGCTACTCGGAGAGGCTGAGGCAGGAGAATGGCGTGAACCCGGGAGGCGGAGCTTGCAGTGAGCCGAGATTGTGCCACTGCACTCCAGCCTGGGCGACAGAGCGAGACTCTGTCTCAAAAAAAAAAAAAAAAAAAAGGAGAGCCTTTGATTTTAACATCTTTGGGTGCTGCCACAGTCATTTAAAAGTCTTAGTTCATACTTACTAATTTTGCCAGAAGTGACCTATGTAAGTACATATGGTGGTGAGGATGGGGGTAGGAGAAGCAACTGTGATGTGGGAGTTTGCAATTGCACTGAAGCAATTTAATGAGCTCAGATGTGACGAGAGCAGGGGGCAAAAAGATTTTGGAGTCGGCTAAGCCCATAGGTGAAAAAAACATCCTTGTGAATTCCAGGCATACATGACTTGTAGTGTGGGTTTAGTACACTGGAGGCTCTGGGGTGCCCTTAGTCACTTCTAATTTCTTCTTCTTCTTCTTCTTTTTTTTTTTTTTCTTGAGACAGAGTCTTGCTCCGTCACCCAGGCTGGAGTGTAATGGCACGATCTTGGCTCACTGCAACCTCCACTTTCTGGGTTCAAGCGATTCTCCTGCCTCAGCCTTCCAAGTAGCTGGAATTATGGGTGCCTGCCACCATGCCCAGCTGATTTTTGTATTTTGAGTAGAGACGGGGTTTCACCATGTTGGCCAGGCTGGTCTTGAACGCCTGACCTCGTGATCCACCCAGCTTCCCAAAGTGCTGGGATTACAGGTGTGAGCCACCATGCCTGGCCTGTCACTTCTAATTTCAAGCTCCAATTTCTTCTTTGTCTTTCATCATTGAAAAAAACCCAACCAACTCGGAGTGATTGTTTATTCATTCAATAAATATTCTAGATGTTGCCTGAGCATGTTTCAGGTGCTGGAAATGCTTCAAAGAACACTCTAAGTCCCTGCCCCCATGGAGTCTGCATTCTTTGGAGGGAAGTATATTAAGCAAAAATAATAAATATTAATATAGCATCAGTTAGTGTGTTAGTTTCCTGCTGTTAACATCACAAGTCACCATAAACAGAGTGGCTTTAGACAACACAAATGTATTATCCTGCAGTTCTGGAGGTCAGCAGTCTGACATGTGTCACACTGAGTTGAAATCAAGGTGATGGCATAGGGATGCTCCTTCTGGAGCTTCTGGGGAGAAGCGCTTTCTTGCCTTTTTCAGCTTGTAGAAGCAGCCCGTGTTCCTCGGCTCATCCCTTCCTCACATCACTTGAACCTCTGCTTTTATCCTCACATCTCCTCTGACTCTGACCTTCCTTCCTCCCACTTATAAAGACCCTTGTGCTTACATCGGGCTCATGTGGCTAATCCAGGATAGTCTCTCTTTCCCAAGATCCTTAACTTAATCACCCCTTCAAAGCCCCTTTTTCCAGGTAAGGTAACATATTCACAGGCTCCAGGGTTTAGGATATGGACATCTCTGGGGGCTGTTATTCAGCCTGCTAGGGGTAGTTTTAAGCATTATGAAGAAAAAGAAAGCAAGGTGAAGGAAGAAGAGAGAATGAGGTGGGGAGGAGAAGGTCCTCTGTGATGGTGATGTTTGTGTTGAGACATGAAGTGCAGGCAGGAGCCATGGGAAAGCTGAAAGGAACGTCTTCCAGGTAGAATGGAGGCAAAGGCGTGGAGGTGAGGCTCAGCTTGGGGTGTTTGAAGGACAGCAAGAAGGGCTGGGGTAGAGTGAGTGAGGAGAACAGTGGTGGACGATGGGGTTGTCAGGCAGGCTGAACCTGGAGTGGGAGTTTGCTGTTCCTGATAAAGGCTTTTGACTTGATTCCAAGTGTGATGAGAAAGTGTCTGTCAAGGAAATGACATGATCTGACTCGATGGAGAAGGCCCCTCTGGCTGTTGTGTGAACAGACCATGGGAGGAGAAACAGGGAGAGGAGGTGAGAAGCTCCTGGAGTTGTCCAGTGGAAAGATCATGGGCCACAGTGTTGGGTGGAGGTGGTGAAAAGTGGTCAAATTTAAGATGTATTTTGATGTTGGAGCCTGGAATTGCACAGGAAGTGCTGTGAGATTGGAGGTAAAGTGTGAGGGAAAGAGATGTATTAAGGATGATACAGTTTTAGCCTGAAACTCTGGGTGAATCAGGTGCCATTTGCTACAAAGGAAAGCACTGAGGAGGAGCATATACTTTTAAAAATGGGAGTGAGAAAGGGAAATTGAGAATTTGATTTGGTTAGCACATACTAATTTTGAGAAGCCTGAAAAGATGTTCAAAGGGCAATGTTGAGTGAGAAGTTAGATAATCCAAGTCTGCAATTCAGAGGAAATGCCAGGGCAGCAGATATAAATTTGGGGTGAGGATATAGATGGTATTTAAAGCCACAGGGCTGGATGAGGTCATCAAGACAGTGAGGATAGAAGTTGGAGAGAGGAAGACCCAGGGCAGAGCCCAGGAGCCCTCCTATATCAACAGGTCAGGAAGATCTGGTAGAAAAAAAAAAAGATAAGACAGTCCAAAGAGTTGATAGAGAAACGAGGACAGGGTAGGTTCCTAGATGTCTAGTGATAAAAGGGTTCCAACAAGATGTGGGGGAGGTGATCAACTGTGCCATATGCTGCTAGCAGCACAGGTAAGAATTATAGGGGAAAAGCACTGGTGACCCATTGGATTGGTGATACGAATTGGTTGGGACCTTAGGAGGAGATCTTTCAGTAAAGTAGAGGATTGGAAGCCTCGCTGAAGAAGATGGCAAAGACAGTGAGTGGGGGAGGGATTGAAGGTGGCAAGAAGAGACAGTTTTTTCAAGGAAGTTTGCACTAAGGGAGGCGTAGGAAAGAGTGTGTTAGCTGGAGGGGGATGTGGGTGTGAAGGTGATGGGAAATATTACCATGAGTCTCTATAGGCCTAAGGAATGATCCAGCAAAGAAGGAAAGGCTGTTCACATAGGAGAGAATGGGGAGAAATATATCAGCAAAGTCCTCAAGTAGGAGAGAAGCAACAAGGTCCCCCAGCATGGAGGGGGGCATTGGCTTTAGTCCAAGGATCAGCGGGGATTTGAAATTTGTGGCCTGAAAGTTAAAGCGAGACCAGTCAGCTGTGTCTGTCTTCTTTTGTAGCCACAGTGTGAGCTGCTAGGGTTTGTAGGAAGTGGAATTTATTCAGGGCTGGGGTTTTGCCAGCAGACAACAGAGTGGGAGCTGGCAAGGAGTTGTTGAAGGTGTCTGAACGGAGCCCAGTATGAATGCAGCTCGGGGCTGTGCAGACCCAATGAGTCTCTATTCTTCTAGCCTTCCTGTGGCCTTGTTTCCTGCTCCCCAAACCCAGATGGGGCAGTGTTTCTCAGTGATGGCAGAAACACCTGGTGCTTGTTAAAAAGGCCGATTCCTGGGCCCTATCCCCAGCTTACTGAACCCAGATCTTTGGGATGGACCGAGTGTCTCTATCTGAAACTTTGAAGCCAGGGCCCCAGTGCTCTTAGCCTCCCTGGGGTTGAGAGCCAATGGTTTGGGAGCATCAACTTGCTTTTATAAGGAATCTTTGCTTAATTTCTGTTCTAGGTGATATTTGCAACTTGGTTTAGATAAATTCCAGAAATTTAGATTCTTCCATCATTCTTCCTTCTCATCAGCATCGCAACTTTCCCCTTTTTTAAAAAATTGTACCTCTCTTCCATCTTGACATGCTACCACTGAGCACTGCCTTTCTGGTGGAAGGATGCTAATATTTGGTATCTGAAGGTTCCTGGGGTGTGGTGTGTTTGGCTAAGAAAGCGGAGCTTTGTGGACTTATGAATAAACTCAAAGGACATATTCTTCTCTCCTTAAAGTTTATTTCCCGACAAGAAAACCATCTGTTTTTCCACCACCACTTCCCTCAGCTCCACAATATATGAAAGCTTGTCTGCCCCTTCCTTTTGGCCATGATCATATTCCATTTGGTCTCACAGAGGTATCCATTATACTCAGAAAGTTACTTCATATGAGATGTAAATATTTAAAATGAAGGCTAGCAAGATACATGTTCAAAAGAACTTGTTCCTTGTCAATGGGTCATGCCAGTTCCTGTGAGAATGATGATCTCTGCTCCACTGATGCCCCAGCTACCCTGTTCTACCTTCAGTTTCTTTTTCTGACCAGGCCCTTCCTGCCCCAGGGCCTTTGCATGTGCCATACTTTCTATATGCAAAGCTCCTCCTTCCACCCACATTTCACATGGATGATTCCTTTCCTTCTTCAGGCCTCTGTTTAACTATCACCTCCTCAGAGAAGCTTCTCTGACTACCATAGCTACTGTAGGTTTTCTGATCACTACTACCTCCCCTATTTCTTATCTCAGCACCACATGCGTTTCCTTTACTGTTCTTGTTACAATTTGTAATTGTTTGTTTAATTAATAATCACCTATATCCTACAATATATGGTAAGTAATAAGAGGGCAGAATATACTCTGCTTTGTCCCTTATTTTGTCCCCAATGCCTGGCATCTTATGGGTCCTCAATTTGTTGATTGAATAATTTGAGTGTGTCTAACATGGGGAGTGGTGTGATTGAAACACATTTTGGTTTGTATTCCTTCTCTTCCAGTTAGGATTAGGTTCAGCAGCAGGTGACCCAAAACTAAGTAATAGAGGCTTGAACAAGATAGGGCTTTATTTCTTTTTCTAATATGGGGTGGTTCCATGGCAATCAAGGATTCAGTTTTCTGGAAGCTTTTAGCTCTATTTGGCCAAGACTGTGGCCATTGTACTCAGCATTCAAGATGGCAGCTAGTGCTCCAGCCATCACATCCATATTCTAGGCAGAAGTTTAGAGGAAGAGGTTAAACACGATGGAAAAAAGAGTCAATGCCAGCTGCCTTTTCAGAAAGTTCTCAGAAGCTGCCACCACAACACTTTTGCTTTTATCTCATTGTCCAGTACTCAGTTGCATGGCCATATCTACCTGCAAGGGAGCCTGGGAAATGTTGTTCTTTTGTGGCAGGGGTGGGAGGGGGCACATTTATGCTCTAAATAAAACTGGAGGTTTTGTTAATAATGTTGGGGAATATAGATACTTGGGTAGGCAACTATCAGTCTTCGTCACATGTTTCCTGCTCAAAAACCTTCTATGCTTCCCCCGTATTTATGTCAGGGGTTATTACTACACAAATAATGAAGTTATTTGTGCATTTGAAACACTTTGGAAACTTTTTCAAAGGCATATGCTTGGGCTTCAACCCCTGAAATTGGGTAGATCTGGGGAGGGGTTTGTTGTTGGTGCTTCAGGCGCCAACCATAGCTTTTTTTTTTTTTTTTTTTTTTGAGATGGAGTCTTTCTCTGTCCCCCAGGCTGGAGTGCAGCAAGCTCCACCTCCTGGGTTCGTGCCATTCTCCTGCCTCAGCCTCCCAAGTAGCTGGGATTACAGGTGACTGCCACCACGCCTGGCTAATTTTTTCTATTTTTTAATAGAGATGGGATTTCACTGTGTTAGCCAGGATGGTCTTGATCTCCTGACCTTGCGATCCACCTGCCTCGGCCTCCCAAAGTGTTGGGATTACAGGCATGAGCCACCGTGCCCAGCTGCCAACCATTGCTTTCACTACCATTGCAAGCCTGAGTTCTGAATCACTTGAGAAACCACTTGAGGCAGGTGAGGAACAAAAGTTCACCTTCATTCTTGATTAGGCTGCTTGGAAAATGCAGCTTTTAGGTGTACTGGCTAATGGGGCTTTTTAATGAAGCCACCCTTGAATTAGACTTATCTGGTTGCAGAGTGAGGCCACCATGTGCTTTGCTGTGGGGAGGACCTTTGCCTTTGATGCCATGGCAGGGTTAGCTCAGAGCACAAATGTTCTGCAGTAGGCAGGTCCCCAGGGACTGAGCCACCCACGCTGTTTCCTCCTCCCAAACCCATCGGTCAGATGAGTTGTACCTATTTCCCATTTCCCTCCTGAGGCAAGGCATGAGTAAGAAGTGGGGCAAGGGGCTAGGAGGGTTATCCTGGGAAAGCTGAGAATCAAGGAACAACGTGAAAATCTGTAACCTGTATCATAAAGCCCAAGTTACTTTGCAAAGCATCTGAGCACCTTTGTGACCTGCCTGGGATCTGTAGTTCTGCTTTATGTCTTTCTTCTTCATATTCTCTCTGCGCCAACATCTTCCTTCCTCAGTGCCTTTGCTCTTGCTGTATTCCTGCCTGGAGGACACTTCCTCTTTAACTATGCATATTAGACCCCAACCCCATTTCAAAGTTCAGAGCCAATGTCTTATTCTCCATCAATCCCATTATACCAAATCCATCTCTCTTTGCTCTTGTTCCCATGGCACCTCATTTATGCCACTCATACTATCTTCTCATTCTTTACGTATGCTTCCATGCAGACAGACACGACACATTGCTTAGCAGGGAAAGCAGCAGGAAGGAGGCTTGCATGAAAGGAGGTAGGGCAGCTGGAAGGCAGGGAATGGAGGGAGGGAGAAATGTGGGGCTGCAAAGTGACTGTCCCCTCCAGACCAGACCTGTGCTCTCTGCTCACCACACGCTGCCACACACCCTGACTACATCACCTGCCTGGCCCTTGTAGGTGTTGGTCTTGCGATTGGTGTTCTACAGCCTCCCCTGGAGGTGGCTGAGGCCACTTTGCCTGCTCCAGAGACTGAGAAATGCCCTTGTATGAATCAGCTCATTATTTGCAAACAACGCCCTTAATCTTCCTGTAACCTGCACTCAGTGGCCCCTGTCCTATCTCTTGGGCGTTGCACAGATTATACTGACTGCCTCTTGCATGTGACAGTCCCTTTGACATTTAAAGTTTGACGTGTCGCCATTGTTTACATCTCCTCTCAAAAGTCAACATATCATAACTATTGGTTGTTTTTATAAGCGATGTTAATAAATGATATTTTGACTGATTGTTAAATGCCAGCTATGAGCTTTTAGCAAGTGAAGTAGGCCCAGGGTAGCAGAGGCAAATCAGAATGTCAGAATTTTATGGGCATTTTAGAAATCTTTAGGCTAGGGATAATAGACAGCCTCATGTGCTCATTTTGATAAGTGGAGCGTGGCTGCGTAGAGCACAGTGTTGCTTCTCGGACCACGTCTGGGTTCACTGGGAAAGGTGCTGAGATGGATTAGTAAAGGGTGGTAGAGGGAGGTCAGTCATTCGCCATCCTTGATTTTACCCAATTTCAAAGGCTCAGAGATGTAGACAAAGTCCCAACTGGAGGAAGGAACAGAATGGGATCTAGAATTCCTGATTTCTATTCTTAAGTTTTCTTTCTTCTGACCAAACTGCCTCATTGTTGTTGGTGTCTTCCAGGGAAATTCAGATTATCAAGACTTTAGATTGTTGTTGTTGTTTGCTCATTTTCATACCTCCTACCTGTCTCAAATACCTCCTCCAGAGGCCGACTTTTACGTTAATCTGCCTGTGCATCTCCTTCGTCAGTTAAATAAAAAATAATCATACTGCTTCTTCCACTGCCATTCTTTTTGGAAAGCACAATAATCAGTCTTTAATGAGCTTGTGACTCTGAACCGAGGTATAATAATTCCAGTGACTCTGCAGCTTCCGTGGATGGAAATATATTTATTTTAGAAGCTGATGACCTGTGGGAAAAGGCTATTATTCTAAATACCATGATGAGGTCATGGGAGTTGGTGGAGGGCTTGGGGAAAGGGGAAGAGAGGGAAAAGAACCAGTGAAATTAGAATTGCTTATGAATGAAAATAGACTGCTTTCTATTCTGAGTAAGAGATCCTAGTTTTGTGATTTTTTTAAGGGATATTGAAGCAAAATGTACAGAGATGGGAGAAGTTTCTTGAGCCTCGTTCAACCCTTTGCCTAGAGTTCCATTAGATGACATGAAAGATGGTTGGTCAGGTCAGCCTTAGGTCCTAGGATGGAAGACTAGAGGGTGCTAGGAGCAGGAAATGGGATGGTTGGTGAACATGCTTCACATTGTATCTTAGACTTTGTTCCTATATTGAAATTTTACATAAAATACTATAGTTTTTAATTATATAAAAGGTAGAGAAATAAAAACAAACAAAAATGCTTAGTTATCCATAATCCCACACCAATCATTACCACTAAGCAGATACAGTATGTGTACACACACACACATGCATACATGCACACATATATGTGTATTATATATACACATATATGTGTGCATGTATGCATGTGCATTTTGCAAGATGGGAATCTTCTAGACATACTCTCCTTCTTTAACTTTTCATTGTGTAGTATATTGTGATCATCTTTCGTGGTCAAGAAATACAGATATGTGATGTTGTATTGGACTTTCATTGATTGTTCTCTGAACAACTATTCCAACTTTGTCATTTCTTAACAGAACACAGAAGTTCCAAGCTAGATGGTTTGCATGAGTTATCCTACCCTAGTTCCAGGGTGCACTTTGATTAGCTTTGCCAGTCAGCTTATCTTATTACCCATACCTTGGCAATTGGTTCAGGATGGACACTTGACTTGTTTTGGACCAAAGAGGAAACATTTGCTGAGGACTTCTGAGATAGAAAGTTTCTCTCTCTTTTATGGAGGCTTCTGGAATGGGTGCTTTCTCTTGCTTTCGGTGGTATGCCATAAGCAGGTGGGATAGGAAGTTCAGTGGTTATTGTTACTAACAGGAAAAGGAATAGTTGAGGCCAAAGCAACACAGAGCAGAGTTGCGGAGTGGAAAGTATGGCAGAAAATATGAATCAGAGCCCACACTCCCTCAGGAACCTCTGGGTCAAGCCATGCCTGAGATCTGGACCACCTCTAGGCGTTTAAGTTAAATGGGCCAATCTATTTAAGGATATTTGAGTTAGATTTTCTGTTACTAGCAACCCAAAGCAACCAAAGTAATACAACCATTCAAATATTGGAATAGTATTCTTTCATATATGTGTGCTGTAAGTATTTTCATGTGTGCCATCCAATTTGATATTTAAGTAGTCTTCTTATGAGTTAAGACCGTTTGGCAAGTGCAGAACTAATGCCCAGAGAGACCGATGGACCTATCCAAGGTCCCTGACCTGTCTAGCATCGTACAGCCAGTTAGTGGCAGAACTAGGTTTTCTGATTTTTGAGCAGAACGTTTTCTAATCAAGCAGAGAGGTTAGGGTCCAGTGAATAGAATGGTTCTAAAGGATGAGACCACATTATTAGGTTAACAGTAAGGGTATAAAAGGGACTTGTCATGTGAATCAGTTGCAATCTAAGATGTAAGACATGAAAAGGTTTAGAGATTAGGCCAGCAGTTCTCAAAGTGTAGACTGGGGAGGTCTTTTCAGGAGGTTTGTAAGTTCAAAACTCTTTTCATAATAATGTTAAAATGATATTTTCTGTTTCATTGTCAATCTCCACAAGTGTACAGTGGAGTGTTCCAGAGGTTACATGATACATGACACACAACAGACTAAATGCAGAAGGAAATGTGAGAACTCAGCTGTCTTCCAAAAAGCCAGACACTAAAGGGATTTGCAGAAATTTCAAACAATGCCACTGTCTCACTATAGACAGGTCCAACTCAAACAAAATCTGTTTGAATCTTTAATACTTTTAAGGTGTTTTGAGACTAAAAAGTTTGAGAACCACTGGATTAAAGAATAAATATAATTTTCAATTAAATTTCTTTCAGAAGACCCATTCAAGAAAGTCTAGTTTTCCTGTTGGCTTCTAACACCTGGACTCAAGGCACAAAATATAATGTGAATTGGAAATTAGGCAATTGAGAGGTAACAGAATCAATATGGTTTAAACCAATTTGTACTACTTTGGCCAAAAGTTCACTTTGGGAGCTAATGAATTTGTTGTCTGTGTTAAAGAAATTGATCAGAAATTGGCCAGCTCTGTTCATTGCTTTGTAATTTGTAGACACCCAAAGCCACTAGAGTTCTGTGTAGTGAGAGGTCTCTCTCTCTCTCTCTCACTGATGATACAGCACACATCTGTCAGGTTTTCTAGGAGCAAGCAACAGAAGCAGACTCTGGTTGATTGGGCAGAGAAGGAATTTATCAAAAGGATATTGAGAGCTCTCAGAATCGTCAGGAGAGATGGAGAGCAAGGTCTGAATGTAAACTTAAGGAGCAATGAAAACACCGCTCCATAGAACTAGATTGACAGAGGGACCATTGCCTCTGCTGTTGTCCCACTAAGCCATAGAAGAAACCACTACTATTGCTGTGCCAAGATCTCATCCTTGCAAACATTGTCACCCCAAAAGTCAGACATCTTGCTGCCATCCTTGCCAGCACAATGGATCCCCTGGAAAATCTCTTTCCTTGAGTTGCTGTCTTAGAATCAAGGTCTTATAGGAGTGTGTCTGGTTGTCCAAGCCTTGGACACACTTTCATCCAATCTGCAAGGGAGGCCCAGATTTGATTGCAGTCTTCTGAGTTTTGCTTTGGAGTAGTAGGATCCATAGGGCTAAAACTATTCCAAACACAGCAAAGGCATTTAACAGGAGCTGAGAGGTAAGAAAATAGGACTGACGTTTGCTGCATATAGTGTATGAAGTCACAGAGTTACACTTATGCAGAAAGTTTCAGAGTCAGGCAGAATTGGAAGTCAGTTTGAGTTAGGGTCCTGGCTCTATGGCTGCCAGCAGCTGTGAGATCTGAGGCAAGTCAAACTCTCAAAGCCTTAATGGTATTACCTGCCTCCTTGGGTAGATGTGAGGGTTAATTTCCTCGGTGCAATAACATGTAACATAATATTATGTGTATGTAGTAGGAACCCAATAAATGGTAGCCATGAATATTATTAATTTTCAGACTCTGCCATAGACACTTGCTCTCTAAAGGGGTAAGGAGGAATCGGGCTTGCCTATAATTTAAGCAACAACTCATGTCAGGATATGCTTCTGAACTCACTGATTCTGGGTTCAGCTCCTATCCCAGTTCCTGAGCCTCATTACCTCCTCGTGCAATCAAAAGGTGGCAGAAGTAACTGGGCACAGTGGCTCACACCTGTAATCCCAGCACTTTGGGAGGCTGAGGCAGGTGAATCACTTGAGGCCAGAATTTCAAGACCAGCCTGGCCAACATGGCAAAACCCCATCTCTACTAAAAATACAAAAATTAGCCAGATGTGGTGGTGTGTGCCTGCAATCCCAGCTACTTGGGAGGCTGAGGCATAAGAATCGCTTGAGCTTAGGAGGCGGAGGTTGGAGTGAGCAGAGATTGTGCCACTGCACTCCAGCCTGGGCAACAGAGTGAGACCCTGGCTCCAAAAAAAAAAAAATGGCAGAAATAATAGAGTAATAAAGAAGTAATCCACATCAGCTGGTTATTTTAGGATAGGAAGATTTAAGGTGAGTTTTACTTATCTTCCTTATTCTTTTCTGTGTTGTTTGAAAATTTACTGAGTACATAGTATTAAAAATAATGTTAAAAATTTAAAATTAGCAGTAAAGCTGTTTTTATCCCAGGAACAACCATCTCAATTTGGGTTTTCCTCAAAGCTGAGCCTGAGACAGAGATTTGAGAGCAGGTAAAAGGTGATCTAAGTCTCAATCCTGGTTCTCCAATGTGCACTAAAGGGGTTAATCTATGTGAGCGTTTTCTAAATGTAGAACAGTGATCAAGAGATTGCTACTAGGGATTACCCAAATAACAGCGTCCATAGTGAAATGAGTTTGGGAGATGCAGGGACAAACAAAGGCTTCTTTACTGTGCGGCTTCTCGGGATCTTCCCTCTGCTAATGCACATTGAGAGTCTTGGAGAGGGACTCACACAACCAGCCCTCCTTTTTATCCCAAGGGGACTTTGTAGGATTAATATTCTGGTGAGCACACTTCGGGAAATGTTGGATGATCTCAGGGGCCACTTCAGGCTATACATTTGGTGATTTCTATGATCTCATTTAATCTTTTCCCCAAGTAAGCAAGAGGAGAAACTGTGGTCAAAATCACTCATCAAAACTAAGTAGCCAGTTATTGGCAGAACTGGGGCTCAAACTCAAATCTTTTGAGCCCCCATTTTTTCCCCACTCAACACAGTGTGAAGAAGGCAGGTGTTATGAATTGAATTGTGTCTCCCCAAAATGATACGTTGATGTCCTACTCCCTCGTACCTCAGAATGTGACCTTATTTAGAAATAGGACCTTTATAGAGGTAATCAAGTTAAAACGAGATCGTTAGGGTGGGCTGTAATCCAAAATGGCTGGTTTCCTTACAAGAAGAAGGGCAGGTACAGTGGCTCACGCCTATAATCCCAGCACTTTGGGAAGTTGAAGCGGGCGGATCACTTGAGCTCAGGAGTTCGAAACCAGCCTGGGCAACATGGTGGAACTCTGTCACTATGAAAACTACAAAAAATCAACCAGGTATGGTGGTGTGTGCCTGTGGTTCCAGCTACTCAGGAGGTTGAGGTGGGAGGATTGCTTGAGCCTGGGAGGTGGAGGTTGCAGTGAGCTGAGATTGCACCACTGCATTCCAACCTGGGTGACAGAGTGAGACCCTGTCTCAAACAAAACAAAACAAAAAACAAAAACAAACACTGTGGGGGGAAATTTGGATACAGAGGTAGACATGCACAGAGGTAAGGCAGGGAGAATGCCAAGCAGAAACAGTGCAGAGCCTGGAGTGATCCTGTCTCACAACGCCTGGTGCTATCAGAAGCTGGAAGAGGCAAGGAAGGATCTTTTCCCTACAGGTTTCTGAGAAGCATGGCCCCACCAACACTTTGGTCTTGGACTTCCAGCCTCCAGAACTGTGAGACAACACTTTGCCGTTGTTGTAAGTCACCAGTCTGTGGTACTTCATTATGGCAGCCCTAGGAAACGAATCCAGCAAATATGACTCCATGCTCCTTTTAAGCCAGACCCAAGTCTGAAGTCTGAGCAGAGCAGAGCAGTTCAGTCTGCCTGTTGGGAAAGCTGCTGGCATCCACCCTGGGGAGACAGTGCTTCTGTTCCACAGCTAGGGACAAGGAGAGTCTCCACCCTCCCTTTAGACCTGGTCTCCCTGCTCTTCTCTCCTCTGCCTTGGAGGCTCATAAGCCTTTTAAAAACAAGCAGAACCCTTAATGTCCACTATTCCTTGTGTGTGGGCAGGGCTGTTTCCTTGTGCTGGGCTGCTGGGCCATGGAATGTGACCTCTCTCTGTGGAAAGAGGCAAGAGTGAGCATTGCCAGCAGAGTTGGCAGGTACCGAGCTACCCAGGGTGCAGACACCTGTTGCTTGAATCTATTTGTGGAAACCTCCTGAGTGCTCACTGTCTACAGGAAGGACTTGGGCTGCTCACCACATGAGTCACTTCTGCATTGTCATAAGAAGACTTTACAGTTATGTGCCCATCCCAGGTTCCTGGGGCCGCAGGGGCACACCAACTGATTCAGTGCCTGGACTGACTTTACAAGACAGACTGGGCATCCCCATTTTACTGATGAAGAAACTGAGGCCCAGGTGAATGAAGGGACTTTCCCAGGGTAATAAAATTAATTGACAGAACTGAGACAAAGGAGCTGCATATGGGAAGAACTGGATGCTTACATGATAAAATCTAGATGCAGGGGGCTGGGTCCCTGAGCGGGGGCAGTAGGAGAGGCAGCTCCCCAAGGGAAGCGCTGAGAAATGGGAGACTGGAGGGCCAAGAGGCCCAGATTTGGAATCAGAGCCAGGTTTGCATCCAGGTTCTGCCAAATACTAGCTGTGCAACTGGGTGAGTTGCTCTCCATGCCTCAGTTTATCTGATAAAGAAAATAGTTATGCCTCCTTTGTGGGTTGTTCTGACCATTAGATGACAGGATACATGTATTATTATTTTTTAAATTTTATTATCATTATACTTTAAGTTTTAGGGTATATGTATTTAACTTGGTGTCTGGTATCTGTGAATCATTCCCTAACTCACCAGTATTATTATCGTGGTGGTGATTAGCAGCCTCTAATTACCCTGTGCCTTTGCCTGGAGCTGACCTGTGGCTGTGGCCTCCTCTGAGGTGGGAGGGGCCTGACAGGGGCAGGGAGTGGTTGGTTAGGGAAATGGGCCAGGAGAGGCCCTCCACAGCTGTTGGGAACTGGAGAGCCATCAAGAACCAAGCCCTCAGAGGTGATTTCTGTTGCTAACTTTAAGGGCCTGTGAATAAAACAAATAAAACTTGGTAGAAAGTTTTTCAAAATGTTCTCAGGTGCTGCCAAGCCTCAATATGTTTTCTGAGCCACACCAAGGCAGCCTCATTCCCCACTCCCTGTAGAGGCAAGGGACTGTGACCCTTTCAGGGTAAGAATGCATCTGAGCAATGTAGCAACTTGGGCAGTACTTGTTTTTGTTCCTCCAAGGAGGCCCATGGCTCTCGCTCGTGTACTCTTCATGCTGAGCTGCACCCAATGGCAAAGAAACAGGGCTAGGGTAAAATAAGGTCCAGGAGGTCAGCTCTGCTGAAGGTGAATATTAACTGTGGAGCCCCTCAGGTGTTGAATAAGAGGGCAAAGTTCCAGATGCTTCACTCTTTTCACATAGAAGCATCTATTCCCTGCCTATCCCCCAGCATACATCTGACAGTGACTCTTCCCTGCTGAAATCTTCCATGGCTCCCTATTGCCCATACCCTATGGGATGAAGTTGAAATTTCTTTTTTTTTTTTTTTTATTATACTTTAGGGTTTTAGGGTACATGTGCACAATGTGCAGGTTTGTTACATATGTATCCATGTGCCATGTTGATTTCCTGCACCCGTTAATTTGTCATTTAGCATTAGGTGTATCTCCTAATGCTGTCCCTCCCCCCTCCCCCCACCCCACAACAGTCCCCGGAGTGTGATGTTCACCTTCCTGTGTCCATGAGTTCTCATTGTTCAATTCCCACCTATGAGTGAGAACATGCGGTGTTTGGTTTTTTGTCCTTGCGATAGTTTACTGAGAATGATGTTTTCCAGTTTCATCCATGTCCCTACAAAGGACACGAACTCATCATTTTTTATGGCTGCATAGTATTCCATGGTGTATATGTGCCACATTTTCTTAATCCAGTCTATCGTTGTTGGACATTTGGGTTGGTTCCAACTCTTTGCTATTGTGAATAGTGCCGCAATAAACATACGTGTGCATGTGTCTTTATAGCAGCATGATTTATAGTCCTTTGGGTATATACCCAGTAATGGGATGGCTGGGTGAAATGGTATTTCTAGTTCTAGATCCCTGAGGAATTGCCACACTGACTTCCACAATGGTTGAACTAGTTTACAGTCCCACCAACAGTGTAAAAGTGTTCCTATTTCTCCACATCCTCTCCAGCACCTGTTGTTTCCTGATTTTTTAATGATGGCCATTCTAACTGGTGTGAGATGGTATCTCACTGTGGTTTTGATTTGCATTTCTCTGATGGCCAGTGATGATGAGCATTTCTTCATGTGTTTTTTGGCTGCATAAATGTCTTCTTTTGAGAAGTGTCTGTTCATGTCCTCTGCCCACTTTTTGATGGGGTTGTTTGTTTTTTTCTTGTAAATTTGTTTGAGTTCATTGTAGATTCTGGATATTAGCCCTTTGTCAGATGAGTAGGTTGCAAAAATTTTCTCCCATTGTGTAGGTTGCCTGTTCACTCTGATGATAGTTTCTTTTGCTGTGCAGAAGCTCTTTAGTTTAATGAGATCCCATTTGTCGATTTTGGCTTTTGTTGCCATTGCTTTTGGTGTTTTAGACATGAAGTCCTTGCCCACGCCTATGTCCTGAATGGTATTGCCTAGGTTTTCTTGTAGGATTTTAATGGTTTTAGGTCTAACATATAAGTCTTTAATCCATCTTGAATTAATTTTTGTATAAGGTGTAAGGAAGGGATCCAGTTGCAGCTTTCTACATATGGCTAGCCAGTTTTCCCAGCACCATTTATTAAATAGGGAATCCTTTCCCCATTTCTTGTTTTTGTCAGGTTTGTCAAAGATCAGATAGTTGTAGCTATGCGGCATCATTTCTGAGGGCTCTGTTCTGTTCCATTGATCTATGTCTCTGTTGTGGTACCAGTACCATGCTGTTTTGGTTACTGTAGCCTTGTAGTATAGTTTAAAGTCAGGTAGCGTGATGCCTCCAGCTTTGTTCTTTTGGCTTAGGATTGACTTGGCGATGCGGGCTCTTTTTTGGTTCCATATGAACTTTAAAGTCGTTTTTTCCAATTCTATGAAGAAAGTCATTGGTAGCTTGATGGGGATGGCATTGAATCTATAAATTACCTTGGGCAGTATGGCCATTTTCACGATATTGATTCTTCCAACCCATGAGCATGGAATGTTCTTCCATTTGTTTGTATCCTCTTTTATTTCATTGAGCAGTGGTTTGTAGTTCTCCTTGAAGAGGTCCTTCACATCCCTTGTAAGTTGGATTCCTAGGTATTTTATTCTCTTTGAAGCAATTGTGAATGGGAGTTCACTCATGATTTGGATCTCTGATTTCTTACCCTGGCATTCGAGGGCTTTGAGGATCTGGCCTCAGTCTACTTCTGAAGCCTGTCTGTTGTTGGGTTTCACATGAACCCAGACTCCAGCCATACCCAGGACTTGCAGTTCTCCAAATGCACCCAGAAATTCTACCCCACTATGTCTTTGTTTTTGCCTGCGGGATAGACTGGTGTAATGGAGACATGGTAGGTGCTCAATACATGTTTGCTGAATTGGTCATACTTTATTTTATCATCTTGTCATGTTAAAAGAACAATTCCTCACAAAATTGTGAGCAAAATAAAATGGCTATTTTAAGCCACTACATTTTAAGGTAATTTGTTGCACAATAACAGGGAATCAGAGCATCAAATTAATTTAGTTTTTAAAAAATGACCTAGGTATTAGTCATCCAGTATTAAAGATGGGAGACAAGTCTTGATTTTAAAAATGAGATAAGCTTCATCATCGAGCTTTTTGATGACAGAATGCTCAATTCACAGGGAGAGTACACTCAATATCGGCTTTGACAGGGAGAGAAAAGTGAGAGCAGGCGACTGCCAGCAATGGCGGCATTTAATCTGCTATGCTCTGCCTTTGTCCTGAGGTGTTGGGCTGGGACCTCTCAGTCTCTCTATGCCGGAGCTGCTGGCTATTTTCATTTCCTGCAGGAGATGCCATGATGAAAACAAGATACTTAGAAATAAATGAAATGAATTAGCTCAGGAAGTCTTTTCTAGCATAGGACCAAAAAGTCTGTCTTGGGATGGAGACCCATACTAATTATTCTAGAAACAAGAAAAGTGTTCTTTCTTTCCTTCCTTCCTTCCTTCCTTCCTTCCTTCCTTCCTTCCTTCCTTCCTTCCTTCCTTTCTTTCTTTCCTTCCTTTCCTTCCTTCCTTCCTTCCTTTCCTTCCTTCCTTCCTTTTTCTTTCTTTCTTTCCTTTCTTTTCTTCTTTCTTTCTGTCTCTCTCTCTCCCCTCCCTTCCTCCCTCCCTCCCATCCTTCCTTCCTTCCATCCTTCCTTCCTTCCTTCCTTTCTCTTCCTTTCTTTTCTTTCTTTGTTTCTTTTTCTTTTTTCCTTTCTTTCTTCCTTCCTTCCTTCGTTCTCTTTCTTTCTTTCTTTTTCCTTCTTCTTTCTGTCTCTCTCTCCCCTCCCTCCCTCCCTTCCTTCCTTCCTTCTTTCTCCCTCTTTTTTTTAATTTTTAACAGAGTCTCGCACTGTTGCCCAGGCTGGAGTGCAGTGGCACAATCTTGGCTCACTGCAACCTCCACCTCCTGGGTTCAAGAGATTCTTGTGCCTCAGCCTCCCAAGTAGCTGGGATTACAGGCACGTGCTACCACACTGGCTAATTTTTGTATATTTAGTAGAGATGGGGGTCTCACCGTGTTGGCCAGGCTGGCCTCAAACTCCTGGCCTCAAGTGATCTGCCTGCCTTGGCCTCCCAAAGTGTTGGGATTACAGGTGTGAGCCCCTGTGCCTGGCCTCCTTCTATTTTTCAGTGATTAAAAGTATCTAAGTGGCAAAGCAGGCTATAAACAAGACCACGTGAGGCCAGAGTCCCCTCACCAGGGTAAAGTCTGTTTCATCATCCTGTTCTTTCAGATCCCTGGGATAAGTTTTGCTAGGATACTCATGAACTCTTCATTGATATCTACTAAAGATCAAATTATTCCCCATCCCCTTCCCCACACCCAAATATTTTCAAGTTCTAACCTGAAATGTGATTGTATTAGGAGATGGGGCTTTTAGGAGGTAATTACCTTAATTAAGGTTGAATGAGGGCTTAAAGGTGAGGTCCTAATCCAATAGCATCGGTGGCTTTACAAGAAGTGAGAGAGAGGAGAGAGATCCCTCTCTCCGTCTGCCTGAGCACACTAAGGACAGTTTGTGTGAGGACCCGGTGAGAAGGCAGGCTTCTGGAGGCCAGAAAAGAGCCCTCACTAGGAACTTTGATCCTGGGCTTCTAGCCACCAGAACAGAGAGAAATCATTTCCACTGTTTAAGCCACCTAGTCTATGCCATTTTGTTATGGCAGCCTGAGAAGGGTAATATGGCCTCCCATTTCCATTTGGCCTTTTGATTGTCCATTCCTTTTACAACAGCCAGAGGGTCTTTTAAAATTATAAAGTCAGCTTCTATCCATTGGCTTCCCACAGCAAAATGAATTTCATTTGGATTCCTTACTCTGACCTATGAGACCCCAAATGATCTGGTCCTTGTTCACCTCTCAACCTCATCTCCAAATTTCTTCCTCCAAAATTCCGTGTCCTGCAGCCATATTGCTATTTTTGTTTGTTTCTGCTTCAGGACCTTTGTGCTTGCTGTTCCTTCCTGAAATTATGTTTTCCAGAGTATCTCATGACCCAGCTCAACTGGAGCCTGCTCAGAGAGGGCTTCCCTGTCCATCTAATAGTCACTATCTATGATAATCACCTCATTTAATAGTCTTCATAGCATTTAACAGTATCTGATATTATCTTAGGTATTTGTGAACTTGTCTATGTTCCCTACTAGAAGTAAGTGGCATGAAGGCAGGACGCCTGGCTGTCTCATTAATGCCTATATCCCAATGCCTAGGGTGACGGCAGGCAGTAGGAAGCTTTCACCTTTGGTGGATGAATGAATGGCTGAAGCCCTTGTTCCTTCTCACTTATCCTTGTCTGTTCAGTGCCTATCCATCCTTCACTACCTGTCTAAATCCCACCTCCTTAGACCTATGTAGGTCCTTCCTTTTTTGACTCCTCCTAGCAAGTACTTCATAGCTCTGATAGACTTTTTCTTTTTAATGAAAACAGTTTGTTTACTGAAATATGCTATGTATACATGTTTAAGCCCCAATTTCTCTACCAAGTTCAGTTTGTGTCTAGGATCCAGACATGGTCAAGGGCAGTAATATATTGCTGCTTTTGCAGCTTTGCTCTGCTGCTTTTACTTTTTGTTTTGATTTTCCCACAAGCTTTTGCCTCCCTGGATACAAAAGTTTCTTGTCTAAAGCCAGGAGTGGTGGCAGGCATCTGTGGTCCCAGCTACCCAAGAGGCTGAGCTGGGAGGATTACTTGAGTCCAGGAGTTCAAGGCTGCAGTGAGAGCCATGGTGCTCTGATAGACTTTTATCTTACTCTGCCATATGTTTGGATTTTATGGGTTTTGTGTGTCCCTCCTTGCCCTACTGTGATCTTTTTGAGGACAAGGACTGGGCTTTACTCATGGTTATATTTCGTGGTTCCCCCCTGCCACGAGATTGCATAGAATGCAGGGAGCTTTATTTTCCTCCAGCATCTTCAGGGTAGAGATGCAGGCTTTGGGAAAATAGATTTCACACCTAATGAATTCTCAGACAAGCAATTGTTAAGGCAAGAGATTGTTGAGTCAGGCTATTGTTTGAGCTCCTCTAAATGTATATTCTCAGCAGAACCAAAGAAATTATGAAAAAATCAGGAGAGAGCTGCAAACGTTGCAAAATTCCGTGCTATCAATGAAATGTAGTTTCTGATCTTCGCACAATTGTTCTTCTAAGCTAGGCCTGAACAATGTTCTGAGACTCTCTTTTACTAGAATAATTCCACCTAAGAACAGTAAGCATTAAACTCAAGAGTTAGAGCTAGACGGGAAATAATCCAGCCTGACTCTCCTTAAGAAGAGAAGAGGAATCTGAGGCTTCAAAAACATCGTATTCAACATCAAACAGAGAGCAGGGGCGAATGTGGGATGCCCACAAGAGGAATCTGAGGCTTCAAAGGAGTCATATTCAACATCAAACAGAGATCGGGGCGAATGTGGGATGCCCACAGAGGCCTCCTGACCCTGTGCCAGGACTCCTACCATCCAGGGTTAGTCCCTTTGTGTTAGCCACACTCCCGATGCTGTCATATAACACTTTTCTACCTGTAAACTTCAAGTTTCAATTCTTTATGCATCCTCGCTGATGGAATGGGGACCCGCCTCCATGGCCTGATTTCAAGGACATCAGGAAAGTTCTCCTCCTACTGTCCACCCCAGTCTTCTACCCTGCCCTGTGCCTGAAATTGCACCATTAGAGACAAGCCATTTTATGTTTTTCTTTAGACCAAAGGTTGCAACCCCAAATGCTTATAAGGATAAAGCAGGTAATATAAATGGTGAGTTTGCACAGGTGGGAATGTGGGGTACTGAGGGGCACAGGCCATGTCTCCAGGGCCTAAAGGGGAAGCTGCCACTCCACCTCGGCCCAGAGGGATCGTGTCTTCTGTGTTTTCAAGGGGAGCCAGAAATGTATGTGTGTGTCTTTTTAAATTTGAACTCCTCTGAATTTTAAACATTGTCAACACATTTTCAAAAATTAAAGTACTATCTGGCCAAAACCAAACCAAACCAAACCAAAACCTCTGCAAGCCAGATTTGATCTTTCACATATGTGTGTAAAGCCATGTATAGGTTCTTTCCAATAGCAGTCTGGGACATGAGGTGAGACATCAAAGAAATAAAGTATTTTCCCAGGGATCTGCATGGAAAGCCGGGTTTAAGTGGTACGCACAGGGCCCTCTGCAGGGTAACAGAAGTGAGATGCCAAGGGTGCAAAATGTAAGAAGGTGCTTGCTTTCAGGATGGACCCTGAACTTGCATGACCCAGAGGGTGAGCACCTCCTTAAATTTTGTGCCCGGTGCAGTGGCTCACTCTTGTAATCTTAGCACTTTGGGAGGCCGAGGCAGGCAGATCACTTGAGCTCAAGAGTTTGAGACCAGCCTGGGCAACATAGTAAGACCCCTATCTCTACTAAAAATGCAAAAAAAAAAAAGAAAGAAAATTAGCTGGTCATGGGTGCAGCCTGTAATCCCAACTACTTGGGAGGCTGAGGCAGGAGAATCGCTTGAACCTGGGAGGCGGAGGTTGCAGTGAGCTGAGATGGAGCCACCGCACTCCAGCCTGGGTAACAGAGGGATACTCTGTCTCCAAAAAAAAAAAAAAGGGGGAGAAAAAAAAGAAAGAAAAAATTGTGCTTCACTGGCTTCACCCTACTCCCAGCCCTGATGTAGAGGGTGAGGAGGGGAGGGGGGAGGGCCAGGTGAGTTGGGAGAACCATACCTAGGGGTCAGATTGAGTGCAGTATGAGGTAGTGTGAAGGCCAGTTTTGCAGGGCGCATGCTTCTGCTGTGACCTCCCTGCGGCGGAGGAAGCTGGGCACAGTGCGTCCTGTGCTTACAGCTTCACTGTTTGCTTCCCTGATATTTCCACACCCTCTGGAAGTCTTGACTCAGTCGTGCCCCAAGTGACCTCAGTGGAAAGTGTGAGAAAGCAAGGAGCAGCAGTTGTTTTTATCCCCAAACCAAGCAAAGAAAACAGTTGTTGACATAATGCCTATGAGCTCTCTGCTCTCCTGACTGTCCAGGGCCCTGGAGCTGCTGGAGACCACTCTTGGCGCACAGGGCAGTGGGTGTTAGTTGATCCAGAGGCCCTAGGAGTGCAGCATCAGCCTCTGCCTCCTGTGAACCACTCCCCCACCCCCCATCCCTAGGAGGAGGGCAGGCTTGTGACCCTGGCGGTGCTGTCGTGGTTAACGTTGAGGATGGGGAGGCTGGGCCTTTGAGGAGCACTGGCCTCCCTGCCTCTGGAGTGGAGCTTGGCAGGAAGCTGGAGGGGCAAGATTCTGAGCAGTTCCTCCTGCTGCCTCTTTGGCTCTGCAGCCAAACGCCTGTGGTTTCAGCCTAGTGTTGGAGACAGCTGGGTTTGTTTTGGTGTTCAAATCAGGACGTAGGGGGAACATGGTTTTAACATCGAAAAAATAAATTGTTTTTAAGAGAGGGAGAGAAGGCTTCCAGCGGGAGCTCTTGAAGGCTTCTAACCCCGCCTGCTCCCCCTGATGTCAGAGAATAAACGCCTGATAGGAGCCAGTAGTTAGCCAGCAGCCCTGCAGATATTACAGGCAATGTTGTAGGAGTGGGACCAATTACCCCTAAGATGTTGGGAGGTCCACATAGCCTGGGCGCAGGGATCCTAGGGACTCCCTCATTTACCCCGACCCTTGCTGCAAGTTGCTTGCTGTTATTGATACCTGCAGCAGGTGTTTGGGCCTGAAGATCCTGTGGGGGCTGCTGCTGGGGCCAGTGGGGAGGAGAGAAATGTGACAGCTGTCTGCAAATGTTGGATGTTGGAGAAGCTGTCATTGGAAAAGGAGCAATAGGCATCTCTGGGGCCCCAGAATATGTAATTAGGACTGGGAGCAGACCTAAAGGAGACCACTTTCCTATTATTAAAAGAAAAAAAAAAAAAGTGTAATGATTAGGGTGTCTGCCATTGTGTCTCAGGTTTCAGTCACCTCCTCAGAGTGAACTTCCATCGAAGCTCTCTCTTCCTCCAGCTAAAGTTGATCCTCTTCCCAGTGATCCTGTCTCATCAATCTGTTTCTTTCTTGCAAATTACTTAGCAAAGTCTATACATAGCATGCTTCTTGCCTGCCTCCTTGTTCATTTTCTACCCACCAGTCTGGGTGATGAGCTTCCTTGGGGCACAGGGCTTTGTGCCTTGCTCATTACTGCTTCCCCAGTGCCTAGCACATGTGCAGGCACATAGTAGGAGCTCAATAAATATGTGCAGATTGAACAAATGAAGAATGAAAATGAGTTAATACTGCAGGAGGAAATAAAGTCCCCACCACTGGAGGAGTTAAACAGAAGTTGAGTGGCCAAAAGTCAGAAAGTCCACTGGCCCCTGGTTTGGTTAAAGTTATGCTTGATGCTGAGACTAATGGACTATATGATGGTTCAATTGTGAAAGAGAGTTAGTTTTGCTCATGTGAAGTTCTAGCTGGGTGTTTCTAATGGGTAGGCAGCTCTCCTCTAGGAGGTGGCTCGGAAACTCCGGCCTCTTTCATCCTGTGGCTCCATCATTTTCTATCTGTGGCATTTTTGGTCACCATGCTGAATTGTATCAAACAGTTTAGAAATAAGGAGGTGATTACAGACTAAACCTGGAAGAGGTGCACATCCCTTCCACTCACACGCCATGGACTAGAACTCCGTCATATCTAATTGCAAGGTTTGGGTCATGGCCCAGAAGCAAGAGGAGACAAGTTTGGTTCATAACGTCCCAGGCTCTGACATGCCTGCACTGGGCAGGAGGTAGAACCAGGTGGATTCTGGGAGCCTCTTCAGCATTTGCGTTTAAAGGTTTTGTGTTTCCCTTTTGCAACAACTTAGCCTTCATACTTGCAGTACTAAGGAGAAGTAAGGTACTTGTCACCCCTCTTCCTTTTCTAGCTTCGCAATTCTTTTTTTTTTTTTTTTTTTTTGAGATGGGGTCTCACTCTGTCAGCCAGGCTAGGGTGCAGTGGCGCGATCTGAACTCATTGCAACCTCTACCTCCTAAGCCCAAATAATCCTCCCACCTCAGCCTCCTGAGTAGCTGGGACCACAGGCACGTGCCACTATCCCTGGCTAATTTTTGTATTTTTAGTAGAGACTGGGTTTTGTCATGTGGCCAGGCAGGTCTCGAACTCTTGAGCTCAAGTGATCTGCCCACGTTGGTCTCCCAAAGTGCTGGGATTATAGGCATGAGCCACTGCACTTGGCCACCAATTGTTTTTTTTTTTTTCTCAGTAATTTCCTTAGATGTTTCTGGTATGTCATTATGGACAGTGAGAGCATCTGCATAGGCAACCACAAAAACATCCAAGTCAGACAGACCTGTCTAGGAATCCCAGTTCTATCATTCCCTAGGTATGTGGCATTGGGCAAGTTACCGAACCTTTCTGGCCCTCAGCTTTTTCCTCTGGAAATGAGGATAATAGCTATAATAGTACCTACTCTGTAACACTATGAGGCTTGAAAGAGCAGAGATGTGTATGATTTATGGTGCATTTACTCTAGATTGTTGTCCTTAGCTTTATTTCCATCATTTAAAAAAGTTTTCACAGCAACTCTATGGAGTAGATCTATTATTAGTCCTAGTTTTATAGAGGAGAATGCAGAATTGCTGAGGGATTAAGCAGCTTGCTTAAAGCCATGCAGCTAATAGGTTGGGAACCAGGACTTGAATGAAGTCATCCAACCCCACTGCCCACAAGCTACATAATAGACTGTAACAGTTACGAGGATGAAAAGTATGATTTTCTTTGTTGTTGTTATTGTTATTTGCTTTAGAGGCTGAGCCAGTCCTAGGCTTACTGATATATAAGCAATGATTTGCAAAACATTTCACAGTCCACAAAGTGTCTCTACGGCTCATAGCTTGATAATTTCTCACAATAATTTTGAGGTAGTTTCACTATTCTGCCCCCTTTATATGGGATAAAAATGAGCCCCCCTTTGGGAGGCCAAGGTGGGTGGATCACAAGGTGAAGAGATCGAGACCATCCTGGCCAACATGGTGAAACCCCGTCTCTACTAAAAATACAAAAATTAGCCAGGCATGGTGGCGTATGCCTGTAATCCCAGCTACTCAGGAGGCTGAGGCAGGGGAATTGCTTGAGCCTGGGAGGAGGAGGTTGCAGTGAGCCGAGATGGTGCCACTGCACTCTAGCCTGGGCAACAGAGCAAGACTCTGTCTCAAAAAAAAAAAAAAAAAAAAAAGGAGCCCCAGAAGGCATGAATCACTGGCTGGGGTCACACAGCCAGAAACTGGTGAAGTTGGCTTTCAGACTCTGACTTTGGACAATGCCATTTCTCTGGTTAAATTCAAGTTAATATTTGCTAAACACTTAGAAGGGTGTCTGGCACATAGTAAGCATGATATGAATGTTTATTTAAAAACTAAATTAAATAAATAGCATACTTCACTTCCCTCTTCAACAACTATTTCTCTAGTACCTGCTACCACCTATAAAGTTAAGGTGGCTGTGGCTGGGGCCTGGGTCTCCTTTTGCTCCCACCTTGTGCCCAGCATTCTCAGATTACCCCTCAGATTGGCTGGGCTGATCTGCTCACCTTCTCCTTTCACTCTAGTTGGCTCTTTTTGGACAGTCCCTAAGACCTGGGCTTCTCCCCGTAGTAAAACAAATAAGGCTACTTATTGTTCCTGCTTTTCAGGCCCCTGCTTGCTGGTTTCATGGAATCATCTTGTAGAAAGGTGTTGTTAACTAAGGGAAATATTATGTGTCATAGTGCCCTCTCCAATAGCTTATTTACCTTCCAACAGGGGGATTCAATTAACCCAAAGGGATGATTAGTGGCAGAATTTCAGGCATCTGCACAGGCAATGGGGGTGACATTTTTGGAGGAGAGGCCTTGAAATCACATCACAGAACTCATGAAGGAGGGAGGGCTGAGCCTGCTCTGGTTTTGTATGAAGTGCATTCTGCCTGCTAGAAGACTGACAAGGCTTCTCTTTTACTCTGCCCTCTTTCATAAAAGCTTTTCCTTAAGTTGTTTTAGAAAATTCCTAACATTCTTTGTCAAATTTGGCTCACAATTATTTCTACATCATGTTTTTAATGGAACAGACCCAGAAACTCCCAAACAATGAGGAAATCAAATTGGGAAGCATGTAGACACTTATTCAACAAGTTTCATTGAGCCTTTGTTGTATGTCAGGGGCCATTTCAGGTGGTGAAGGCAAGGATGAGAAAGCTGCCCAAGGCTGCTTATCTGAGGCCATTTGGGCTGCATTACTAAAAATGCCCTAAACTGATGGTTTATAAACAGTAAAGATTAATTTCTCACAGTTCTGGAGTCTGGGAAGTCCAAGATCAACATGCCTGGTGAGGGCCCATTCCTCATAAATGGTACCTTTTAGCTGTGTCATCACTTGGTGGAAGGGGAATATGAACTCCCTTGGGCCTATTTTATAAGAGCACTAACCCCATTCATATGATGCAGTCACCTCCCAAATGGCCTACCTTCCAATACCATCATCTTGGAGGTTTGGTTTCAACATGTGAAGTTTTTGGGGGACACAAACATTCAGACCATAGCATTTTTCCCTGGCTTTCCAAAATTCATGTCCTTCTCCATACAAAATACATTCATTTCATCCTAATAGTCCCCAAAGTCTTAACTGGCTGCAGCATCAAGTTTTAATGTCTAAGTCCAAAATCTTATCTAAATATCATCTAAATCAGAAACTGATGAGACTTAAGGTATGATTCATCCTGAGGCAAATTTTTCTCCAGCTGTGAACTATGAAAGCGAACAAGTTCTGTGTTTCCAAAATACAATGGTAGGACAGGCATAGGAGAGACATTTCTGTTCCAAAGTGAGAAATAGGAAAGAAGGAAGGGGTAAATAGATTTCAAGCAGGTCCAAAACCTTAAGTCTCAAGACTAATCTTTGAGTCCAGGCTCTTCCCTCCAGGCAGGAGTTGGGCCCCCAAGACTCTGGGAAGCAATGCTTCCATGACCTCTGGCTGCCCTGTTCCCCCACAGCGCTCACGTGTTGGAGTCAAGTGCCTGCAGCTCTCCCAGGCTGGAATCTCATGCCTCTGGCTTTACTGATCTGGGATCTTCCATCCCTAAACCTCCAATGGACTTTGCCCTAATAAGGTCTCTCTGCAGTGGCCCTGCTCCTGTGATTGTTCTCTGCCTGGGCCCGTGGCTCTATGGGGCATCCTTTTAAATCTAAGTGAAGACATCCACATCCCCTTGGCTCATGAGCCAGCAGACAGCATCTTACATATATCAAGATTCACTGCCTGTACCCTGAATGGGGAGGGGCAGTCACCATGGCTCGTAAACAACTGGGTGTGCTGGAGCCAAATCTGGGGCAGCCCAGTACCACAGCCACCCGCTGGAGCAAAACTTTGAAATCCTTCTATCCCACAGGCCCTGGCACTCTTGGTCTGTAATAGAAATGCCAGCCTTGTGATCTCTAAAAATGCCTTTGGGATCATTTTTTCATTGTCTTGATGAGTGGCACCTGGCTTCCATTGACAAGGCCCATCCATATTAAATCTCCTTATCAAAAAGTTGCTTGGCCACAACAGGCTTTCTCATTTTTTCCAAAATGAATAGGCTGAGAATCTAAATTTTTACATTCTACTTTCTTTTTGATTAAGAATTCTGTCTTTAAGTCATTCCTCTCTTCCTGCATTTTACTATAAGCACTCAAGGGAAGCCATTTTGCACCCTCAGCACTTTGCTAAGAAATAGCTTCTGCTAAATATCCAATTTCATTGCTCATAAGTCCTACCATTATATAATGAGGATTGCCTTTCCTCCACTGTCCAATAACATGTTCCTCATTTCCATTTGAAACCTCATCAGAATGGTCTTTGCCATCCATATTTCTACTAACAATCTATTCATGACTATTTAGATAATCTAAGAAACCTGAAGCTTTCTCTATAGCTCTCCTCTTTTTTTTTGTTTCTCAGTGCATATAAGTTTACACTGTACTGTAGTTTATTAACTGTGCAACAGTATTATGTCTAAAAAACAATGTACATACCTTACTTAAAAAGTAGTTCATTACTAAAAAATGCTAACGATCATCTGAGCCTTCAGTAAGTCATAATCTTTTTGCTGGTGGAGGTCTTGCCTCGATGTTGAAGACTGTTGACCGATAAGTGGTGGTGGTCACTGAAGCTTGGAGTGGCTGTGACCATTTTCAAAAATAAGACAACAATGAAATTTGCTGCATCAATTGACTTCCTTCCATGCAAGATTTCTCTGTATCATACAAGGCTATTTGATAGCACTTTACTCATATTAGAACTTCTTTCAAAATCTGAAGTCAAACCTCTGAAATCCTGCCACTACTTTACCAAATAAGTTTATGCAACATTCTAAATTCTTTGTGGCCATTTCAACAATGTTTAAAGCAGGGATGTCCAAACTTTTGGCTTCCCTGGGCCACGTTGGAAGAATTGTCGGGCTACACATAAAATACATTAACACTAATGATAGCTGATGAGCTAAAAAAAAATTGCAAAATCTCATAATGTTTTAAGAAAGTTTACAAATTTGAGTTGGGCCACATTCAAACCCATCTTGGGCCACATGTGGTCCCTGGGCCATGGGCCGTGGGTTGGACAAGCTTGGTTTACAGCATCTTTACCAGGAGTACATTCCATCTCAAGAAACCACTTTCTTTGCTCATCCATAAGAAGGAATTCTTCATTCACTCAAGTTTGACCATGAGATTACAGCAATTCAATCATATCTTTAGGTCTCACTTCATTTTTGTTTGTTTTTTTTCCTTTTTTTAATTTTATTTATTTTTATTATTTAAGTTCTAGGGTGCATGTGCACAATGTGCAGGTTTGATACATAGGTATACACGTGCCATGTTGGTTTGCTGCACCCATTAACTCATCATTTACATTAGGTATTTCTCCTAACGCTATCCCTCCCCCTGCTCCCACCTCACAACAGGCCCCCGTATGTGATATTCCCCACCCTGTGTCCAAGTGTTCTCATTGTTCAATTTCCACCTATGAGTGAGAACATGCGGTGTTTGATTTTCTGTCCTTGTGATAGTTTGCTGAGAATGATGGTTTCCAGCTTCATCCATGTCCCTACAAAGGACATGAACTCATCCTTTTTTATGGCTGCATAGTATTCCATGGTGTATATATGCCACATTTTCTTAATACAGTCTATATCATTGATGGACATTGGGTTGGTTCCAAGTCTTTGCTATTGTGAATAGTGCTGCAATAAACATACGTGTGCATGTGTCTTTATAGTAGCATGATTTATAATTCTTTAGCATATACCCAGTAATGGGATTGCTGGGTCAAATGGTATTTCTAGTTCTAGTCCTTGAGGAATCATCACACTGTCTTCCACAATGGTTGAACTAGTTTACATTCCCACCAACAGTGTAAAAGCGTTCCTATTTCTCCACATTCTCTCCAGCACCTGTTGTTTCCTGACATTTTAATGATTGCCATTCTAACTGGTGTGAGATGGTATCTCCTTGTGGTTTTGATTTGCATTTCTCTGATGACCAGTGATGATGATAACTCTCCTCTTTTCTTTCTGTGCTCTTGTTACCAGAAAGGGGTCCTGATCCAGACCCCAAGTGAGGGTTCTTGGATCTCACACAAGAAAGAATTAGAGATGAATCCATAAAGTGAAGGCAATAAAGAATGGCTACTCCATAGGCAGAACAGCAGCATGGGCTGGTTGGCTAAGAATATCTATTGTTACTTCTTGATTATATGCTAAACAAGAGGTGGATTATTCATTAGGTTTCTGGGAAAGGGGTGGGCAATTCCCCGAACCGAGGGTTGCTCCCCTTTTTAGATCATGTAGGGTAACTTCCTGACATTGCCATGGCATCTGTAAACTGTCATGGTGCTTGTGGGAGTGTCTTTCAGCATGCTAATGCACTATAATTAGCGTATAATCAGCAGTGAGGAAGACCAGAGGTCACTCTCGTCACCATCTTGGATTTGGTGGGTTTTGGCTGGCTTCTTTACCACAGCCTGTTTTATCAGCAAGGTCTTTATGACCTGTATCTTGTGCTGACCTCCTGTCTCATCCTGTGACTAAGAATGCGTTAACCTCTTGGGAATGCAGCCCACTAGGTTTCAGCCTTATTTTACCCAGCCCCTATTCAAGATGGAGTCTCTCTGGTTCAAATGCCTCTGACACTCTCACCAGAATTGCCCTTAAGGTCTGCTCCTAGTAATGTAGTAATGTAGGCCTCTTGTAGTATGTACCTCAAAACTCTTCCAATCTCAACCCATTACCCAGTTTCAAAGCCATGTCTATATTTTTAGGTATTTGTATAGCAGCATTTCCATTTCTCAGTACCATTATTCTGTCTTGGTACTTTCAAGCTGCTATAACAAAAATACCACAAACTGGTGGCTTATAAGCAGAAAACATTTATTTCTCACAGTCCTGGTGGCTGGAAATTCCAGGATCAAAGTGTCAGCTAATTCAGCATTGAGTAAAGACCTGGTCCTCATAGACAGCACCTTCTCCCTGTGTCCTCACATGGTGGAAGGGACAAATGAACTTCTGTGGTCATATTTTATAAGGGCACTAATTCCATTCACAAGGGCACAACCCTCATGATATAATCACCTCCAAAATTACCCCACCTCCTAATACCATTGCCTTAGGGATTAAGCTTCAACATATGAAGTTTTGGGGGAACACAAACATTCTGACTGTAGCACCTCCCCCAAGAGCTTCCAGACAGGCCGTAAAATTTGATTCTACTTTTCACACTGAATGTGGAAGCTGCACCAAGCGATCCCCTAAGATTCTCTGACTTTAAGATCTACAATCACATGACATGATCGTAGCAAAAAAACCCCCCAAAACAGTAGCAAACCTATTGTTTCACTAGTTCAAAGAACTCCTTTCTTCTACAAGTAAAGACATTTTGAAAATGTCCTTTGTAGGGACATGGATGAAGCTGGAAACCATCATTCTCAGCAAACTATCGCAAGGACAGAAAACCAAACACTGCATGTTCTCACTCGTAGGTGGGAATTGAACAATGAGAACACTTGGACACAGGAAGGGGAACATCACACACTGGGGACAGAAAAGTCTAAGACTTTTTTTTTCTTTTTTTTCTATTATACTTTAAGCTCTTGGGTACATGTGCACAATGTGCAAGTTTGTCACATATGTATACATGTGCCATGTTGGTGTGCTGCACCCATTTAACTCGTCATTTACATTAGGTATATCTCCTAATGCTATCCCTCCCCCCTCCCCCCACCCCATGACAGGCCCCAGTGTGTGATGTTCCCCTTCCTGTGTCCAAGTGTTCTCATTGTTCAATTCCCACCTATGAGTGAGAACATGCGGTGTTTGGTTTTCTGTCCTTGTGATAGTTTGCTGAGAATGATGGTTTCCAGCTTCATCCATGTCCCTACAAAGGACATGAACTCATCCTTTTTTATGGCTGCATAGTATTCCATGGTGTATATATGCCACATTTTCTTAATCCAGTCTATCATTGATGGACATTTGAGTTGTTTCCAAGTAAGACTTCTATTCACAGCCTGATATTTCTTCTTCCATCTTTCTATAGTAACAGGACCCCTGATTTATAGCAGGGCATTTAGCCACAGAAAATAAAGACCATGTTTTTCATTCCTTTATGCAGCTCAGGGTGGCTATGTGGCTAAATTCTGACCAATGATATGTGAGCAGAAACATGTGTGCAACTTCTGGTCATGATCTTAAAGGGACAGGACATGCCCTTTCCACATTTCTGCTTCTTACTGGACAGAGTGAGGATGTGGTGACCAGCCAGCATGGCCATGGGGATAAGGGCAATCTCCTGGGGACAGTGGATCAACAGGATAGAAAGAGAGATGTAAACAGCTTTTTTTTGCTTGTTTGTTTAAGCTGCTGCTATTTGGGATCTCCATTATACCACCCAATTCATTTTGTCAATTAGTGAGAAAGTGGAGTTACAATTTCCTATGATTTATCGATTTATTCTTTTGATTCTGTCAACTTTTGTTTTATGTTGTTTGAAGCTTTTTATTAGCATTTACATATTTATAATTACCATATCTTCTTGATGAATTGACCCTTTGTTATTTTGAAATGTCTCTGTTTATCTCTGATATTATTTTTTTTGGTCTCCAAATATGTTTAATTTTAATTTAATATAGCCACTCTAGTCTTATGTTTATTGTGTGCATGGTATACCCATACACACCATGGATATGTATGGGACATCTTTGTTTTCAATCTTTACGTGTCTATATGTCTAAAGTATGTCTCCTACAGACAGCATATAGTCTAGTCTTGCTTTTATATCCATCCTGTTAATTTCTGGCTTTTAGTTGGTGTGTTTAGTCCATTACCTCTTTAAAACTAGACTGTGTATTTTATAACCGTTTTAGATTTGCAGAAAAATTGCAAAGGTACTTTGGAGAGTTGCCATATATCCCACATCCAGCTTCCCCATTATTAACATCTTAAGTTACTAGTCCATTACCTTTTAATATGATCATTGACATGGTTGGATTTATGTCTATCATTTCAATATCTAATTTCTGTTTTCCCCTGTGTTTTTGTCTTCTTCTGGATTTTTGAATATATTTTAGAATTTTCATTTAATTTCTCTATTGGCTTTTTAGCTATGACTCTTTGTATTATATTTTTAGTAGTTACTTTAGGCAACAGCATGATAACTTTTTTTCTAATTCTTAGAGTTTAATTAGAGCTAATATTGTGCCACATCACATAAACTATATAACATTTGCAGGAATATAGTTCCATTTAGTTCTGCCCTCCTACTCTGCATTCTTTATGCTATAATTGTTATATGTGGTCTATCTACTTACAGTATAAACCCAGCAAGTTAATACTGTAATTTTTCCTTAAAACTGTCATATGTATTTTAAGGAAATGAAGAGTAAAAATAGCTTTTATATTTATCCAGATATTTACCATTTCTGATGCTCTTTCTGGTTATTTGGTTTCCCACTGCATGATTTTCATTAGGTTTGACAAACTTCCTTTATAATTTCTCGTAGTACAAGTGTGCTACCAAAAAGTTGTCTTTGTTTTCTTTTGTCTGAAAATGTTATTTCAGCCTCCTTTTTGAAGTGGTTGGATATAGAATTATGCCGCAGAATATGGCATGATAGATTGATAGAGTTTTGCCTGCAGCACTGTAAAGATGTTGCTCCATTATCTTCTGACCACCTTGATTTCTGATAAGAATTTTGTGGTCATTTCAGTCATTGGTTCCCTATATATAATGTGTTGTTTTTCTGTCTTCTTTCAAGATTTTCTCTTTAGGTTTGTTTTGCAGCAATTTAATTACAATGTGTTAGACATATTTTTTTTCTTCTATTTGGGTTCTGATTAGTATTTTGAATCTGTACATTTATTTATCTCAACCAAACTTGGATAGTTTTCTGTCATTATTTCTCTACATATTTTTTCTTTTCTATTATTTTTTCCTTCTTTACCTTTCTTTCTTTTTTTTTTTTTTTTTTTGAGACAGACTTTTGCTCTATCACCCAGGCTGGAGTGCAGTGGCACAATCTCGGCTCACTGCAAGCCCCGCCTCCTGGGTTCACGCCATTCTCCTGCCTCAGCCTCCTGAGTAGCTGGGACTACAGGTGCCCGCCAACATGTCTGGCTAATTTTTTGCATTTTTTTTTTTTTTTTTTTTTTTTTTTTAGTAGAGATAGGGTTTCACTGTGTTACCAGGATGGTCTCCATCTCCTGACCTCATGATCCGCCCGCCTCGGCCTCCCAGAGTGCTGGGATTACAGACGTGAGCCACCACGCCCAGCCTTTTCCTTCTTTTTCTAAGAAACTACTTATCCATGTTTTAAAGAAACTACTTATACAGTTCTCTGAGGTGATGTGTTGTTCATTTTTAAAAATCTTTTTTTTTCTTTTTCAGATTACATAGTCTTCATTGCTCTGTCTTTAGTTTACTGATGATTTCCTGTCATTTCCATTCTGCTATTAAACTCATCCAATACTTTTTATTTAAAAAATCGGATATATTTTTCATTTCCATTTTTCCTCACTTTCACTTATCTCTTTCATTTATCTGACTTCCAAAGTATTTCATTATCATTAAAAATATTCATTTTTAATATTTTAATTTAAAAATATTAAAAATATTTTTCATTTATCTATTTTGATTTCCTACCTTTGCTTTATTACAAGTTTTTTTCTCTTATCTCATTTAGCAAGGTTATACTGCTTTGAAGTCCTTGACTGACAATTCCAATGTCTGGCTCATTTTAGAGCTTGGTCATCCCTAGAGAATGATTCACATTTTTTTTGGTTCTTCATTTGTTGAGTAATTTTGAATCGTGTACTAGATATTGCAAATGATACATTATAAATGCTGAATTCTTTTTTAATTATACTTTAAGTTCTGGGGTACATGTGCAGAACGTGAAGGTTTGTTACATAGGTATACACACGCCGTGGTGGTTTGCTGCATCCATCAACCCATCATCTACATTAGGTATTTCTCCTAATGCTATCTCTCCCCTAGCCCCTCATTCCCCGACAGGCCCCGGTGTGTGATGTTCCCCTCCCTGTGTCCCTGTGTTCTCATTGTTCAGCTTCCACTTATGAGTGAGGACATGTGATGTTTGGTTTTCTGTTTCTGTCTTAGTTTGCTGAGAATGATGGTTTCCAGCTTCATCCATGTCCTTGCAAAGGACATGAACCCATCCTTTCTTATGGCTGCATAGTATTCCATGGTGTATATGTGCCATATTTTATTTATCCAGTCTATTATTGATGGGCATTTTGGTTGGTTCCAAGTCTTTGCTATTGTGAACAGTGCCACAGTAAACATACATGTACATGTATAAAGATTGAATTCTATTATATTTCTTGCAGGAGGGTTGATGTTTTTGTTTTAGCTGACAATTAACTTGGTTTGACTCAAAGTGTAAACTCTTGCCTGTGATGGCTGGCAGCTTAAATCTTGTTTGGTTTTAGCTGCCATAGGGTACACCCAGAGACTTGGGCAGGGTTTTAAATAGAATTAGGGGCACCCTTTTCTGGACCTCTCTTTTCTGGGATTTTTTTTCTTACTGGCCAGTGGCAATACTTGCCCAGTCTCTTGTATTCTGGTTCTTCTGGCTAGAAAAATGGTGGATTTTCTTTGGAGTTTTAGCTGCTTCATGTTGTACTACTATTGTGGTCTCACCTAAGGTTAAAACTACAAAAACTAGAAACTCACTCTATACTGGTCCCTTCCTTCAAGTTTTAATTTTCCTCCAAAATATGTCTGCTTTTGTTCATTTTCTGTGGCGTTCTGATAGTTTTTTTCCCCTCACATGTTCTCCAGAGTTTATAGTTTTTTACAGAAGGGCCAGTCTGTTAGCAGTTTAATTTACCATACCAGAAATGGAACTCTGAATGTATTAACTCTTTATACATATCTCAAACTGTTTGAAAGAATCTAAAACTCCTGAATTTATGTTATGGGACATCAACTTTATAGCATATTATGCAGTCATTAAAAACAATTTAGACCATAGCAACCAAGAAACATGATTAAGTAACATTTGTATGCTACCAAATCATGTATTCACTTTCATTGCAGCTGTGTAAAAATTCGTGAGTATATGTAAACAAGAATTGGAAGGAAACTTGGAAAACAGTAAAAATATTTTTTATTTTAAACATAGTTCCTATTTTTCATCTTTAAAAAAGGCAGTTCTGTTATTTGTGCAATAAATTTCAATGCATTAAAAATAACCAAGAAATAGGTTCTCCCAGTTCACAGATTGCCTTTTTATTTTGTTAATTGTTTCCTTTGCTGTTCAGAAGCTTTTTTTGCTTGTTGTAGTCTCACTTGTTTATTTAAAAAATTTTTTTTTATTATTATACTTTGAGTTCTAGGGTACACGTGCACAACGTGCAGGTGTCACTTGTCTATTTTTGCTTTTGTTCCCTGAACTTTTGGTGTCATATCCAAAAAATCATGGTGAAGGTCAATGTCAAGAAGTTTTCCCCTTTATATTCTTCTAGGAATTTTATGGTTTCAAGTCTTACTTTTAAGTCTTTAATCCATTTTGAATTGATTTTTGGTAGGTGTAAGATAAGGTTTCAATTTTGTTCTTTTGTATGTTGGTATTCAGTTCTCCTAACATCATTAATTAAAGAGGCTATCTTTCCCCTTTGTATTTTTAGTGCCCTTGTGGAAAATTAGTTGACCTTGTATATTTGGGTTTATTTCTCTTTCATTGGTCTATGTGTCTATCTTTATTTCAGTACCATACAGTTTTGATTATCATAGCTTTATAATTATTCTTTTTAATGCTATTGTAAATGGGATTATTTTCTTGATTTTCTTTTTTGGGTAGGTAGTTGTTGATGTAAGGAAATGCTACTAATTTTTGTATGATTATCTTTGTATCCTGCTGTTTTACTGAATTCATTTATTAGTTCTAACAGTTTTTCTTTTTTTGGTGTGGAGTCTTTAAAGCTTTCTACGTATAGAATCATGTCATCTTTAAACAAGGATTTTATTTCTTCCTTTCTTATTTGGATGTCTTTCATTTCTTTTTCTTCTCTGATTGCTCTGAAAATTAGATTCAAATATTATAATGAATTTTGAACAAAAAAGGGAGATAAATTCTAATTCTGGGTGTTGAGAGAAGTCACTGTGCTGAGGCTTGCAGTAGAGGGGTGGAGAAGCAGACAGCAGCCAGGTTTGGAAACCACATGCACTTTGTGGCTTGGGACTTGGAACACATCCCCTTTCCTCTGAGGCCAAGTCCTCTGCCCTTATGAAAAAATCTAACTTCCTATTTTAAAGACAAGTAGCTCAGAGCAACTCCAAAAGTCATAGACTTTAAATGGCCTCTACAAAACATGGTGGTAAGTTTGGGAAGTGAATCAGAAACAGATGAATTAAATTTTGCCTGAAATTACATAGAGATTTTAACACAGAGAAGAACATTCTTAACATTCTTAAGAGAACAAGCATGTTTTGGCATTTCTTACTTAAATCCCAAACATTTGAGAGATGCCTTTGAATAATTTCGTTAAGAGAAAAAGCAAAATAAACAAAATGACCCTCTTGAGACTCAGAACTTAAAAAGTAGGCTGAATTATAATGTCTTTTCCATAGCTTATCTCCAATCACATTTTCCATATAGCAGAGTATGTTCCTGGTATAATACTACCTCAGCAGAGATCAAAGGAAAAATCAGGGCCTGTATTCAAGATCTGTCCTCTGCCATTTGTCACCCCTGGGAATAAGGGAAGTTGTTTTAGTTGCATGAGCTTAGTTTTTTCATGTGTAAAATGGGCTATTATATCTTCTTTGCAGAGTTGTAGATAAGAGATAAAACTCATAATATCACTGTTTAAAATTTCCAATTCATAGTTAACCGTTGATAAGGCCCTGGAAATTATTATTACATTGTTAAATAAATCTGCTTATCCAACATGGGGTTTTTCTTTTTAACATGTAGTAGTAGTTATAAAACTTAAATTACTATTTAATTTATTGTTTGCGTTAGAAGAAGAGAGAAGTTTAGGATTCAGCTACAGAATTGGCTAAATATGCTATTTTAAAATAATCAAAACTGGGTTCAAATTCTGCCTCTACTACATATTGACTACATGGCATTGTCAAAGGAATTAACTTCTCTGAGCCTCATTTTTTTTTTTCATTTGTAAAATGGAAACAGTAGCAGCATTTACCTCTTAGTGTAGCTATGAAGAGGAAATGAAACAATGGATATAAATTGCTTGGCATGGCACTTTCATGTAGTAACTGCTCATAAAATGGTAACTGTCATCGTTACCATCATCAGTGGTATATTAGTGGCAAATATTCCCTCATTTCTTTACTCGTCCCTACCTTATATCCTAATCCACTTAAATACCAAACATCACCATCTAAAATCATGGAAATATCCTGGATATTTAGCTTTTTCTTTATTCTCTTCTTGGGTCAACTCTACTTCATGTTACTCTTCAAATTTGCCCCCTCCCCCCACCCCCGGAAGCATTTGCAGCTACATTTTTGCTGGAGAGACAGTGTCTAGCCATAGATTCATTTCAATTAAATTAATTACTATCTTGGAATTGCAGGGTTTTAATGTCATTGAGAATGATCACTGAATGAACCAATTTCGTGCTTCTTAACTTGAAACCTGGGGTTCTTGGGCCATGATTCTACAAAAGGAACAGACGACTCTAGGTACAAATTTACATTCTGTATCTCCTTAAGGAGAAGTCTGTTGGAAGTAATTACAGCATATAAGTCCCGGAAGACACCTTGGAGGCAATCTTTTGACAGGTGTTTATTGATCACCCGCTCTGAGCCCAGTATTGTGCTAAATGCAAGGAATAAAAAGAAAAATGTCTAAAGTACAGTTAGGGAGCTCACAATGACCTTAGGGAGCTCATAATGCAATTAGAGTGTTAAAGGCTACTAAAATGCAAAATTTTCCCAAAGGAGTAATATCTTAAGGAGATATTAATTCACTTGTCCTAAGGAACACAGAAGAGAAAGATCTAGTAGTGTTTTCCATGAATTATCTCATCTAGTTTTTACAATTTCTTCTGACAAATGCACTTTATTAACTTAACAGATAAAGAAACTGAGACCCAGAAAGCTTATATAATCTCTTCCACTAAAAAGTCAGACCCAGACAGAAATGATCCTTCTATTTTACAGAAAAGAAAAGCAGAACAAGCTTTTCCACTTTGTCTATCTGTAAAATGGGTTAATAACTACTATCAAGCAAGGAACAAAAGAGACAAAGTGAGATCCTCTATAGGAAATATATTTTTGGCTGGGAGCGGTGGCTCATGTCTGGAATCCCAGCACTTTGGGAGGCCGAGGCGGGTGAATCACGAGGTCAGGAGTTTGAGACCAGTCTGGTCAACATGGTGAAACCCCGTCTCTACTAAAAATAAAAAGTTAGCCGGGCGCAGTGCTGGATGTCTGTAATCCCAGCTACTCGGGAGGCTGAGGCAGGAAAATTGCTTGAACCCAGGAGGCAGAGGTTGCAGTGAGCAGAGATCACGCCATTGCACTCCAGCCAGGATGACAGAGCAAGACTCCATCTAAAAAAAAAAAAAAAAAAAGAAATACATTTTCTTCTGTGACTGAAATCCTAAGAAAAGTTACAGTTTATACTCAGTTCTAATTGCTAAGCTCTTTCCTCTTCCTGTAACAACTTCCCTAAATCAAGTTGGCTTGTAAAAGAGTACTCCGAATGTAGTAAAACATCATCTCACTTCACATAAAACACCATCCAGGCTACGTGCAGATCATTTTTCCAATAATGTTTTGTGACAAAAATCAACAAGTTTCTTGTTGGAACATCTTGGTCATTAAAAATACATTAACAGCTCATTATTCAAGACACTGTACTAATTCTACTCATTTCCTGTTGAAGCTTATTAAATACTAAGAGCCTAATCAACCAGAAGTAGGGTTCAGTGGCCACAAAGAGTATGCTCCATTAAAGAAAAAAAAAGACTTATAACCAAAATAGTAATTATACTACATTGTATTTATCTGGCACTGAGCTCCTCTAATAGGTTGAATAGCTTTGATATTCATACAGAAAAAGGTTGAGGATGCAATTCATTGAAAAGTAAAATTAAAGAAGGGTGTGTGAATGTGTTTACAGAGATAAGCAATGAAGTCTTAAGGGCTTTTCAGAATTCTTCAGAAAAGAAAGACTGCTAAAAGTACTTGTGCAATGGATTTTTTAAAAGCTATTTTAATATCTACATATCTAGATTATAAGAACCAATTCTGAGCCACTTCATAACCAGATTTCTCCACTCTACTAATTAGCTGGGCATTCTTAACATTTTCTTTGACCTCTAAGTTTGACTATCAGGTTTGAAGTGTCATTCTCTGGGATTCAGTAAAATCATAGTAAAATAATATATCATACTTTGAGTGGGTTGTACTAAGACTTAAGATTAATGTATATGGAATGTAGACACTCCATAAATGTTGGTATTACTGTTTTTACTCTAAGTGAGGATTTTTAAGGGCAAAGGTTGTATCATATTTAACTTTGCATCCTTAGCACTAGCAACTGTGTTTGGCATACAGTGGATATTCAGGATTTTTTTGTTGCACTTAAACTAAAGTCTCAAATCTGGATCTTTAAGATTTCTCTAAGCATCATAGCATCTTGTTCTCTGTGGATGCCCAATAAATATTTGCTTTTGACTAATCAATAAGGATATATTAATTATTAGTTAGATACTGAGTTCTGTTTTCATGAATGAGCTTATACTTGATTTGGGAAAAGCAAGGTTTATACATATGAAATAATGAGAGAACAGTGCTTACTATAGATTTTCATTTTTTTTCCCCTGCTCAACATCCATTTCTTCTTCTTCTGGCAACAGACTGTGGATTTCCTTGGTGGAATCACCACTCCCACACTCCATGCTCTTAGGAGCTCTTTAGTGTTTTCCAGAAGAAATGTACTATTAAAAGAATCCAACACTACAATCGTTTCTGCATTGTGGCCATGTGCAATAGCCCAGGTAGTCATGTGACCGAGCCCTGAGCAACTGGAACATCCCATATCTGTGGCTACAGTACTGATGGGTTCACAGATGAGGACAATGTCATCAGAAACTTGTCAAAAATGCATTTTCTGAACTTCACTCTTATGGAAGTTACGAATTACTCTGATAAGCTCAAAGGATATATTATTGGCAGACTATAGCAGGAGACAACAGGCTATGGGATGTTCAGAGACTTCAACTTTTTGAGGGGCTCCAATTCCTCTTGGAAGATACTCTTGGGTTAGTGGTGATGACATTGTCCCTGTCAGGCAAAAGCTGCTATCAGCTTTCAGGAAGCTCCCTGTGAGACATCATACTATAAAACTTCAGCATTATGGTTGCAAAAACAGACTTTAGCAAGTCTTCCCAGTGTCTTAGTTTGCCATTAACACCATCATGCGACATTATCCACAAGTCATACAATAAAAACCAAGTGTCCTTATACTGGCACTTTAACCATTGGATGATGACAGTTATCTCCCGGGTCCAGGAGGAGATGAGCACAGTGGGCTAACAGACACATGTCCCAGTCTGAGCCAATGAGACTCTTCCTATGTGAGAATTCTGTGGAACTGCTGGGAAAGAGAGAATCTGCTTCCAGCTGGGGCTGTTAAGATGACAAAATTCTACGTGGAGCTTCCTGAAGTCATCTTGCTATCCCAAGGTGGAGACACTGCCTAAGAAACAGAGAGGTGGAAAAAATGGTGAGGCCATCATCCTAGCTCCAGGATCCAGTCATGCCTGAAGTGAGATCTACTCCTGGACTTTTCAATTTTGCAACTAACAAAAAATTCCTTTTTCTTATTGCTTAAGACAATTTAAATTGTAAATTGTCACTTACAAGATATAACACAAACAAGTGCATGACTCAGATTACAAATGTGGTGATTTGGGTGAACAAAGCAGAAATTATGCCTGGAGTAACTGGGATAACTTCTTCAAAGCACATAGACTAGAGACTGGTCTTTGAAAGTGAGGGAGCATTTGCGTAAGTACAAAAGGGAGGACCCCACGTGCAGGACAAATTAATAAAAACAACGTGGAAGAGGACAGGTGAAGAAAGGGAATATGGAAGTGGTCTGGTGTGATGGAAAGGGTGCTGTTCAGATAGTCAGAGTTCTAGTCCTTGTTCTGCCACCATCCACGTGACCGTGTGTGGAAAGACCGCTCTTCTGTTTTGGAACTCAGTTTCTCCTCATATCCATGCACAGAATAAGACTTGCACTGTCTCTAAGACTTTCTTTAACGCTACCTTCGGTGAGCCTATGGAATCTTGAAAGGCTGCTCATAGTCCTGTATATTTAAACATCTCCAGAGTTACTTGTCGCCTTTGGAATATAGATTCTCTTTGGTTTTCTGCCTTCCCCTCTACCCACCACCCCCCGCCCCATTTCTTATTCACTTCGCAGAGTAATCTTTTCCCCTCATATTCTGAATGGAATGGAAATGGACAAGCTACATTTACTGAAAAGCTGTGACTTTAAAGCTGTGAAAGCACTTGATTGTGCCCCGAAAAGACTCATTCTGAGTGAGAGTGATGAAAGCGGTGGGAAGGGGCCGCCTGGTTAATTATGCGTCTGTGGAGATGAAAGAGCAAACGAGGAACTTTCAGGCACATTGCTCTTTCTTAGCCATCTTTCACTGCCCTATTCCCTTTCGGTGGAAAAGGCTTTGGCACCCAGGTCTAAATTAAGAACCAAGATGCACTGTATGCAAATCAGGTACTGAACTAGGGCTCTCACTGTGCAGCCTGTAGCATTTGCTGCAGTAGTGTCACGTGTCCCCAAAAGAAATATTTTTAGGTTCACAATCCAATGAAGACCAGACACCAAATCTCATCTGGGTTCATGTCCTCAGTTAGAATGTGTTTTGGGTTAAAACCATCGCAGAAAAACTTGTGAAACTGATTTGAAATCTTCAGATTGGGCTTAAATGGGAGACTTACTCAGACATATATCCCCAAATTCTGAATTCCCACATCATCGTCTAATACTACTATGCAAATATATTCATCTATTTGCTGTTTGTCACCACCTTGAAGGTAGAAATTTTATCATATTTACCACAGTATACACAAGCCTGGCATAGAGTAATTGATCAATAAATGTTTACTGAATGAGTGAACAAATGTTAAATAATGAGGGATTTATGTGAGCTCTTTTATTGAACCAGGAACATAAATAGGTGTCTATCAGAGTTTTTGATCAGCATGAGAAAACCACCGATACTACACAGAACTGGTGTAATTTTAAACCCCAAACAGACATCTAACATTGTATATACCTTCACTGAAAATCAATGTGCGGAATTGATCTCACTTTTGGAAATACTGACAATAGTTCATGATCTTATGGGTTCATAAAACCCAGTTTGGGTATCTTTGATCTTTTTAACCTCTATATTTTGGATGTAAGGTACAGAAAAAGATTTTTCTTAGCCAATGCCTGAGACTACCATTTAGAGAGAGTGCTGTGTGTTGAGACAGTGTTTGTTTGGAAAAGCCTGCTTGGGCAGGTGAGTCCTTGTAGTTCATGAATGTTGGCCAACCTCAAGGCCTCTGAAAAGGGGCCAATGCTGCTGCTCTGAAGACGTTTTTGGGGGCTTGGGAGAAGGAGGGAGAAGGGAGAAGAGTTGAGAGAGCCAGGCAGATGAGGTGAGGTGAGGGTGAGGCTGAACTCTGTGCTGCGATTCCTCCCATGAACTCTCAAATTGTTTTTAAAGTCACTAAACCCATGGACTCCCTGTTGCACTTTTCATTTTTCTTTTTCAGATGCATAGGCCTGAGTTTCTTATCTGGGAATGCTGCTGTGGAATGGATAGGGACAGCTCTGTACTTGCAGATCCGACGTCAAAGACGCCCAGGATAAGGCACATCCTTGGAGATTTAGAGAAATTATGGTCTGCCACAGGCAGCGGATGAGATGATGTCTGAATCAAGGTTATTTAGATATCTGAGGGATGGGAGGCTTCAGCTGACACTAGGGTTGCATGCTGATGAGGAAGCTATGGCAACAGGACATTGGTAACAACAAATAAAAACAAATGCACCACAACAAAACAAAAAAGATTTGGGTTCTAGGCCAAATGCCCTGTAATTGAGATTGAATTCCAGCTGTCATGTCAGTTCCATGGCCCTAAGCAAAAGCCCCAGAGCCTCCATTTCCTCAGTCCCCATTCTCACACAGGAGGATATTTGTGAGCTCTTAACACAGAGCTCAGCAAGTATTGTCATTATTTTGAGGTTAAGAATTTGGGGCTTTTTTGCCCAAAGCCCCTAGACCAGAGAGTGCCAAAGCCAGGACTAGAACCTGACCCTCCTGCCACCCCATTGGCAGCCCTTCCCCCAGATGCTGAAGCTCTGTCACTGTTTTCCAGGTAACAACATAGATAGAGGCACCAGCTTTGGGTTTTGTAAAAGCCCAGCTGCTACTTGATAAAAAACATCCTGCCCAATGTGGAGTTATAAAATCCAGGACTTGATGACTATTTTAAATAATAGCAGTGAATTATGACTTCCTTTGTATTTATTAGGACAACACTATAAATGAGAAATTGTGTGATGTCCTTGGGAAGATGCAGAATTTAATTCCTTGGGAATCCCATTGTATTCTCCCATTCAGGCTCCCTTTGCTGAGGAGGAATCGCATTTATCATCTGACATCTAACAAGACATTTATAGTTTTGTTGAAGTTGTTTGCAGTGTTGATGGGTTGCGGGCTAGAGTTGTCTGAGCCTGGAGCTTTAGCAAGGCAGTGAAGCAGGGACTCTGGCTGCACAGGGAGCCCAGTTATTTGGGTTCAAGAACCAACTGAGTTTTTCAAATGGTCATAGAAGGGCCATTTCCCATCTTGGGGCCTCCAAGTTCATAAAAGCAAAGAGTTTAAAGATTGGGCTTACGGCCGGGCGCGGTGGCTCACGCTTGTAATCCCAGCACTTTGGGAGGCCGAGGCGGGCGGATCACGAGGTCAGGAGATCGAGACCACGGTGAAACCCCGTCTCTACTAAAAAATACAAAAAATTAGCCGGGCGCGGTGGCGGGCGCCTGTAGTCCCAGCTACTCGGAGGCTGAGGCAGGAGAATGGCGTGAACCCGGGAGGCGGAGCTTGCAGTGAGCCGAGATTGCGCCACTGCACTCCAGCCCGGGAGACAGAGCGAGACTCTGTCTCAAAAAAAAAAAAAAAAAAAAAAAGATTGGGCTTAGACAAATTTCAAAGGTCCTGCCAGCTGGAGCATTATATTATTCTAATAATTGAAGCCTATTTTACAGCTGATCAAAAGGGAAGTAGGACCTTCACTGACATATGCTTTGCATGCTTTCTGTGTAGGACTTCCTTATGTCTGCATGCTGACTGCACAGCAGGCAGCTTTCCATTTTCCAGGTGAAATTCGTGTCAGTTGAGCTGTCAGTTAACAACTTAAAATTGTCAGCTTTGTCTGGTCACCCAGGCTTCTCCTCCTCATTCTGTCCTCCACCCCTGAGATCTGCCTGGGCCTGTCCAATCAGATTCAGACTTACATGGAATTCACCTTAGGTCTTCTTTGAAGATGATAGACTTTTTAGGGTCTTAATGAGGAAAATGCTGGACATTGTGTACAAAAACTTGTACATGTTCTAGATGATGTCATCCTTCTCCCAAGAAGACTTTATTTTATTCTGGCCAGAATTACAGTGGGGACAGATCAAGCTTACCCAACCAGTGACTGAGATGGTTCTAAGCTGGGAGTTAGTGAGGACTGGTCTATTTCCAGTTTCTCCTTATTCTTGGTCTTAACTGGAAGTTTGGCGTGTTTTTGCCAGGGCCCCTCCTTCTTAGCATCTGTGAACTCCCTCCAGATTTTGTCTCTCCTGCTCTGTGAGAGTTTTTTTTTTAGCCCCTATGCAGATGCCCTCCACTTGGTTTCTTGGCCTCTCATTCTCACCCGGTTTAAGATTCATGAAATGCCTTAAGGTAGAAAGTGGAGCAAAATGCCAGGCTCTCTTCTCTCTGAGTCCCTTTTCTCTGAGATCTTGTGTCCTCAAGTCCTGGCTGCCTTGGTTGTTCTCTGATGCCGTTAAACAGACTCTTTTTTGGTATTTTACTTTAATCCAGCATTTATACTTGTTTTCAGTGGGATGATGGTCTGAATTAAGATACTTCATCCTAGTCAGAAACAAAAGTTATGGAATGGTTTAATTTAAATCATGACCTTCAAGAGATGATTCCTGTATGCTATGGTAGAAGAGCCTCAGACATATGAAACCTAGCTTTAATACCGGCACTGACTTTCATGAATTCATTCAACAAATATTTATTGCATGCCAGCAATATTCTAGGCACTTTGTACTCAGCACCGGGGATACAATGGTGAACCACACAGGAGGTCCTCCTTCTCATAATGTTTCCTTGGGAAGTTGTACAGGGAACCCTTGACATAAGTGATGCCATCTTAGAAAAAGACTTGATTTTTACATTTCAAAGGGCATTATGCCAACAGGGACAAGATGTTCACTTAATCAATAGAGACAACATCCAACAAGTTAAGGGCATAACCCTTTACTGTGAGTTCTCACCAAAAGACTCAAGGGCCTTAAAATTAGCAGGACTTTACCAGCTCAAGATGGTTGTCTTGACAGACCCCATCTGGCTGTCATTCATGATTGGCACCTGGAATTTTTTTTTTAATTTTATTTTATTATTATACTTTAGGTTTTAGGGTACATGTGCACAATGTGCAGGATTGTTACATATGTATCCATGTGCCATGTTGGTTTCCTGCACCCATTAACTCGTCATTTAGCATTAGGTATATCTCCTAATGCTGTCCCTCCCCCCTCCCCCCAACCCACAACAGTCCCCGGAATGTGATGTTCCCCTTCCTGTGTCCATGAGTTCTCATTGTTCAATTCCCACCTATGAGAGAGAACATGCGATGTTTGGTTTTTTGTCCTTGTGATAGTTTACTGAGAATGATGGTTTCCAGTTTCATCCATGTCCCTACAAAGGACATGAACTCATCATTTTTTATGGCTGCATAGTATTCCATGGTGTATATGTGCCACATTTTCTTAATCCAGACTATCCTTGTTGGACATTTGGGTTGGTTCCAACTCTTTGCTATTGTGAATAGTGCCACAATAAACATACGTGTGCATGTGTCTTTATGGCAGCATGATTTATAGTCCTTTGGGTATATACCCAGTAATGGGATGGCTGGGTCAAATGGTATTTCTAGTTCTAGATCCCTGAGGAATCGCCACACTGACTTCCACAATGGTTGAACTAGTTTACAGTCCCACCAACAGTGTAAAAGTGTTCCTATTTCTCCACATCCTCTCCAGCATCTGTTGTTTCCTGACTTTTTAATGATGGCCATTCTAACTGGTGTGACATGGTATCTCATTGTGGTTTTGATTTGCATTTCTCTGATGGCCAGTGATGATGAGCATTTTTTCATGTGTTTTTTGGCTGCATAAATGTCTTCTTTTGAGAAGTGTCTGTTCAAGTCCTTCACCCACTTTTTGATGGGGTTGTTTGTTTTTTTCTTGTAAATTTGTTTGAGTTCATTGTAGATTCTGGATATTAGCCCTTTGTCAGATGAGTAGGTTGCAAAAATTTTCTCCCATTCTGTAGGTTGCCTGTTCACTCTGATGGTAGTTTCTTTTGCTGTGCAGAAGCTCTTTAGTTTAATTAGCTCTTTTATGGTGGCCTCATAAAATGTGTTAGGGAGGATTCCCTCTTTTTCTATCAATTGGAATAGTTTCAGAAGGAATGGTACCAGTTCCTCCCATTTGTCAATTTTGGCTTTTGTTGCCATTGCTTTTGGTGTTTTAGACATGAAGTCCTTGCCCACGCCTATGTCCTGAATGGTATTGCCTAAGTTTTCTTCTAGGGTTTTTATGGTTTTAGGTCTAACATGTAAGTCTTTAATCCATCTTGAATTAATTTTTGTATAAGGTGTAAGGAAGGGATCCAGTTTCAGCTTTCTACATATGGCTAGCCAGTTTTCCCAGCACCATTTATTAAATAGGGAATCCTTTCCCCATTGCTTGTTTTTGTCACGTTTGTCAAAGATCAGATAGTTGTAGATATGCAGCATTATTTCTGAGGGCTCTGTTCTGTTCCATTGATCTATGTCTCTGTTGTGGTACCAGTACCATGCTGTTTTGGTTACTGTAGCCTTGTAGTATAGTTTGAAGCTGGGTAGCGTGATGCCTCCAGCTTTGTTCTTTTGGCTTAGGATTGACTTGGCGATGCGGGCTCTTTTTTGGTTCCACATGAACTTGAAAGTAGTTTTTTCCAATTCTGTGAAGAAAGTCATTGGTAGCTTGATGGGGATGGCATTGAATCTATAAATTACCTTGGGCAGTATGGCCATTTTCACGATATTGATTCTTCCAACCCATGAGCATGGAATGTTCTTCCATTTGTTTGTATCCTCTTTTATTTCATTGAGCAGTGGTTTGTAGTTCTCCTTGAAGAGGTCCTTCACATCCCTTGTAAGTTGGATTCCTAAGTATTTTATTCTCTTTGAAGCAATTGTGAATGGGAGTTCACTCATGATTTGGTTCTCTGTTTGTCTGTGATTGGTGTACAAGAATGCTTGTGATTTTTGTACATTGATTTTGTATCCTGAGACTTTGCTGAAGTTGCTAATCAGCTTAAGGAGATTTTGGGCTGAGACAATGTGGTTTTCTAGATATACAATCATGTCATCTGCAAACAGGGACAATTTGATTTCCTCTTTTCCTAATTGAATACCCTTTATTTCCTTCTCCTGCCTGATTGCCCTGGCCAGAACTTCCAGCACTATGTTGAATAGGAGTGGTGAGAGAGGGCATCTCTGTTTTGTGCCAGTTTTCAAAGGGAATGCTTCCAGTTTTTGCCCATTCAGTATGATATTGGCTGTGGGTTTGTCATAGATAGCTCTTATTATTTTGAGATACAGCCCATCAATACCTAATTTATTGAGAGTTTTTAGCATGAAGTGTTGTTGAATTTTGTCAAAGGCCTTTTCTGCATCTATTGAGATAATCATGTGGTTTTTGTCTTTGGTTCTGTTTATATGCTGGATTACATTTATTGATTTGCATATGTTGAACCCCAGCCTTGCAACCCAGGGATGAAGCCCACTTGATCATGGTGTATAAGCTTTTTGATGTGCTGCTGGATTCGGTTTGCCAGTATTTTATTGAGGATTTTTGCATCAATGTTCATCAAGGATATTGGTCTGAAATTCTCTGTTTTGGTTATGTCTCTGCCAGGCTTTGGTATCAGGATGATGCTGGCCTCATAAAATGTGTTAGGGAGGATTCCCTCTTTTTCTATCAATTGGAATAGTTTCAGAAGGAATGGTACCAGTTCCTCCTTGTACCTCTGGTAGAATTTGGCTGTGAATCCATCAGGTCCTGGACTCTTTTTGGTTGGTAAGCTATTGATTATTGCCACAATTTCAGAGCCTGTTATTGGTCTATTCAGAGATTCAACTTCTTCCTGGTTTAGTCTTGGGAGGGTGTATTTGTCGAGGAATTTATCCATTTCTTCTAGATTTTCTAGTTTACTTGCGTAGAGGTGTTTGTAGTATTCTCTGATGGTAGTTTGTATTTCTGTGGGATCGGTGGTGATATCCCCTTTTTCATTTTTTATTGCATCTATTTGATTCTTCTCTCTTTTCTTCTTTATTAGTCTTGCTAGCGGTCTATCAATTTTGTTGATCTTTTCAAAAAACCAGCTCCTGGATTCATTAATTTTTTGAAGGGTTTTTTGTGTCTCTATTTCCTTCAGTTCTGCTCTGATTTTAGTTATTTCTAGCCTTCTGCTAGCTTTTGAATGTGTTTGCTCTTGTTTTTCTAGTCCTTTTAATTGTGATGTTAGGGTGTCAATTTTGGATCTTTCCTGCTTTCTCTTGTGGGCATTTAGTGCTATAAATTTCCCTCTACACACTGCTTTGAATGTGTCCCAGAGATTCTGGTATGTTATGTCTTTGTTCTCATTGGTTTCAAAGAACATCTTTATTTCTGCCTTCATTTCGTTATGTACCCAGTAGTCATTCAGGAGCAGGTTGTTCAGTTTCCATGTAGTTGAGCGGTTTTGAGTGAGTTTCTTAATCCTGAGTTCTAGTTTGATTGCACTGTGGTCTGAGAGACAGTTTGTTATAATTTCTGTTCTTTTACATTTTCTGAGGAAAGCTTTACTTCCAACTATGTGGGGGCACCTGGAATTTGCTGCGGAAGGCTCTGGCCAAATCAAGGACTCTTCCTTGCAATACACTGATGACTGTCAGGATCAGGCTGGGACACTCTCCTTGTCCACGTCACTCTCCTTGGACTGCTTTGTAAACCTCTCCCTCCTTTTTTTTTTTTCCTATTCCTTTTTTCTCTTCATGTTAAATATCACTCTGTTTGGTGTGAAATATTAATCTCCAACATTTATATATTGATTAATTATACTACTACGTATGGTTTGCAATATTGATTGACCTGTGGAATGGTTTGAGTCTGTGTGCCCACAGCTCTAATACTCAGTGAAGTGGTAGTGTTAAGGAGCATTGCTTCCTTGGGAACTCCATGTAGATTGTGGCTTTTATGACTGAGATCAATAAAAGTCTGACCTTGGCTGGGTGTGTGGTGGCTCATGCCTGTAATTCCAGCGCTTTGGGAGGCCGAGGCAGGTGTATCACTTGAGGCCAGAAGATCAAGACCAGCCTGGCCAACATGATGCAACCTCGTCTCTACAAAAATACAAAAATTAGCCAGGCATAATGACGGGTGCCTATAATCCCAGCTACTTGGGAGGCTGAGGCATGAGAATCACTTGATCCCAGGAGGCGGAGGTTTTGGTGAGCTGAGATCGCACCACTGCACTCCAACCTGGATGACAGAGTGAGACTCCATCGCCAAAAAAAAAAAAACAAACAAAAAAACAAATCCAAAAACAAAACAAAACAAAAAAAACTGACCTTGTGGAAAGACACAAATATGTATGGACCTGGTTATGTCTGACCTTGTGCCACTCATGACAGAAGTCTTTACATTAAATAATTTTTTGATATCAAACTGTCATCAGGTCTTTGAAGAAAAAAGAACATGGTGCCCAGTGAGAATAACAAGGTAGAAATCACTTAGAGTGTGGTTGTGGCCAGGAAAGACCTCTTCGAGGAATCATTGAGGTTGAGAGCTGAAGGCTACATTGGAGTTAGCTGAGGGAAAATATGGGTGGAAGGTGGATGGAGAAGCATTCCAAGCATAAGAACCAGCATGTGTAAAGATCATGAGGTAGGCAGGAGCTTGATCCATCCAGCCTGAATAACCAAAAGTAAGTGAGTGTGGATGAAGCACATAAGTCAGTGATAAAATGAGGTAGGGTTGGCATAGAGACTAGGATTGCTGGCCTTGGCAAAGAGTTTCGGTTTCATCCCAAGAGGACAGGGGAGCCTTTGGAAGGTTTTTAAGCAGGGGGAGTAATGCGATCTGATTTATTTGATGAAGATTACCCTGGCTTTTGTAAGAGAATGGATCTGCATTGGGCTAGGCCAGGAGTCAGGGAAGCCTGATTCAACACGTTTGTGCTGACCTAGCTAAAAGATGATGGGGGCTTGGACCATGCGGACCATGACAGTGGTGATGGAGATGGAAAGAGGTGATGTATTTGAGACATACCAAGAAGGAAAAGCATCAGTAGGATTTGGCCATGGATTGGATTGAGGAATAAGGGAGAGAGCAAGGAATCAATAATAACTCCCAGGTTTCTGGCTTGAATAACTGAGTGGCTATGTGTGTGTCCACAGTTATTGCATTAGTTTGCTAGGGCTGCCATAACAAAGTACCACATACTGGTGGCTTAAACCACATAACTTTATTATCTCCCAGTTCTAGAGGCTGGATCAAGGTGCTGGCAGAGTTGGCTCCCTCTGAGGGCTGTGTTGAAGAATCTGTTCCAGGCCTCTCCCTAGCTTCTAGTGATTTGCTGGCAATCCTGATGTTCCTAGGCTTGTAGTCACATCACCCCCAATGTCTGTCTTCATCTTCACGTGGCGTTCTCCCTTGGGCACCCCTTTGTGTCCAAATTTCCTCTTTTTATAATGACACCAGTTATAATGGATTAGGGCATACTGTCATTACCTCATATTACTTAACCCAATCATGCCTGCAATGATGCTATTTACAACTCAGGTCACATTCTGTGGTTCTGGGAGGTTAAGACTTCAACAGATGGGCTTCAGAAGATACAATGCAATCCTGAATACCCTCAGTTTTTTTCACCTGCAGATTGGGAACAAAAATACTTCACAGGGAAGTTAGGAAGAATAAACAAGGAGATGAATATATTTAACATGCCAAGGACAGTATTTGGTACATAAGAGAATTCAGGAATTGTTGGTCCCTTTCTGCCCTGTTGCCTAACCTAGAGAGAATGGAGAACTTCAGATTATAAGGGAGAATCCATTAGGGAAGTCTGTGGGGGCATCTGCAGTCTCAGAGTGTCCCTGAGATCACCCAGCTCTAAAGGAGCATGATGCTCAGGGGTGGGCTGGCCCAAGAGTTGGAAGAATGATTAAATTGTACCAGCCGGGGAAATAATACTGGCCTGGGAGTTGGGACCCCTGAGTTCTAATAACTGAATGAGTAACCTTGGGCAAATGCCTGCCCCCTCTGGTCCTGAGATTTCCATTACAAGTATCAAGTCATTCTTTTTGGCTAAACACATGTTGAATGGCTAAATTGTAGAGCCTCTAATGGGTGCCAGGCTCTGTGCGGCGAGGTGTATATCCACACTTTAATTTAATTCTGTCATTAGTTCTACGAAATTTCATAGATGGAGAGACTGGGCCTTAGAGAGGATTCAATCATTTGTCTAAGACCACACAGGAAGTGGTGGATTAATATCAGGTCTATTCTCCCTTACAATCTGGGTTCCAAACTACGATGCAGCCCAACTTCCCTGTTCCCTGGCTTCAGTATTCTAGTGCCCCAAACATCTCCTGGGACATGCTCACAGCTCCTTCTTGGCCTCTGGTGCTCCATTGTTGAGTGTTGGTGCTGGCACAGCACAGTCATGTGAGGGAGAACCCCACACCTGGCTGCTGCACTGGGGCCCGCTCGATTTCCCAGTCTTACCCGGGAAGCCCATTCAGTGTGAAAGGAGCAATTAGAAGCTGCAATCAGCGGCATATGAATCAGAGATTCTTTCCTTTTAAATATTTTGACTCACTTGCCATTTATTTGAGCTCTAATCTGTACTTACGTCTCTGTTTTTCTGAAAGGGATTTCAGAAGGAATGGGAAGTGGGAGGGGAGATGGAAGCTTTTCTTTTCTGGACAATTAGCAAGGATTGTGTACTGGAGGTTGATTTTACCATTGGGTAATTGTGTAGCCCCTGCCCCGGCCCCGCCTTCTTGTTGTTACCCCTAATAACATTAATTATGATTTTAGCTGCCGATATTTGGGCAGCCCCCTGTAACAGTGAGGAATTGTGTGATGATTCTGAGGCAGCAACCATGGCAATGCAGTTTCAATATTAGAAACTGAAAGTTGCCCGCATGGGGTCCCTAATATAAATGTGACTTTCTTGGGTGTGGAACCCTCATTGTGCCACTTTCCATAGGAACCATAAACATAACAGGAAGGGAGAAAAGGTACAAAGGACAGCAGAAAAGGGGTAACCCCTTAGGTCTGACCTAGGGAGAATACACCCACAATCTCAGAATTGCCTTCTTAAAATCAATAATCACAATGTTTTGTGTTTGCTATAAGGTAAGTACTGTCATCATCCCATTTCACAGATTGAAAAAATGAGGCTCAGTGACATTACATAATATGTCCCAACTCACTCCTTGGTAGATAGCAAATCTGGGGTTCAATCTCAAGCTGTCTGTAGCTAATCTTAAGCTCTACAGTCAGAGCTCATATACACTTGATCACTATATTTACAAGCTCAGATTTGCAGAGGAAAACCTGCTAAGGCCACAGAAAAGCTGATTAGCATCTTGGGTAAACAGCCCTGCCCCTGCCTTAATAATCCTAATCATAACCACAGCCGTGTATCTAGGGCTTATGATGAACCACCTCTGTACTTAATAAATACTGCAATACATTCTTTCATTTAATTCCCACTATGTTCCTAATGAAGTGGGTACTATTTTATAGGTGAAAACATTTAGATTCAGAAATAAGAAGTGATGTGCTTGGGCCATGCTGTTAGTAAGTGGTAAGGCCAGGATTCAAAGATGTATTTTATTTCATTTTTATTATTGCACTCAACATCAGTGACTTGGAAATTTCTTTGTCAGCTGGAGATTTAAGTTGAGGGCATTTTCATAAATCTCAAAACAACATTCCTGTTAGAAAGCTTTTGCAGTCTTCTTTGTAGGAATATGTTTTAAGGAGTGGATTGCTCTTTAGTATCTTAAATCCTATGGCCCTGATTATCATATACTTCCTGGCAGGTGCAGAGCTTTTGCTAACTCTAATTTTCTTCCTTTCTGGGTTCAGCTCGACCCATTCTGTCCTCAGTTCCTATAAGGGATGGTTAAACCAGCATGGCTTAAATGGAGCCCTTTTCTGCATCCTCCTCTGCTCCTCTGACCCGGGCCCTTGCTTCTTTTAAACAACCCTCTTTACACACCAAACTGTCATCCGATCCCCTTCTGCCTTCCTTCTCTAACTCTCACTTATGCTTTCCACACCAACAACCCTAGTGTCCACTTTTATCCCCGAATTTAGTGGTGCTTCAGAAAGAAGCTCATGGTCCCTTGAAATCATAGTTGGATTATTTCATCGATGCCTGGAGAGGGTCTCCCATCCCCATCCAAAGAAGCAGAACAATGTAGAAAAGAAAAATGGCTGAACACCCTGCATGATTATGGATAAAGGGAAAAGTCAGTAAAATCCTTTCCTGATATACACAGTAAAACCTGGAGTAAAAGAAAGCAGCAGAGAGCGGGATTCGGGGTAATGGGATTTTCTGGATACTTAAGGCTTAATCTTTCTACAGTGTGCGAGTCCTCTTTCTTGATCTGTAAGAGTAGCACTACAGCCATAATGACTGTTTCTTGATTGAAGGTTTTGCATAGTTGCATGGTCATCGTTCTGGGCAGGCATGGGCCTCCACGGTGATGGAGGCAGACCCAAGGCTGGGATTTACCTCCCTTCTGAGATGTGCCACATCCAAAAAGTTTTGTCTTCTTTTTTCATTTCTGGCACCTGAAGGTTCTCTCTTGATTTTTCAATAAGGTCAACAAATTTTCTTAAAAATTAAAAATAATATCAGTCTGACATTTCTAATGTTGAAAGGGCAGGGCTTCCTGCCCCAGTTCACACTACTCTCTTGACTAGATGTGGCTCCTGTGTCTCTATTTAGTGCTCAGCCATCAGGGTGTTAATAAAGGTGGAGGGCTCTCCTACTTTAGAGAATTTGTCCAATACCCATTTAACTGAAGTGAGCAAGAAGAAGTAACGTAGGTGATATGTATACAATGGAATACTATGCAGCCATAAAAAGGAATGAATTAACAGCATTTGCAGTGACCTAGATAAGACTGGAAACTATTATTCTAACTGAAGTAACTCAGGAATGGAAAACCAAACATTGTATGTTCTCACTTATATGTGAGAGCTAAGATAAGAGGATACAAAGGCATAAGAACAATGCAATGGACTTCAGGGACTTGGGGGGAAGAGTGGGAGGGGGGCGAGGGATAGAAGACTACAAATATGGTGCAGTGTATACTGCTTGGGTGATGGGTACACCAAAATCTCACAAATCACCACTAAATAACTTACTCATGTAACCAAATACCACCTCTACCCCAATAACTTATGGAAAAATAAAAAAATTTTCTCATTAAAAAAGTAAGATAGGTGCTTAACTTATTAAGTGCTTAGTACTTATATCTGGTAATCCTTATAACAAACCTGAAATATGGACATTTGTTTTCCACATCTTAGAGCCTGGGGAAACTGAGGCTTACAGAGGTTTCCCAAAGTAAGTTGTCCAAAGTCAGCAAGGTAGCGACTAAGAAATTAGGATTGTTTACCTTCCATATATTTGCTCTTCCCAGTAGCCCACATTGGCTAGGATGCAGTTCAAATCTGGAAAACTCATCCTTCCGACTTGTAGCAGTCACTCTTTTTTCAGGTGGTGGCCTTGAGCAAGTGTGGGCCACTGGGTGCCTGGCAAAGACACATTTTGGAGGCCTCATCCTCCTTCAAGGTCTAATGGCACCAACACTGTCATTGGCCCTAATCTAGTGCATCACTCCGTTTCTTGATCTCTTCCACCTGCCCACCTTCCTCCCCAGCAAACAGACTTTCCTGTAATAAGGGCAACCTGGGAGTAGTTTTCTTATCATCTCAGATAGATCACTTCCCAAACCACAATGTCTGGTTATTCAACTTAGCCAAATCTGGTAACATTTCTGAACTTAATTTACCTATCTGTATATAGAGACTAATAATCCCTCACTTTAGTTAACAGTGTCCAAGCATGTTGCCATTACCATGGTTTTATTTTTTTCTCCAGGAAGTTAAATTAATTTTTAAAAAACAGCTCAGAGTTATTGAGCACTTTTTATGTGCCAAGAACCAAATCTCTTTATATTCATGTTGTGGTTTATCCTCACAACATCTTTATGGAGTAGGTATGTCATTATTCCCATTTTAAGGACGAGGAAACCAAAATGAAGTAATTCATCCAAGAAATAAAGGGACCTATCTGAATGAAGAGCTCAAATCCACAACTTCTACCCTCTGATATAGGGGAATAAAGTATTCCTTCCATTGCTCAGGGAAGAGGACTAAGGCAGGGGGACCCAGAGGCATGGCCAAGTTAACACATCAGCAGAATAAGGATAAGAAACAGGGTGGGCTTTACTTCAAGGATGCAGCTTTTATGATACAATCTTACACCTCTGTTAAAACTCATAAGGATGTAGAGACTCAGAAATGCAGTTCTGGTGACTCCATGAAACAAACTATGTTTGGATGACGCCCCACTCCCCAGAGAGGTCTAAGGCTGCCCAAGGTCTTTCTTCAAGCAGTCCTTTCTCCTGTTGTCCCTGCTCCTTAGGTGAGTCTGCTTGCTCTGTGCCCACACCCAGTCCTGGGGTTTATAGCCTGGGCTGCCCTCACACCCCTGGGGAGACCTCCCATAGCCTCCTGACCCTGAACTGTGGCCTGAGGCTCCACGGACCTGTCTTTTTCAGGAGGTAGTGCTCCCTGCCAAGAAGGTGCCTGCTTGGGGTGGGAGGGGAATGAGTAGGGAGATAACTTGATTCTGTGCCCTGATCTTGGTTAGGAGAGGTCTTCAGGGGAGTTTGAGTCCCAGTGACCAGCCCCAGAAGCTTTCAGGAATTTTAGATTCTTGATTTGGTCCCAGATAACCCCCTGCTGGATCTGCTGGTGTCTCCACTGCCAAAAAGCCTAAGGAGGACATGGAAGCCTCCCCCACGGAGACCTCCTGCCCTCAGCCCTCTTGGATGTGCGCACTGGAGTCTTCTCGCAAGGACATGACCTTCAGACAGCGTGCCTCACTCGGGAAGGTCAACTGAGGCTGGAAGGGCAGCTCGGGGAAAACAACATCAAACTCTCAAGAGTTGATGGTGCTGTTTTATACTTCAACTTTCACCCTCTTTCCTTCCTTCAACTTCTTAGTTCTTTTCTCTTCTCTTTCATGAAAGAACCAGTAAATTCTGGGTTCAAATACCAGCTCGCTTACAATCATCTTTGTGACTGTTGGAAAACTGCATAACCTCTCCCTGCCTTGGCATTTTTAAACCTGTAAATTAGGGATGATAAAATCTTTGCAGTTTTTAAGAACCACAAGTAGAGTATACCAAGTGCTAAATATTTAATAAACAGTAACAATGATAATAATACTTTAGTATACTACCATATGGCATGGTAAAAAAAAAAAAAATTAGCTAAAGGGATTTTATTTTATCTCTAAAAATGCTATGGACCAAGACATTTAGGAATAGGTCTTTAATCAAGGTTCAAGAGACTTAAGAATAAAAATATAGGGCCGGGCGCGGTGGCTCACGCTTGTAATCCCAGCACTTTGGGAGGCCGAGGCGGGCGGATCACGAGGTCAGGAGATCGAGACCACGGTGAAACCCCGTCTCTACTAAAAATACAAAAAAAAAAAATAATAATTAGCCGGGTGTAGTGGCGGGCACCTGTAGTCCCAGCTACTCGGAGAGGCTGAGGCAGGAGAATGGCATGAACCCGGGAGGCGGAGCTTGCAGTGAGCCGAGATTGCGCCACCGCACTCCAGCCTGGGCGACAGAGCGAGACTCCGTCTCAAAAAAAAAAAGAATAAAAATACAGGCATCTCAGCTGTTAGAAAAATGTTGCAGAGGTTGCATAAGAATCAATCCCACAGTCATGTCTCTGAGTGTCAAGATCTCTCTTACTCTGATCGTTCTGTCTCTCTAGGTCCCCATATACATGTCCTTGTCTCCTTTTACCTGTCAGTGGACAGCATACACATACTCAGAGACTATTCCCGACTTGGGCCCTTCAACCCCGAAGAGAGCAGAAAAATGGATTGTAAGTTGATTGGCGAAACTCATGGGAAAGCAAGGAATCTGCTATGGTGATGGCTGGGCTTGGGGCCTCTGTCAGCAGAAGACTCTACTGGCTGATGAAGCTGATGGCAGGGCCATTTTGGGGGAACACCGGTTCCTAGGGAAGGCTGATGGCAACAGTTCCTGGCAGGTATTTTACTGTCTCAGATTAGAGCCTATCCACATGGCACTAGGCCTTCTGCTCTCCCACTAAGTGATTCTCTGTGTGTCACATGCTAGCAATAGACAACTGGATCCTAAAACAGGGACATCAGAAGCTTAGCTCAGCAAACTGAGGGCCTTTATGAGGTCAGAGAGGAGGGTGATAACACATCAAATATCCAATGCAGGAGACGACAAATAGGCTGCATGCTCCATACATTCAAGGCTAATTATTTGAGCATGCTTCTAGATTGGGAATGGAGGTTAAAAAAAAAAAAAAGAAAAAGTAAGGAAAAAAAAAGCAAGCTTCTTATCTGAAATTGCAATCCTAGCCCTGAAGAAGCACACATCTGGAATTCATTCCCTAAGGCAGTGAGCCATAGACCAGCTCTCTACCAGGACCCGGCCCAGCCACCACGCACTGGTGACTGAGCGCAGGCTGTGCTTTGCAAGGGGTTGATAGAATTTTTCTTGGATAAATATTCCTGCCAAAGTTAGTTTTTGAGCCATGGCTCGTAAATATACAATATTCCAGGGAAAGAGTACAGAATGTCCTCCTGGGGTTGACAAGCAAATAGTTTCATAAATAACCCTTTTGACACGTGTAAGATGTTAACATTTCTGAGGTTTTGGGCAGGGGCAAGTGTGGATTTAATTGCTCGATTCAGTCTGGAGCCACAACTGGACTGGATGTTATTTCTTGGGGGCCCATGGAAATGTTTTTTTTTTTGGCTTGCAAGCCCTTGTCGTGCTTGTCAGCCCTGAGGACAAAGGTTTCCTCTTGGAAGATACTGGGCCAGTGCAGGGTACCGCACAGGTGAATCTGACCAGACCAGCAATCAAGGAGACTGGCAAGGGACATCCGATAGATACAATCCTTACTCAACAGGAGGGCAGGGCTGAGCCACAATATTGACTGTTTTAGAGGCACCGACAGTGCCCAGCTGGGGGATTGTTTTCTTAAGAGGGAGAAAGTTGCAAAGAAACCTCCTATTTTGATAGTTTTTTTTTTTTTTTTTTTTTTCTTAACAGTAAATTTGGGGCAGATACTGAATGGGCTAGATCAAATACTGTGTCTATAGGGATTTTAGTCAAAAGCCCAACTGGATCTTTAATCAGTTACTGGGACAGATTGGGGTTTGTCAAAAATGTGTTTCACACTGACCCTGTCGTATTTCTAGAATTCTACCTTTGAAACGCATTGAGGTCCAACCTATTCATATGCGGAGTGTTATCTGGGCAAAAGAGATGAAGACATTACATTCTTGAGATCCTTGATAATCGTTTATACGGTGTTTAAAGTTTTCCTAAGCCCTTCCACATCTACAACTGCAATTGAACCCTAGAATAACACTGTGGCACCTGATCAATAGGGCAGCTGTCACCATTCCCATTTTACAGGTGGGAAACAGAAGTCAGGTGAGAGGAAGATAATTGGCTAAGGCTTCCTGGTAGTAAATGGAAGAACAAGGATTTGAATTTGGGCCCCTGGCCTTTTGAAGCTATGTCAACAAATGGCTTGGTTTATCAGACAGGCTAGGAAAGCAGAGAGCAGGACCTGGAGGAAAAGAGATCTGGGATAAGAAGATTTTGAGGCAGGAACAATGAAAACAATGAGAAGAGGGCTCTGAGCATTTTGGGGACCCTGTTCTGATGGGAGGCCAACAGCATTTGATTTTTATTATACCTTAACCAGGCATTGGGAAGATAACCAACCACACCTGTCCTCACATGCGACCTTCCAGGGGCTGGGGCTGGTAGCAGATGCAATGTCACCATGATGTTCCCAGGTGTGAGAAGAGCCCTTGCAGGTCTCAATTACAATACACTGACAGACTGCACGGCAGCCTGATTCTGAAGATGGTTCCAAATTCACCTGTGAAGACAGGAACATAAAAAAATTTAAAAACAGGATAAGAAGTCTCTCCACTCTCTCATTTACTAAGTATATTGTATTTCTGTAGATTAGCTTAAAAGGTCTAAATCCACCTTCAGTGAAAGTTAAGATAAAAATAATGGTAATAACTGCTGTCATCTGACTGCTGAGCCATGTACAAGTCCTGGAGTCAAGCCCTTGATATGTGGAACCAGTTTATTGAGTGGACTGAACTCAACAGGGACACAGACAGGAAATGGATTTCTCTTTCCCTCCAAATGCTGCACTTCTAAACACTCTGCTAACTCCCTCCAGTCTCTTGATGACTTGTTGGACAGATTCATACTTTTGATTTCTTATCAGTTTAGCTTAACAAATACTGTTTTTGTTAGGAACCAAACTCAAGTCAGCTTGCCTGGCTTAGTAAAACCAGGTATCTACCCCAAGGTTTGTAGTAATGGAACAAAAGACTTTTATTGTAGGGGACCAAGTGAGGGGGTCCAAATTGTTGAATGTTTAAATCCTGACCTACCTGATGGCTTGTAGGCAAGGATTTTTAAAGGCAGGGGTAAACTACAGGAAAGCGGAAGTCACAGTATGAATCATAAATTAATACATGAAGGTTACACATTGGACCTAAAAGGGTGACATATGTTGAAGTAGAGCTTACAAGTCATAGGTAGATTTAAAGACTTTATGATTTGTAATTGGTTAGGGAAGAAAAATTTGTTTAAAAATTTGAGGTCAGTGGAAGACTGTTAACTGGCTAGGGGGTGTGACTTTTTCTAAGCCCCCCTCCAGGAAGAAACTTAGAATAAAGAATGCTGGTTAAAGTTCAGTCATTATTTTCTCCTTATCTGAGATCTACGTGTCACTGGATCTGTTCAGTGGGGGTTGAGTTTCTGAAAGACAACTCAAGGACACGTGTTAAGATATTATCTTGAGGTTCTATAGGGAAAAGAAACATCTCTTGGACTGTAACTTTCTTAGCTATTGTTTTAGGCTACTATTACTTTTGTGTTTAAGAAATTATTTCTTTCCGGGACTAGCTAGGTGCCTGGGATTTCCCCTGAAGGAAATCAGGATTTGGGATCTGCAGGCTCTTAAAAAAGAGGATCCCTATTCTGTCTTACTTTTGTCATTTATACTCAATTTCAGATGCTAAATGGTCCCTCAAGGTTATACCAAACTTCAGTCTCCCATCCTATTCAAAGTCCCCCCAACCCCGACTCAGGCTATAGGGATCTGTTGTGGGTTGGGAGGGGGCTCATGGTGTCTTTTTTCACTTGTGCTGAACTTTCTTTCAAGTCTCTGTGGCTGGCTCCTTCAGAGTTAGGGTGGGTATTAAGGAAGAAGGGAGTCCCTTGCAAAAATGCTGGAATCAGCCATCAGTGCTACTTTGGGGCAGTTGCCCGTTTGCTGGCACTCCAGGATATACTCGCAGATTCTCAAAAGCCTTGTATGAATATTCAGGGACACCTCCTGGGACACTCCTCAAAGCTGTGCCCCATTATTTTTTTTGTAATCATTGTCATTTATTGGCTTAAAAAACAATGTCCCAAAGTCTTGATTTGGGTGTGTGCCAGCGGTGGCGGGGCCAGAGCAGCTCACTTAATTCACGTCTTGTGAAAACCCAATCATACCGGCCTAATTGACAAGCACAAATGGCTCTGGAGGTGAGGGAGCCAAGCGCAAATGACAATGCCATCAGAGTTGACAACAGAAGTGTGACTAAAGAGCATGCTAACCAGCGTTCCCTGCATGAGGTCAGTCCTCTCACTGATCTCCTACTTGTAGTCAGACTAATAATTATACTGTACCTGCAAACACAGATTTTCCCTTTCAAAATGCATTCACATCTGTGATTGCTTTTATTCGGCCCCCTCAATAAGGCAGTCACAGCAAGATCTGTATTACTGGCCCATTTCACATCAGAAAACCGAGCCCTGTGGAGATGAAGGCATTCCTGAGGTCCCCCAGCAGGTGAATGGCAGAGTAAGAAATGGAAATCCCATCTCCTCCCTCAGAGTCCTTAGCTCGAGTGAGACTCCTCAATAGTATATTCAAAGACACATCAAAAAAGGCCAGCTGTCCTTGGCTGACTATGAAGCTGGGGTTCCTGCTGGGCTGCTTCTGCAGGCAGAGACAAGAGCTCTTTCCACGGCCTGAGTCTTGCTTTTGTCCAGGCTTCCTGTGTGAATGCTCACGGCATGTGTTCATTTCCTTGCATATTTCTTTTCTTTCTTTAAGGAGAAGGTAGAAGACAAACTGAGGGGCTTTCAAACAGATAGGGACAAACTTGGTCCTGTCCTCCTATCTCTACAGCACCTGAAGGCACCATCTTCCACATTCCCTTCCCCTCTTTCTATGAGAAGCACTGGCAGAAAGAATAATTTCAGTAATAACATCTATTTGTTGAGCACTTACAATGTGCTAAGTATGGTAGTAGGTGTCTTACATGCATTTTTTCCCCTCACTCCTTTCAACTACTGGAGAAAGAGACACTTAAGGTACATTTTTTTTTCCCCAAAACCACTGAGGTCAAATGTGTTTCAGAATTCAGGATTTCTTTTAGTTTTTAGGAAGGTAACATGGGGTAGGTACTGTACGCAGTCTCACACCCTCAACAGAATCTGCAGCAGCATCTTGCTATCAAACACATTCACTTTTCTGTGGTAAAACATAGAAATAGTCACAAAAGAAGGATAAAAGTCATAAATAGCTTCAGGTTAATGCAGGTTGACTTTTGCACCCAAGTCAATGCATACCAAACTTAATAAAGAAACTTGTCTTTTTTTAGAGCTCTTTGGACTAGAGAATTGCAGATGAGGGATAGTGGGTCTGCATTATTATGCTCATTTTACAGATGTTGATACAGAAGTTCAGAGAGTTTCTCATCCAAGCCACATGGCTGCGAAGTGACAAGGCTTGGAGACAACCCAGCACTCCTGACTTCAGCACCTGCTCCCTTAACCACGAGGGTTCTCTGGAACATTCATCTCTGGAAGCATCAGACATGAGCATCTCTACCAACAAGCAGTTGTAACTTTCATTCCTTGAGAGTGGCGGCAGCAGAACTGTTGGAATCTCTTGATCCAGTTTTAAGAATACATATAATGGACCATAGCTGGGCACTGCCTGCTCTAAATCCTTGCTACTAAAGTGTGGTTCATGGACCAGCAATATTGGCATTACCTAGGAGCTTGTTAGAAATGCAGGATCTCAGGCCCTACCTATGACTTGCTGAATCAGAAATGCAGGTTAACAAGCTCCTCAAGTGGCTCACTGTTGCAGCCCAGTTTAAGCATCTCTGGTCTAAAGCTCTTTCCTTGTGTGATCTCACTTAGCAATCCTCACAACAACCCCATGAGACAGGCACTATTGTCATCCACCTTAGACCACTAAAGCGAGAGTGGTCTCACACCAGGGAGAGTAAATGTAGTTTCCCGATACAAACAGAGGTCAGTCTGACTCCATTGCCTAGGTTGTTCACCACCATGCTGTTCTTTTACTTTCAGGCAGAAAGTGAATCCAGAAACCCTCAGGAGCTCTGGATGGGCCTGCTCCTCTTGATGGGTAAGGAGAGAGATGAAACTCAAGTTGCAAATTAGTGGCTCAAAAGGGGCCTCCCCTCCACTGTCTCCCATGTGTCCTCCCTCAGCTCCTTTATCTGACTATAGTAGCCATGGAGCTGTTTGCACCAATTTTCATTGTCCTCCTTCTGGACATGTGATGTGATTTCACTTTCTTATTCCACTTAAACACAAGCAAGGCCATGTGACGTGCATCAACCATCGGCCAATGATATGGGGGTGGAAGTGACGTGCATCATATCTGAGCATTTAATTGTCAGTGCTGGACATGCAGCACCCCCTGTCCCCTGCCACAGAGGTCCTAGAAGCATGTGTGGAAATGAGGCCTCTGTCAGTCTCGTCCCTGAGTGATGACAAGTAGCAGAGCCCCCACCAGCCCACACTGGATGTGTTACACAAGGAAGAAATAAACCTTTGTGCTTTTAAGCCACTGAAATTTGGGGGGTTGTTTGTTATCCTGGCATAACCTATCCTATCCTGGCTGATTCTCTGACTCATCTTACTTCTTTCTAGAGGGACTGATTTACTCTGTGGGAATGCCAGCCAGCAGCTCTGTGGGTGGGAAAAATGTACCTGCTTTTATGTGCCCAAGCTAATAGCTTCTTTCTCTCAACTGCCTGTGAGAGCTTGTCTTTCTCCCCGTTTCTTTCTCAGTACCAGATTTATTTCTGATTTGTTTTTCTTGTTGAACCTCTACAACTCCTTATTTTCCAAGGCTATTTTTAGTGGCTCCATTCTACCCTGAAGGAAATAGTTCACATCTTGGTGCCCAGGGCTTTTTTAGCTCCTTTTAATGGGAGAGGATAGCACATATCAACAATTCTTTAAGCCACCATGTCATTTCCCCAAGAGGCTCAATGAAGAACAAAATGTCTCCATCAAATGAGTTTTCGATGTTAGTCTCCAACCTTCTCATTGTGCATGATCCTCTCTGGTGTGAACAGAGTGATTTTAACTTTCCATTGCTTTCTTCCTTTTGTAGGTTAAGCCTGTTTCTTAAGCCTGGTGATTTCATAGGCCTCCTGAATCAGTCTTTGGGAATGGTGTTCAAAAATCTATGTTTCTCACAAGCTCCTGGAGTGACTTATCTATGGACTACTTGAGGACAGGTGTTTGGGAAGTCTTGGCTATGTATTCTACATGCTGAGCTCCACGTTTGTCATAACTAATCCCTGCTCATTAAGATGTCATCATTGAGAAAAACTGTAATTTAAAAACACATTCCTCATGGATGTTTATAGCAACTTTATTCGTAATTGCCAAAACTTGGAAGCAACCAAGATGTCCTTCAGTAGGTGAACAGATAAACTATGGTACATCCAGACTATGAAATATTATTCAGTGCCAGTATCCAAGCCATGAAAAGACATGGAGGAAACTTAATGCCTAAGTGAAAGAAGCCAATCTGAAAGGGTTACGTACTGTGTGATTCCAGCGATATGATATTCTGGGAAAAGTAACATTATGAAGACAGTAAAAGGTTTCCAGGGGTTTGTGGGGAGGGAGGAGTGAGTAGATCGAGCACAGGGGATTTTTAGGACAGTGAAACTATTCTTCTGTATGACTTTATAATGTTGAATACATGTCATTATATATTTTCCCAACCCTATAGATAGAACGTACAACACCAAGAGTGAACCCTTATGTAAACTATGGACTTTGTGTGATAATCATGCATCAACATAAGTTAAACATTTGTAATAAGCATACCACTCTCGTGGAAAGTGTTGGTAGTGGGGGAGGCTGTGCAGTGTGTGGGTAGGAGGTATAGGGGAACTCTCTACCATTCCACTTAATTTTGCTCTGGCAGCCTGGGCAACATTCTCTTCCATGCTTCTGGAGGAAATTATGTCTCCCTGTAAGCAAGGGTGAAGGGAGGAGTTGAGTATTCCAGCTCCTCTATGGATTTTCCATTTGCCATTCAATGTCTTCTTCCTTACTGGGAGGGCCAATCAAGACAAAAGGAGGATCTGAATGGAGTTGTCATCACATGAGGAAGTGCTCAGGCCATGGACTGGAATAACCAGGATGATCAAGGCCTTGTTTGCAGCAGGTAGTGACCCATTTCCTGTCTGGCAATTTGCAGGCAGACTTCTACACTCTCTCATCCCGAGGGAATGTCTGGGAAGCAACAGCTTTGTATTCTCTGTATTCGTTATGCAGGAGCTACAATCATGATGGCTTGTGGAGATCAGGAAGGAAGCTAGGCCTGGGGAAATCGGACAAAAGGGGCAGCATGTACCTCAGAAGCATTTGGATGGGAGAAGACCCAAACAGACTGGGCAAAGAGTCAAGCAATACACAGAATTCAGAAGGTAGCAGATCAGGAGCCACATGAATAGAATAGACTGGGCCATGGAGAGGAGGCAGGAGCACCTGACCAGAGGAGCAGCCTCTTAGCAACTTTATTCTATGGGGGAGCAGGTGTGAGATGAAGATAGCCATCCTAGGGTCTGGCTTCCGGAGTGAAGACCCAAGTGGGTCTTCCAGGGCAACCTGGCTGTGATGAGAAGGAAGTGCTCAGAGTTAAGGATGCTACTCGCGCATCATGTGAACACATAAGAGAGTTTAACGTTTCCACAAAGTATTCTAGGACGTCAGCTGCTGAACTGAGGATTTCCCATCCCTGGGAAGGAGAAAAAACTGTTAAAAGACAGTCAAGGAAGTAAGTGGCTCCTTTAGACCACAACACTTATTTGCGCTTGTAACTCACACACTCATGTGCTTATAACCCCAAAGAAATCCTTTCCTCTTAGTCCCAATTCTATTTAAATTTACTGGCCATCTAAACCTTTCCCTTTGGTACAGCTTGTGAATATTTTAAGAGAACATCTGTTAACACTTAAAATGAATGAAAACCAAAGGATCTGCTTGGTTTGTGGATAGCTGTGAAAACATAATTGACAGTCAAGCTTACATTTCACGAAAGAAGCTGAAATTTGTTGGACATTTGTTGGACTAGTGTTTATAGAGTGGAAACAATACTAATGGTAATAGTAGGAGTGGTAGCTTTAATACTAGAAATAATAATGATACAAATACATAACTGTTGAGCTTTTCTACTAAGGTCAAAGATTTGCTGCTGGGCAGGTTTAGCAAACGTGGATTCTCCTGTGGGTTTCCCAGCTTTCTTTTCTATTTATTATAACCTACTTTCAGCATAGGATCTGGTATAATTTATACTACAGGGTAAAAAAAATTTCAAGGTCAATGTGATGACTGTTTTAGAGGAGGTATTCTCTGTATCTTATTTTTCTTTCTTTTTTTTTTTTTTGAGAGGGAGTCTCGCTCTGTTGCCCAGGCTGGTGTGCAGTGGTGCAATCTTGACTCACTGAAACCTCCGCCTCCTGGGATCAAGCAATTCTCATGACTCAGCCTCCCAAGTAGCTCGGATTACAGGACTGTGCCACCACTCACAGCTAATTTTTGTACTTTTAGTAGAGACGGGGTTTCACCATGTTGGTCAGGTTGGTCTCAAACTCCTGACCTCAAGCGATCCTCCCACCTCGGCCTCCCAAAGTGCTGAGATTGCAAGTGTGAGCCACCATGCCCTGCCTCTCTGGATCTTATTTTAATGATAGAATTAATGTTTAAATCTGCTGATGTTGGGCTTTAAGGTTGAAAGTACAAGTTGCGGGGGGTGGGGGTGTTAATTTGGGGTTGGGGTAATATTTGGCAGGGTGCAGCCTGGATGATGCTGGGGCTTGTTATTGGCCCTTCCAAAAGTCCTTGAAGTCATACAAGTGAAAACCTTTGCAAACTATAAAAGACCATTAATGCCAAACAAATTATTTTTCTTATTACAGGTGACCAAGAGCAGATGCTGATGCCAGGGGAAGACAAGAGGGAGCTGGAGGAGTGAAGGTAAAAAGATGAATTATTAATAATTTCTAAGTGAATGAAGCGTTAGGGTACAGAAGTTGAGAAACAGCTGTTCTTTATAGCAACCAAAGCCAGAAAATAAGCATTAATGACAGCAGGAAGATATAAAAGATACAGAGTTATATTAACTGCAGAAGGGGGTGGGAAATAGCATTTATTCATGCAGTCATTCAATAAACATTTATTGAGCACCCAGTATGCAGCAAGCACTGTGCTAGGTGTTGGGAGACTAAAGATCAAAGCCAAATCCTGTGCCCCCAAGTGGCTTACAGAGTCATGGGTCTGCTGGACTGTAAGCCCCTCCAGGGCAGGGGCGCATGAGCCAGGCCACTACATCCCCAGGTATGTGCCTTCCTCCTAGTAGATGCCTAATATAGATTTGTTGCATAAATGATTGAATTAAGGTTGAACCAGAAGGAAAGACAAAGATGCCATCTGGTAATCATAGATCCTTTTATGTAGCCTGAGGCTGATTTATTTCTGCCTGGCGGCAGGAGGGGAGCTGACAGAGATCTATATTCCTTTGAAAACTACGTGTCTTTAGTCTTCCTTGGTGTGCTGTATTTTGGAGACAGTTGCCTGGTCTTTGGAGAAGGTCAAATTGCACAACTCAGACCTGAAAGTCCACCAACCCTCCGAGTCAAGTTCTTGGCCCGAGAGTTTGTATTTAATTACATATTGTCACCAGTCATCTGCTGTTCCAAGAACACAGAACACTGCTTCCAAAGCAGATATCTTTTTTGGACCTCCACTTCCCAAATCTTGTCCATTGGAGTCAAAAGAGCTCCTGGCAGTGTAACTGACAACTGCACATCTGCGAATGGCACGAGTCACTCACCTCCCAGAAAGAAGTGGAAGGCTTCCGTTTCCCTGCCTGCCCCTGGTGGAAAGAGATGGATGAGGCGAGGTCATCACAAAGCTCCTTATATACCGTTTGCATATGGCTGGGCGTCCACGGGGTAGAGACGGCTCTGTCTGTGTGAATCCCAAACTCCTTTCTGCTCATCCAAAGCTGTGCCCGATTCCTTTGAAGCCCACTGAATGACGCCCACACAAAGGCCTGTCTGCTCCGAGGAGCTCCTCCCTGTTGCTTTCCTTCACCTCTCAATAAACCATTCTCATATTTATCAAATGCAATCACAAAGGGACCACTTAATTAACAGGCTGCCATTGTATGGAGGGTGATTTGGAAACTTAAAGCCATTTAAGAAACCTCATACTGTTCCAGATGACAAAAACAGTGGGATGCACCATCTGGGAGGGAGCTTCCTCCAAAACAGATGCCAGTGTTTCCGTGATAAAGAACCTAATATTATAACATCATAGTATGTTGTGCCATTTGGTGAGGAGAGGCAGTCCTCCTCTGAGCGAATGTTCTCAGGTTTCGCCAAATCATTCAGCACCAAAATATTTTCTCTGGCAAGGGGTGCTGGTTTATTCTTCTCTTGGGTCTATTTCCCCTATGGAGCCCTTGCAGGGCTGGACACATTGAAGGAGCCCAAATAAAATTTGTGGAGGAATGTGTTGGCTGGGAGGGTGGCATATGGTCAGAGTGTGGTCACTACATGCTATGAAGGAAACAGCAGGTGAATTCAGTTCCAAGGGCTTATTTCAAGACTAACTGGTTTTTGACACATAGGCTTGAACTTTGCTTCAAAAAAAAATGCTGGATTTGGCCTTCTATCATTCTGCCTCTCCTAACCCTTATCTCCAACTACTTCATTGTTTAGTTTACTTTTGTTGAGCACCTTCCTGTGTGCCAGGCATTGTGCTGAGCTCGGTAGGAGGATGAAAAATAAATACAATATAGACATTGCCTGCAAGAACTTAAAAAGCTTACGTGATCCCTTTTATATATAACTGCTATTATTTCCCCTATTTACATAAGAAACATCTACCTATTGTAGAAAATTTAGAAAGCACAGACAAGCAAAAAGAAAAAATGATGGCTGGGTGCAGTAGCTCACAAGTGTAATCCCAGCACTTTGGGAGGCCGAGGCGGGTGGATCACCTGAGGTCAGGAGTTCGAGACCAGCCTGGCCAACATGGAGAAACCTTGCCTCTACTAAAACTATAAAAATTAGCTGGGCGTGGTGTGGCATGCCTGTAGTCCCAGCTACTCTGGAGGCCGAGGCAGGAGAATCGCTTGAACCTGGGAGGCGGAGGTTGCAGTAAGCCAAGATCACACCATTGCACTCCAGCCTGGGCAACAAGAGCGAAACTCTGTCTCAAGAAAGAAAAGAAAAAGTTACTCACAATCCTTAGAGATAAGCCACTGAGAGAAATCTCTTTGTTTTTAATTCCTTTAGTCTTTTCATCTATGTAGGTAGCTTCTGTATTGCTTCTCTCATGCCATCTTAGTCTTGTTCCTACGTTGCTGATGATATCTTGCCCTTCTGGGAAAGGTCTCTTCACCTCCCATCTGGCTATCCACATCCTACTTTCTACTAACTTCTGGGCCAACCTTCTTCTGGGAGGCTGATCTCATCCCCAGTAGAAAGATCATGGGTTACGGAGACTGTGGTTTGGATCTTGGTTTCTTCAACTTAACCAGCTGTGGACATGGGCAAGTCACTTTACTTCTCTGAGTGTTAGGTTTCAACTCATTAAGATGGAGGTTAGAACCTTGCAGAGCTGTGTTTTTTTTTTTTTTTTTTTTTTTGAGACAGAGTCTCCTCTGTCACTCAAGCTGGAGTACAGTGGTGCAATCTTTGCTCACTGCAACCTCCACCTCCCGGATTCAAGCAATTCTCCTGCCTCAGCCTCCACAGTAGCTGGGATTACAGGCGCCCGCCACCATGGCCGGCTAAGTTTTGCATTTTTAGTAGAGACAGGGTTTCTCCATGTTGGCCAGGCTGGTCTCAAACTCCTGACCTCAGATGATCCACCTGCCTCGGCCTTCCAAAGTGCTGGGATTACAGGCATGAGCCCCCACGCCCAGCTGCAGAGTTATTGTTAAACAGAAATGAGGTGCAAGGAATAAAGAGCAAGGCTCTCTGGTCCTCTCTGGTTCTCTGCATCCGCATGGCACTTGCCCAGCTAACAGGCAGGATGACGTCCCACTGTTCCTAGGATAGTCTTATTTTGTTCCCAACTCTCTCCCCATTCTTTATTCCAGTCACACTGGCCTTTCCCTGAGGGCTTTGCCTGCCCTGTCCCCTCTGCCCGAAGCACTGCCCCTCCCACCCATGTTTTGTTACTTTCTTCTCATCCTTTAGATCCTGCGCAACTGTCACATCATTAAAGCATCCTGTCCATGCCTTTCAGAATACAGCAGTCCTCACCTGCCTTCCCATAAGACCACTTACCTGTGTCTGGGGACACCCTCATGGTGGGAATTTCACAGTTATTTGTGTCTTTTTAAAAATTAACCTATTCCCTTCCAGAATTAATCTCCATGAGAGTGGCACCATGTCTGTTATTGCCCTCCAATGAATTTCTAGTGCCTATCACAGCACCTGGCACACAGTAAATGCTCAGTACATATTGTAGAATAATTACATGAATTCCGTTTTTCAGTTGTCAGCACCAATGGATAGAAGAAGCCTCTTTAAAGACCAGGGCTGTGCCTCCTTCTCACATGGAGCTCATTGTTGGCCACTTAGCCCATACCCCAAACCCTAGAAGAAGCTTACTGCATTAGCCCTAGTCTTGCAAATGGCTCTCTGGCCTTTCAAGAGGGTCCATGAAGGGCCTGGGTGAGGCGCTATGGCATCCATGCCTCTTCCTAGTTGTTCCCCTTTCCTCTTCTGCAGAAAGTCTATCAACCAGGGACAGCCTGAATGCCTCCTTCACCAGGAAGCTCTCCCTGATCTTCCTTTCCCACCAGTAGGGCATTCATTCTGCCCGCTTTGGTACCAATAGAACTGATTTCCCTCTGTCCTTGTAAATGCAGCTGGCTATTGTCTGAGCTGTTAGCTCGTTTGCCCTCTGCCTAAGTCGCTAGTCCTCAAACGGGTGCCTGGGGTGAACCCGCTCCCAGCTTCCTGTTTTCCACTTTTCCTCTTTTGCCCCTGCTGCAGGTATACTGAATGCTTTGCAGTTCTTCAAACCCGTCATGATCTGTGGCACTTCTGGGCTTAGGCACATGCTGTTCTCTCTGAGTGAAACTCTGTTCCCTAACCTCCTCTCCATATGCTTAACTTCTAATTAGCCTCCCAGCCTTGGCTTCAAAGTTACTGCCACCTGGAAACCTTCTTTGATTGCCTAGGTTAGGCTGGGTGCTCCTTGGCTGTATTGTGTGTGCCTCCAGCCCCCTAATGTAGCGTTTCTCGCACCTTGTTTACCCGTCTTCCCTGCTAGAACGTGTGCTCCATGAGAGCTGGGACAGGTCAGTGTTACCTCGCTCACCTGGCGCATGGTAGGTGCTTACTAACTACTTGGTGAATGCACAAAAATTAAGGCTGCCTTAGTCACCTTTGTAACCCTCTGTCTCCTCTGCCACTGTTCTCTGCACACAGCAGAGCTCGAAAATATTTGTTGGGTGAAAGGGGATGGAATTGAGTCCCCCCAGGTAAATGCTTCTGGACATATCTCAGAAAGAGTGCTATACAGTGAGCTCCACGCAGCGGGACCACTCTTGTCCATCTCTGTATCACCAGCACAGGCCTGGGCACACGGCAGGGATTCCACAGTGCTGCCACATTACTATTTTATTGGGTATACTGAGAGCTCTGCCACTGCTGGCAAGCCCCTTTCTCTCTCTGGCCTTAGTATCCGCATTGCAAAGCAGGGATAATCACGTGACCTGCCTTCAGGGCTGTTTTGAGGGTTAAGTGAATTATGACCTTAGCACATGTAGTAGAGTGATGAGTATGAGCTATTGCTCTCTCCTTTGTCACCTGCCACATCACATCTGTTTTTTTTTTTTTTTTTTTCTTCCCGGTCAAAGGCTGGCTTTGAGCTCCAAGCTATGGAATCCAGGCCGGTAGCCGAGGCGCAGGCCCCGGGTCTCTCCGGTTCCCGCCCGACCCGCGCCACTGTCCTCGCCGTTTTGCTTTCGAGACACACCTGGCTGCTGCCGCGCGTCCAGGGCGCAGCCGCCCTTGGCTTGGCGCCCCCGCCTTTGTGCGGCCGGCGCTCGTGGAAGTTTCCGCGGCCGGTGGTGAGTCACTGCCCTTTTTTTAGCAGCCGCGGTGGATGTGCATCATAATTCACCCAGGCTCCCGAGAGCCCGGCCGCTGCTGCCGCCGCAGACGTCAATGCAGACGAGCCCGGCGCTCGGCCCGGTGCGAGCGAGGAGACCCGGGTCTGCGCCGCTAGGCCGCTGCCCCGCTGAGCAGCCGCGCGACGCCCTCCCCGCGAGCTGGGGGCGGAGGGCGCTGCGGAGCGCGCCCAGGGAGCTCACCCCTCGGGGGCGCCTTGGAGCCGAGGAAGGGCAGGCTGTGAAGACAGAGTGGGAGAAAAGCCAGGAAGCAGGCATCTGGGCGTCCGTCCACCCCTCATTCAGTCACCTGCTCTACCGTTAGCCATTCAGGGTCTCACACTAAGTCACTTAAGACCCCTCTCTTCCATCCATCCACCCACCCACCCGTTCCATCATTCATCCACCCGTCTACTCTTCTGCCAACCACCTACCTGCCTTCTCATTCAGGCATTTGACATACTAAGTTACTTAAGGTCCCCTCTATCCACCTTTCCATAGCACACATTTATTTACATCCCATCTCTCTACCTGTCTCAGTTCATCCATCCATCCATCCGTTATCCATCCATCCATCTATCCATCCATCCACCCACACCCTCACTCGTTTAAATTAGCATCTGTTATGCTGGATGCTGGGAACACAAAGATAATTAGGGCAGCATCTCCACCTGACTCTCTCAGAATTAAAGAAATAGGAGCGACAGAATTCTATTATAGTAGGATAAAAACTGTAGTAATAGTAATTAGAGTAATATAAAAATAGTAATAATGTAGGCTAATGATAGTAACCCCATTACAGTAGGATAATAATAGTAACAGTAGCAGCTAATATTTATTGAGCATTTATTGCTAAGCAGTGTCCTTAGCTTACACCAACCCTGGGAGGTAGATGCCATTATAATACCCAATTTTCAGATGAAAGAAACAGAGGCTCACAGAAGTTAAAAATAGTCCAATGCTTACACAGCTATTAAATGACCAAAATGATTAGAAGCCAGTGCTTCTTGCTACTGTCCTGGCTGGCATTTGTTACCTGGAGAGGTTAGCATGTTAAAAGGAGTTCAGTTGGATCAGTTATGCCATCTCTCTGAGCCTTGCTTTTCTGTAAAAATAGGGACACCTTTCAGAGATAAATGTGTACTGTATATTTAGCCTTGCATCCATTTGCAAGGACTGATGTGCCCGAAAAACTTATTACCCACCAAGATTAGAGAATAAGAATAGGGTATGGAGAAAATGAGATGTGCCTATTATTATTATCTGTGCTTATTCTAGAACAATTAAAAATAATCAAAAAGAAAATATCTTTGATTCCATTGTCTAGAAATAACAACTTGTATGTTATGTTTCTGTTCTTTAAAATGCTTATTACCAATCTATATGCATATATGTGTACATGATTTTTTCTTTGCAAAATTGATTATATTATATATTTAAAAAAATAAAAAAAATTTATTTTATATTATATATTTAAAAAAATAAAAAAATTTTAAAATGTAGCATGACATGAACATATTTGCATGGATTTAACCAGTCACCTTGGTTGCTGCTTCCGTTTTTTTTGTTTTTGTTTTTTTCTTTTCTTCCAAGGCAGAGTCTTGCTCTGTTGCCCAGGCTGGAGAGCAGTGGTGTGATCTCGGCTCACTGCAACTTCCACCTCCCAGGTTCAAGCAATTCTCCTGCCTCAGCCTCCCAAGTCGCTGGGATTACAGGGATGCACCATCATGCCCGTCTAATTTTTGTATTTTTAGTAGAGATGGGGTTTCACCATGTTGGCCAGGCTGGTCTCAAAGTCCTGAACTCAGGTGATCTGCCCGCTTCGGCCTCCCAAAGTGCTGGGGTTACAGGCGTGAGTCACCGCGCCCGGCCAGTTGCTTCCCCTTATTTCCCTCCTTTCCTTCTCTTCTCATTTTTCCTTTTCTCCTCCTCCATAATAGTTAGAGGTCCTAATTACAGACAACAGAATCCATTCTAGTTAGTTAAGTAGGAAGGAATTTATTAATAAATAGATTGAAATGTTTATTATTATTTTTGTTTTTTTTGTTGGAGTACTATTACTAAATACTTCATACAATTGTTGGGTGGGCTGAATAAACAATCTCTAGGGCAAGCTTCCTGGAAGACAACTTTGCAAACAACGACACAGAACTGGGCCACCAAAGGAGCTGCAGGATGAGGAAACTGCTGTCACAGCAAAACAAAACCCCAAAAGCAAAGCATCTCTGCATGTAAAGCTGTTAACACCCATTGGCCATAGCAAGCCACATGAGAAAATTGTGGGGAGTACGGAAATAGATTCTCCTTCTTTTTGCTTTTTGTTTTTTTTGTTTGTTTGAGTTAGAGTCTCGCTCTGTCACCCAGGCTGGAGTGCAGTGGTGTGATCTTGGCTCACTGCAGCCTCCACCTACTGGGTTCAAGCGATTCTCGTGCCTCAGCCTCCTGAGTAGTTGGGATTACAGGTGTGTGCTACCCAGCCCAGCTAATTTTTATATTTTTAGTAGAGACAGGGTTTCTCCATGTTGGCCAGGCTGGTCTCGAACTCGTGACCTCAAGTGCTCCACCTGCCTCAGCCTCCCAAAGTGCTGGGATTACAGGCATAAGTCACCATGCCCCATCCAGATTCTCCTTCCTAATGGGATGAGCTGTTAAGCTACCCTGCAAAGGGTGAGGATGTAGAAAGGAGTGAAGTATTCAGGCCAGTTGTGTCATCTGCAACATCAGGGAAGACTTTTTGAAGGAGATGCTAGCTGAGCTCGTTTTGAAGGATGAATTGAGGTTGGCTAGGTGAAGAGTGACAAATGTGTTGCAGAGAAGGTAATTTAGAGTAGATGAGGCAGCAAGTGCAAAAGTCCACAGCCCTATCTGGGAATTGCTAGTGGTTCCATGTGGTTAAAGGCTAAGAGTGCAAGAGGAGAGCAGCAGGAGAAGATGTTGGAAAGGTAAATAGGGAGCCAGGTCTTGAAGGACCTTGAAGTTATTATACATTAGTAAAAGGGATAAACTGCTTTTCTCTATACTCAGAGAACATTTAGGCAACCACATGAGTGAGTTCCCTCCTTACATTAAGCAATATTCCAGCTCTCTGGTCATCAACTTGGTGCCCTATTATTCAATTATGACACTAACTCCCTGGAGTTGTACAGACCCCAGAAGTTAAGGGCTCAGTCCGACAGCACCAAAGCCCACTTCACACAATAGTCACAAGTCCCAGGTTATGATCCATATTCTCTGACTGGCTATAAATCGGGGGTTCCCAGGACACCCTCCTTGGGTGTGACAATCTGCTAGAGTGGCTCACAGAACTCAGGAAAGTGCTTTATTTACTATTACCAGTTTATTGCAAAGGATACAACTCAGCAACAGTCAAATGGAAGAGATGCACAGGGCAAGTTATGGGGATGAGGGGCTGTCTGGTGCTTCACACCCTGTCTGGGCTTGTCCCCCACTCCTAGCACCTTCATGTATTCACCAGTCTGAATGCTCTCTGAACCCCTAGTTTATGTTTTTTTTTTTTAATGGAGGCTATATTACATAGGCATGGCTGATTAAATCATTGGCCATTGGGGATTGAACTCAATCTCCAGCCCTTCTCCCTTCTATGGATGTCTGGGGCTGGGGTTAAAAGTTCCAATCCTCTAATCACATGGTTGGTTTCTCTGACAACCATCTTGCATCTTCCAGGAGTCACCTCATTAGGCTTGTTGTGAATAACAAAAGACGCTCATCTTGCCCCTAAGACTCAGGAAATTCCAAGGGTTTTAGGAGCTCCGTGCCGGGAGCCCAGGATGAAGACCATATATATATTTTTATCATATCACAATATTATAATTAAGGAGCCTTTCCTATCGTGGTAATGGTGGTGGTGGTGGTAGTAGTTGGAAGAACTTTAACATCTGTGTTTTCTAAGGAACACTCTGTGGACAGTATTCAGAATGGAGGAGAGGAGTCAAGATCAGAGGCAAGAACAGCAGGAAAAAGCATGTGGCAGTATCCCAGATGAGAAACACTAGTGGCTCAAATCAAGACACCAGTAGCAGGGGTGGAGAGATGTGACTCTATTGGCCAGATATTAAGAATTGATAGGATTTGCTAATTGATTGGATATAGGGATGCAAGAAAAGGAGTCAGGATGCCATGTTTGTTTCTGCCTGGCTCAGTGGGATGGATAGTCATAGTTCATCTTGGTGGGAAAAATGATTTCAGATTTGGACATGAACTGAGTTTTAGGGGGATGGTAGGCTGAATAAATGCTGCTCCAAAATGTCCACATTCTAATTCCAGTACCTGTGAATATGTTACCTTACATGGCAAATGAGACTTTGCAGATGAGATTAACTCAAGTATTTTGAGATGGGGAGATGATTCTGGATTATCTGGGTGGACCCAATATAATAATAAGGGTCCTTATAAGGGAAGGAAAGGGGGTAAGAGTCAGAGAAGGAGATGGATAACAGAAGCAAAGGTTGCAGTGTGCAGGGCCATGAGCCAAGGAATACAGGCAGCTCTAGAAGCTGGAAAAAGTAAGAAATAGATTCTATCCTGAAGCCTCCAGAAAGGATGCAGTTCTCCTGTCATCTTGATTTTAGCCCACTCAGCCACTTGACTTTGGGCTTCTGACCTCCAGAACTGTAAGATAACAAACTTGTGTTGTTGTAGGCTATTATGTTGGTGACGATTTGTTACAGCAGCACTGGGAAACTCATACAAGAGGCCCATGGGAAGTCCAGGCAGGAGTAAGTGTCCAAGAGCTGAGGAGAAAACATCTGAGATGGAGATACGGACAGTAGAGTGATAGACACGCTCTGTCTGGGAGAGAGCATATCGACTGGATGATAACACCGAATTTCCCAGAAAGGTGATGTGAAGTGAAAGGGGAAGACAGCCTAGAAAAGGTTCAGTCAGGAATAACCTCTGAAGAAAAATGAGAAGGAGGAAAAATGCAAGGAAATCTCATCCTGGGAAGTCCAAGAGTAGAGTGTTAAGAAGGAGGCCCTCCCTGTCAACCACCATAGAGCCATTGAATAAGGTGGCTCCGTGTGCCTGTTGGATTGGACTACCAAGTGTATAATCTCGGTGAGAGCAATTTCAGAGGTCAACCAGGAGTGGAACCAGCCTGTATTGCAGGGGCAAGAGTGGGAGGTGAGGGAGTGGAGACAAAAGGGAAGACAACTCAGACTGTTGACTTTGATGGGGAGCAAGAGATAAGACAGTAGCTGGAAAAGGATAAGGGATCAAGGGAGGGCTTATTTTTAAGATGAGGGCTTATTTTAAGATGGTGGGAGAGATGAAGTTTATTTCTGTGAAGGAGCCAGCCAGAGAGTTGAGGGCAACTGAAGATGGACAGAGGAAGAGTTTACAGATAAGGTCAGAGACCTGAGCAGTATGTACCTAAATGAAGTGCAGGTGGCAAGATTAGTCTTAAATTCTTAGATTAGAGGAGGGTGATCCTTCAACCAGGCCTGAAGGAAAGGAGGCAAAGATGGGTGAGGGGTGTTATAGTGTGCAAGTAGGACAGAGGTGGGGGACAGTTTTCCATGTGCTGGTTAAAATGCTCAGACATTTTAGGACAATTCCTTTCTGACTTGCTGTAGTAAATTGCTACTAATTTTCACTACTTAGATTACGAAAATAGAATGTAGAAGGAATAAAGGTACCAGTCAGAGCATCATCATAGAAACAAGAGTCTCAGCTGAAAAAATTTTTTTCTCTTAGGAATCACAACACCATAAAATATAGGAATTGCCATACTGGGACAGACACAAGTCCACACAGGCTCATATTCTGCTGCCAACAGAGGTCCCATGGGATGGGCACCCAGAGGGCACAGTCATGCTGTACCCTCGCTTGATCTCGGTTAGTAGACAGAGAAGCCATTTCCCCCATGACGTCAACCATAAAGGTTAGGTATATCCCAGCACCCATTTATGGCTCTGTCATGCATAAATATACTCAAACTCTCTGACTGCTTACACTATCCCCCTTGGGGTTCTGTGTTTCATTAGTTCGTTTTCAACTGTGTGATACAAAATTTTAAAAACTCTATTTCCAGCTTATTTTGAGGTTCGAAGACTGATCATCTATCCCAGTAGGCATCAAACTTAATAATGCAAATGAAATACATCTAGCACATGATAAAACCCGACACATCATAAATGATTCATAAGGGATAGTGATGAGGATGATGATAACGATGATGATAATGATGATGTTTTAATCTCAGCAATCCTGCTTGCTCTAAGGCAGACTTGTTCAACTGGAGGCCTGCAGACTGCATGTGGCCCAGGACAGCTTTGAATGAGGCTGAACACAAATTTGTAAACTTTCTTAAAACATTATGAGATTTTTTGTGATTTTTTTTTTGCATCAGCTATTGTTAGTGTTAGCGTATTTTATCCATGGCCCAAGACAATTCTTCTTCTTCCAATATGGCCCAGGGAAGCCAAAAGATTAGACGCCCCTGCCTAAGTCCTTGGCCAATTACTCGAAATCACATTATCTTTCCCATTGTACAGAAGGGCAAACTAAGGAAGGCCCATCAAAGTTACGTGGCTTGATAAAAGGAATAGGAGAAGAAAAAAATGGAAGGTCAGAGAGCGGTTCACCAAAAAGCTAAAGCTTACGGTGTGAGCTAGAAGCTTAAAGAGTGACTTTGAGACATGCTGCCCTTACTCCCTGTAACCCACCTAGCCAGTCCGGCCCTGGGGCTGCATTTGTTGATCAGCTGCCTTTACCACAGTGGAGATCTAAACCCAACTCCGAAAGCTCTGGGGCCAACTAACCTGACACGAATCCTTCAAGTCTAGTGTGTGAAAGGATCCATTTTATTTATTCTACCCTCATGATGGAAATAGCCCAAAACATGCCCTTGTGCTTACTAAGCTACTTCCCAGCCAAAGCCAGCCAGAGAATGTTAATTATCTCATCCTTTTTCCCACTCCATGATGAATTATTGACGTCCAGAGCATGCTATCTTTAATTGTGAGGTATTCCAGAATAAGCAGGTTATCAAAAATGTGCAAAGGAGGAGAGCTTTGGTTCAGCCCTGGGAGGCTGATGTGGGAAAATTTATCCTTATTTATTTACATGGTAATGGGATGAGATTTTGCCAGCTTGCTAATAGGTTCTTAAAGAGAAACAGGCTTCCTGTGGCCTAATTAGAATGATTGGTTGCCCTGCTGCCACATAAAACACCAAACCAAGGAGGCCATGGTTTCCTCTTTCTAGATTCTTCTTCTCTTTGGGGGGACCATCTGCATTATTTGCATGGGGGAGGCAGGATAGTAGAGTGGACGCAGCTTTCTCTGGTTTCAAGATAGTTACTCTCAATAGCTATTTGGCCTGAGATGGTGCATTTAATCTCCCTTAAGCCTCAGTTTTCCTATCAATCAAATGGGGATGGTTATGCTTTTTCCCTAAACCAACTTAGCAAGTTTGTTTAGAGGACAAGATTAAAACGTTGGTTTTAAAAGTGCAATGATCGGATTTTGTATCTCTGTAGAGTGCACGTGATTTTCCAGAAAGCAAGAGACAGGTCGTAATCATATTTAAAAATAAACCTTAGCATTTTCTAAGTGCTTGGCCAATTACTCCAAATAACATTCATTCCAGAGGCTGCTGGGGTGGTGGGGTGGGTCACGTGATGAATGTATTAGATTGTGGAGCAGCCAGAGACAGGCTGCAGCATCTCATTCCAAAACCAGGCAGGAAACAGGCTGGGCCACAGATAACCCCAAATCTCTCTTGCAACAGCCATTGGTTTCCTTTTCTTACTGATGCCCAGAAACCTCTCTGAGGTCTTCCTACTTTGTCTTTACCCTTTTGGTCTTCTCAGTTACTCAATACATGTTTATTGTGTGCCTCCTATGTGCCAGGCACTGGGCTGGGTGCTGGGTAGAGACACAGTCTGGGGTGGGAGAATTTGGAGGGGAAGAAAAATGAACACACAAATAAACATGTAATTACAAAGTAAAGTAGAACTGGAGGCCTTGAGAAGGTACAGCAAGGCACAGCCAAATTATATGAAAGGGCCAGGAAAGGCCATTACATTTGAACCAAGGCCCGAAAGCTGTACCCATCAGATCAAGAGTAGGGGAAGGGCACTCCAGCTAAAGGGAACAGCACGAGGGAAGACACTGAGCAAGGAGGACCTGGGGGTGTTGGAGGACTGAAAATAGTAGGGTGAGGTGTGAGTGTGCATGCATGTGTATGCACACGTGCACACACACAAGAATGAATTGTGAAGAGAAGGGAGGGTGGGGTCAGGTGAAGTAGCAGGGGCCAGGGAGACCTGGGTTTAGACCCTGGCTCTGCTACCTGTTATCTGTGTGCTCTTGGGTAAGCCACATGGCCTCGCAGAGCTTCAGTCCCCTTGTAAAGGGAAATGAATGACAGGTAGCTTGTGAGTCAACCAGAGGCTCAGCGTTCACTACAATAGCTTACGAGGCCTTTCTGATCTGATCCGTGTTAGCTCTTTGACTTTCTCTCCCTCCCCTCCTTAGCTCCAGCCAGCTGACCTCATGCACATGGGACATGTTCTACCTGAAGGCCTTTGCACTCGCGGTTCCTCTGCTGTCAATGCTCTTCACCTGCAAGTCTCACTCCCTCACTACCCTCAGGTCTTCACTCACATATCATGTTCTCAGCGAGTTCTTTCCTGACCACTTTGTTTCATTCTATTCCAAACATTCATCCCTGCTCTCTGCTTTATTTTTCTCCCATTCAGCACACTCTGTATTTTACTTATTTTGTGCATTGCCTGCTCTCCCCATGAGAGGCTCTATGAGGCCATGGAGCATTTTGTTAACTGCAGTGTCCCTAGCATCTAAGGAGAGTGTCTGGAATATAATAGGTGCTTAATAAATAATGTTAAACGTTTGCAAAAACTTTCGATAAACTAAGTAGAACAGTACTTCCCACAGAGTAGGTGTTGCATTCCTTTTAGCTGCTTTTTCTTCCGGCTCAGAAAGTTCTGTCCCATTTGAGCCCCCTGAAGGCTGAGCTCCTCTGTTCCCTTGGAATAACTCCCAGCTTTGTTAGCTCTGTGCCCTTCCCAACAATTCCTTTCTTCAAGGTCTTGTGCAAATTCCATCTCCTCCACATTTTTTTCTTTCTGACTTCCTCCTGCAGGCCTAAAAGATCTCTCCCTCTTCTGATCACTTCTAACACATTCCGTCTTTACCTCTCATATGATTATTCTTTTTTTTTTTTTTCTTTGAGACAGAGTCTCGCTCTGTCACCCAGGCTGGAGTGCAGTGGCATGATCTCGGCTCACTGCAACCTCTGCCTCCCATGTTCAATCAATACTTGTGTCTCAGCCTCTGGAGTGGTTGAACTACAGGTGCGTGCCACCCCACCTGGCTAATTGTTTTTGTATTTTTAGTAGAGACGGGGTTTTGCCATGTTGGCCAGGTTGGTCTTGAACTTCTGACCTCAGGTGATCCGCCTGTCTTGGCCTTCCAAAGTGCTGGCATTACAGGCATGAGCCACTGTGCCCAGCCCTAGGATTTTTATTATTGACTCTTTGTGACAACCCTTGCCCTGTCTTTTAACCTTTTTGTCTTCTAACTAAGACTTTGAATCATAGATTCATAGGATTTTGGACTGAGGAAGGGTCTTAGCAATATTTTCTTCACTTTTACATAGTTGAGGACTTTCTATAAGCTTCTTGAGGCATTGGTTTTTAATGTTCAATTTCTTTAAATTTCCTTATTACTTTATTCAAAAAATATTTATTGAATGCTATTATGTTCCAAGTCATGGATTAGGGACTACGATATGATGGTGAACCTGACATAGTTAGAACTTTTAAATTTTAACATCTTAAATTCTGACATGTTGGTGCTTTGCAACAGTAGATGATGAATAAATTTGTGCCAAAGGAGTGAATGCATGAACATTCATAACTGATTTGAAGTTGATTGTGGTAAATTGTCTTAAAAACAATGAAGTTGCCTTTATAAATACAGGATTTCGGTCTTTCTTGGAAGGGTAGTAAATACTATTCCATGAAGAATGGGAATGAGAAGAGGTGTGAAGAATATTTCTGAGTGAAGTGGGGAGGTCAAATTAAGATTCAGGCCCAGAATTAACCTCCCTGTGGGAGACCCATCAAAGTGTGGAGGAAGAGCAAGGGTAGGTTGAGTGGTGGTTACTATTGGATTAGAGGCAAATCAGCTCTTGATGTCAGTAGGCTGGATAAGGGAGGCTACATCCTGGCATCTAAGATCTCCTGGGAAGACTGAGACCCACCAGGCAGGTTCTGACCTCTCACTGGAGACCCCTTCTCTAGAGGACAGAATTCTCTTACTGTCTTGCATATGATTGCTTATGGGAAACAGTTTTATGTTTGGTGACAGCTCACACTGTCAAGTTCATCTATTTTGCTTCCAGTGTTCTCCCTTAGGGGGATATTGTACTGCCAAGTGGCTCTGTCTACGTGCCAGGCTCTAGAGGCTTCCAGAACTTGGGGTTCTGATTTCCAATGATGCCGCACTCCATCACTCAGCCTGAGTGCATTTTTTTTTTTTTTTTTTTTTTTGACAGAGTCTCACTCTGTTGCCTAGACTGGAGTGTAATGACGTGATCTCTGCTCACTGCAACCTCTGCCTCCTGGGTTCAAGTGATTCTCCTGCCTCAGCTACCTGAGTATCTGGGATTACAGGTACACGCCACCACACCTGGCTAATTTTTTTGTATTTTTATTAGAGACGGAGTTTCACCATGTTGGTCAGGCTGGTCTCGAACTCCTGACCTTGTGATCCGCCTGCCTTGGCCTCCTAAAGTGCTGAGATTACAGGCGTGAGCCACTGCACCTGGGCAGCTTGAGTACATTTTAATTTAGCACAAGGTGTCACTGTGAGGGTGAAGGCTGCTGGGGGCAATGAGTTGTCAGTGGTGGTCACTGCTAGTTGCAAATGTGGTCAGTCTCTGGGTCTTGGTTCCTCAGAGCATGCTGCTCATTTGAAGCGTTCTTCATTCTGATGCTCTGTTGTCATTATCATCATCATCGTCATCACCATCATCATCATCATCATCACCATCACCATCACAAGGCACCAATTATCCTTTAATAGGGGTAATTTTCTGGCTGAAGAAGCCCTAATCAACAAAATCTCCTTGGTCCTGCAGCAATCTTTAGAAGGTTTTCCAACAGAAAAGGTATTTCTATTCTACCCAAATAAGACTTTGGAATCACAGTTCTGGGAATGATGCTACAAGCGAGCAGGTGCAGAGATGAAATGTGGGGGAGAATTGGAGGTGGGGGTAAGATTTAGTACCAGGGCTAAGAATCAAGAGACTTGGGCTCTAGTCCAGGCATTTTTTGTTTTTAACTTGGGGACTCCCATTCAGAGCATCAGTAATTCAGCCCCTTTTGGTTAAGGTCAATGCTTCTATCAACTGGACAAGCCAGTGATGCTTGTCCAATCTTATTTTTACTTCAGAAAATTGTGGGAGGAGTTGAGTCAGTTATGGATGAACAAGTTTTGGGAGAATAGTAGAAGGGTGTCGTGTGAGATGTTATATGTAAAGTATGTTAGATGATATATTCAAGAGGTTCTATTGAAATGAGACTAAGGACTTTAACAGTAAGAACTCTTAGTTATAAATAATAGAAATTCATCCCACACTGGATTAAGCATGAAAAAGGACTTATTGGTGCATGTAATTGAAAAGTCCAAGATTGGATCTTGCTTCAGGCATAGATGGGCTCAGGACAAAAAAATACTACTAGGACCCTGTCTCTGGACTCAGCAATCCTCTCCTCTGTGTGGTGCCTTCATTCCTAGACTCCACATATGGACAAGGTGGCTGGAGGGGGTAAAGAGGCTGGTGGTTATAGCCTTTCAAGTTAAAGCCTGGTGGGAAAGTATGATTGACTCTTTCTGCCTTGCCTTGCAAGTGAAGTCCCACAATTAACTAGAATTGAGCCTGATTAGTTTGGTGTGGCCACGCTTCTATCCTGAACCAAGCACTGTGGCCAAGGAATGGAACTGGCTTATGCCTCGCAAGAAATGGAGAGCCCCATTTGGATCACCAGATGACGTGCACTTCAAATATCCACCAGGGAGACTAACCAGTGAGGAATTCTTCAGAAAAAAATCTAAATCAGTCATTACTACTAGCAAACGGTAATCTATTAGGCAAAACCTCCTTACTGTCTTACTGCTCCTTAGAGATGATATACTCACATCTCACAGACGTGTGCATTTTACATCATGCGTTTTCTAGCAAGGATCTAAACTCACCAATCATTTCCTTCTAGAGGCAAAAGCGATCAAGGCTGTAACAAATACCTTCATGCTGTCTCTATCACACTAATTCAAAGCACTCATTTGGCAATTAACCATGCAGTGATTGAAATATAGTTTGCATTTTTATTTGTATTGTTATTTTAACTCTCAGAAGTTTTGAAATATTTTAATGAATTTGTGGCTCATCTTCTATTCAGATAGTGATTTCCTTAAAGACAGAGACTATATTTCATGCTTCTTTGTCTAATACTGTATGCTCAAAAAAGTATTTGTTAGTTTTCTTTGAGTTAAACATTATAATTAAATATTCTTTATCAGAGCTATAAACTGTAATGAATAAAAATGTGATTTAAAGGGAATATAACTACCAATAGGACTTTAGGCAAACACACACATTTTCACATTAAGACCATAACCACGGAGGCTTATTTGGTGATTATAGAATGGTACTGTAGCTATTCAAATACCTTTGATAAAATGGCAAAATTATGACATGAGTGCTACTCATCTGTCCAGGTCCATGACAGGCAAAACTAATGTCATACCACCCTTTTCTCTAAATCTGGACATGGCTTTGGAATTTGTCTCCATATAGTATTTTAAGAAGATATTACTAATTGATTAAGGTGTTAGACCAAGAATGAAGCCTGTTTGGCATCCTGCCATCCTGTTTTATGCTTTGGAGAGTTGCCCTCTTTGACTGAATTGAGAGCTTCAGGGGGCACACGTGTGGAGCTAGAAGGGATGAAAGGGGCTTTTGCTCAATTAGTGGTCAATTCAGTTCAGCAACTTGGGTGACAGAGTACAGAGCCAAACCACCCTCGGAGTTGACATTAAATTCTATACTCTTTTTCTAATATTTATTTTTTATGGTATATATTTAAGGTATACAACATGAAGTTTTGATATTTACATACATAGTAAAATAGTTACTACAGTCAAACAAATAAACATATTCACCATCTTCCATAGTTACCTTATTATTTTTTTTTTGTACTAAGGGCACTTAAAATATACTCTCTGAGCAAATTTTCATTATACATTTGATTAACTATAGTCCTCATGCAGTACATTAGATCTCTAGACGTATTGATTCTACTTAACTGCAAATTTGTACCCTTTGACTTTACCTTCTAATCCCAAGTACCACATAAGAGACACATCTCTGGTAGTATCATATTCTCTTTGAAAAAGAGATAGGATGTGTTCATTAATATTAGCATGTCTTAGAAAACTCACTCTGACAAATCTGAAGTAGAATCTACTATGTGCTACATTATTTAGGGAAACTGGTTATGGAGGGAACCAGCGGAGCTTTTGCAGAAGAGCTGCCATTTCAAATGATCTTTGCAGGGTATGTAATTTTTTCCAGAGAAACAAAGAAAGTATGTGTGTAGAAGGGGAGGGGTAAGATTATTGGACAGAGAATATAATAACATTTTTGTAATATTTGTAATGTTTGCAAAGGAAAGTGCATAAGTTAAGTGAAGCATAGTTTGTGATTAAGGAATAATGAGTTATCAATTGTGGCTACAACATAGGGTTCATGAACAGGTGCGTCAGCAGGTAATGCCAAAAGAATAAAGTGACACCAGATTTTGATGAGCCTTGAATATCATATTAAGTGGTTAGGATTTGTCCTATGAACAATCACATTATTAAGTAGGAGAGAGGTAAAGAACTTAGATCACTTTGGCTATAGTGCAGAGTATGGCCAGGAGGGGTTATAAGACTAGCAAACAGGAGATGGGCCGGGAAGTCACAATGAGGACCTGAACTAGGACAGTAGCCATGGTGTAGACAGGAGAGAACAGAATAAAGACAGACATTAAGTTCATGAGATGCTTAAGGGACAGGGTGGGAATCAATGACATCTTTGAAATTTTTGGGCTTGATGATGCTCTTAATTGAGGAAGAGAACATAGGAGGAGGAACGTATTTCCAGGAAGGACCTAGTATGGTTTAAAGAATGTTGAGGTCAAGATTTTCATGCAGGCACCCAAGAGGATATGTCCAGTTAATTACTGGGTATGTTGATGTAATGTTCAAAAGGCAAGATAGTAAATAGAATTGGCAGTGAATTTTTGAAGTCAGCATTAATAAGATGAAACCATAACAGTGGTTTCATCCATAACTGATCCAGAACAGTGGATCAGTTTTCCTAGAGTGAGAAGGGCACTGAAAACATAATCCTGGGAACACCAACTTTTATGGCCTAGGTAAAAACAGAAGAACCCTTGTGGAGATAGAAAAAGAGTGGTCACAGAGGTAGGAAGAGAAATATCATTGTACCCTGAGAGAGAAGATTTCAAGGAAGAAAAACCTGCTACTGAGATCAGATTGGAAGAGAAGCAAGTTGATAGGATTGTCAGATTTTGTAAGTAAAAAATATAGAACAGCAAAACTGGTGAGGGAATTGATTTGTTGTCAAAAGAAAGTGAGAAATAAAAAAGTAGCCTGGAAAGAAGAGAAAATTAGAGATGTTTCTTGCTTTGTTTTAGAAAAAAAAGGGAAACTTATGTGCTTGTAGGGTGACAGAAAAAGGAACTGGAGAGAGAGAGATGAAGGAATGAAACAAAAAAATGAGATAATTGCTAGAGTGAGATTCTGGAGGATAAAGAGAACAGTTGGGAGGTCAGCCTTAGACAGGAGATAAAACAGCTTTTCCATGGAGGTGAGAGGTGAGGAGGAAGAATAGGCAGTGGTATCGATACATCTAAAATGCAAGAGGGAAGCTGAAGGAGTTTATGCTTGGCAGCCCCTCTTTTTCTTTGTGGGCTAGGGCGATTCATCATTTTGTGAGAGCTGGTAGGGGGGCACTTGTGTGAGCAAGATATTGAGCCTAAGGAAAATGGTCAAGGAAAATGTCTTGGGTGCTGGAGAGGGGAGTTTAAAGGTATGGGTCTGAGAAAGCAGTATTTGCTACTGAGGCTAAAGCATACTGGAGTGGACAGAAAGGAATGTTTGGTGGGGAAAAAAGATACTGCATTTGGAGGCAGATAGGTCTGGATATAGATCCCGGCTCTGTCCATTTGTGTTCATTACCTTTCACTAGGCCATGCTGTGTAACAAATAGCTTCCAACTCTCAATGGCTTACAAAATATTTCTTTCTTTCTCATATTACATAGTGTTGGCTACAGGTCAGTTGTAGCTCTTCCTCCGGCATTGGTGGGCTCAGATTCATTTCTTACTGCAAGACCCAAGTTAATGGAGAAGCAGCTTTTGGGACATGACTTCTCATAACAGAGGGCACAGGAGCAATAAACCAAGTTGAATCATGAAATCATATTAAAAGCCTTTGCTTGGTTGGATGTGACCTATGCTGTGTTTGCTCATGGTCCATTGGTCAAAGCAAGTCAAATTGCCAAGGCCAACATCTATGTGGTAGGGATAAATACCAATATGGGGAGAAGGAGGTGAAAATGGAAAATAATAATGCAAGCTACCACATTGTCTAAAGATTTTGAAACTCTGGGCTTCAGTTATCCCTTGTGCAATACGGTGATATCAGCATTTGTTTTCTAAAATTGTTGGGAGGAAGAAATTAATTTGTGTATAAAACATACTATAGTGCCTAGCATAAAATAATATTTTATGCACATGAGATTGCCTTGCCTTGGCACTCAGAATAGTGCATAGCTTCAATGTCAGAGGGAATTAAACTTTCTGCTCCACATTTTTCTTTTGCCAAATGACTGGATGACGTATAAGAGCTTTTCTGACTCTAAAGTCCTCTGTTTCTAAAAATCATACTACAGAATCAAATAGTCCGTTACCCTAAAAGTATCCTCTGGCTAAAGAGGAAACCTTAAGTTTGTCAGAGATTTTATTTGGCTTGCCTTTCCTCGACCCAGCCAATTACTAGGGGCAGAGAAAAGACTTGTTCAAATAAACCTAGGAAAACTATAGGAACCAAAGTGCAGGGTAGGTCATCTCATCATCCATTAGCAACACTGTTTGAGCTTACAAAAAGAGTGAAGCTTCACAGAGAAAGGTCAGGATATTCTCACTTCACCTGGAGGAGTTTAGCCACATTGAATAATAAGCTTTGCTGGTGGGATGTGAGATCTGACAGTGAGTGAGGAAATTGTTGAAGAGAAGACACTGAAAATGCCCAGAGACTTCCCAGGTGTCACCTGCTGCCTTGTAAATGTGTGAAATCCTTGGAAGGGTGTCTGGCAGAGCCCCAGAACCTACCACCATATGTCATTGACTGTTTCACAGAGTGGAAGAAGCTATAGGCATGTCTGAACAATGTTCAAGTAATCAATTATATCAATTAGGATTGTGAGTGGCTGCAAGTTACAGAGACCAGAGGAGAATGTCTTATACAAGACAGGGTTTATTTTATCAGGTAATCATACGTCTGCAAGTAGGCAGACACTGCTTCACATTGGTATCAATGGCATGGGCATTTCTGTTGTGAATCAGTCTAGAAGAAGGTTGGTATGCAAAGATTTAGTAGGTGGCAAATTGAAACGTAAACTTAGACCCAAAGACTTCAAAGGTGCATTCCAAATTTAACTTACAGTTTGGGGGAGGGGTGGTTTACCAGATGCCTAATCTAAATACATAGAAATTTAAAATTAAACAGAGTTAGCCGGGCGCATTGGCTCACGCCTGTAATCCCAGCACTTTGGGAAGTCCAGGCGGGCAGATCACTTGAGGTCAGGAGTTCGAGACAGGCCTGGCCAGCATGGTGAAACCCCATTTCTACTAAAAATACAAAAATTGGCCAGGCATGGTGGCAGGCACCTATAATCCCAGCTACTCGGGAGGCTGAGGCACAAGAATCACTTGAACCCGGGAGACAGAGGTTGCAGTGAGCCAAGATCGCGCCACTGCACTCCAGCTTGGATGATAGAGTGAGACTCAGTCTCAAAAAAAAAAACCATTAATTAATTAAACAGAGTTAATTGGTCACAAATCTAAGTACCTGCCTTGGTTCTAGTCTGGCTTGGGTTTGTAAGTAATAGAACAAAATATAAGACATAGTCCAAGTTTAAAAGTAAATGAACTTAATATACATAGAAAGGAGATTATTACATGTAGGGAAAGGCTGGTAAAAAAAAATCATGACAATCTTTCTTCCATCTTTGTACAAATCTCTATTATTTCTACTAGAATAGCCATCACCCTCCTGCATCCCTCTAGTTATTCTAGTCTCCACACAGCAAGGAGATTTTTAATAAATATTAATTAGATATCCCTCCTATGCCTAAAACCCTCCAATACTTCCATTGCATTTAGTGCAAAATCCGAACTCCTTCCTCTGGTGTACTTTATAGGCCCACCCTTCCCCTTCAACCCTATCTCGCACCACTGTCCCCTTACCTCTCTGCTCTAGCCACACAGGCCTTCTTTCTGCTCACACCAGGCTAGTTTCTGCCCCACGTCCTTTACACTTATCATATACTTCACCAGGGCCACTCTTCCCTCAGAGAAAAGGTTGAGTCCTTTCAATGCAAATGTCACTTTCCCAAAGTTCTTTTCCCTGATCACCCTATCTGAAGTAACCTTCCTCATCCTCCTATTTATTACATTCCATTATCCTGTGTTTAAAATAATTACTATCACCACCTGAATGTATCATATTTATTTGTGGTTTTTCATCTCTGGTAGACTGTAAGCTCTATGAGGGTACAGCCTGGCACATGTATACACCCAGTAAGTACAGATGCTCCTCAACTTACAATAAGGTTACGGCCTGATAAACCTATTGTCAGTTGAAAATAGTGTTAGTCAAAAATACATTTAAAGAGAATAGTTCTACACTGCTGGTGGGAATGTAAACTAGTACAACCATTATGGAAACAGTGTGGAGATTCCTTAAATAACTAAAAGTAGAACTACAATTTGATCCAGCAATCCCACTACTGGGTATCTACCCAGAGGAAAAGAAGTCATTACACAAAAAAGATATGTGCACATGCATATTTATACTAGCACGATTCACAATTGCAAAAATATGGAACCAGCCCAAATGCCCATCAATCAATGAGTGGATAAAGAAACTGTGCTATAGATATATTATGGAATACTACTCAGCCATAAAAAGGAATGAATTAATGGCATTCACAGCAACCTAAATGGAATTGGAGACTATTATTCTAAGTAAAGTAACTCAAGAATGAAAAACCAAAAATCACATGTCCTCACTCATAAATGGGAGCTAAGTTATGAGGATGCAAAGGCATAAGAATAATACAACGAACTTTGGGGACTCAGGGGAAAGTGTGGGAGGGGGGTGAGGGATAAAAGACTACAAATTAGGTTCAGTGTATACTGCTCGGGTGATAGGTGCACCAAAATCCTGCAAGTCACCACTGAAGAACTTACTCTTGTAACCAAAAGCCACCTGCTCCCCCAAAACTTATGGAAATAAATTTTTTTAAAAAAATACATTTAATATACCTAACCTATCCAATGAATATCATAGCTTAGCCTTGACAACCTTAAACATATGCAGAACACTTACATGAGCCTAGAGTTGGGCAATATCATCTAACACAATGCCTATTTCACAATAAAGTGTTGACTATCTTAGGTAATTTATCAGATACAGCACACTGAAGCTTATCAGTTGTTTACCCTTCTGATGGTACAGCTGACTGGGAGCTATGGCTCACTGATGCCCAGCATCATGAGAGAGTATCATCCTGGATATTGCTCGCCTGGGAAAAGATCAAAATTCAAAATTCAAAGTACGGTTTGTACTGCATGTGTAGTGCTTTTACACTGTCGTAAAGTCAAAAAATTGTAAGTTGAATCATCATTCACTGGGGACCATCTGTATGTGCTAAATAAATAGACAATCGAGTGTTTTAGGTTTTCTAATCATTCAGAAAAGAGGGATATTATTACAAATTCATGAGTCAGGGAGCTCATTGTGGCAGAGAGGGGGATGGGCTGGGCTCAGAAGAAAGAGAAGAATTTGGATTGGGGGGTACCCAGGGGAAGCCATGGGTGTGGTTGGGGTTGGAGAGGCAGGGTCTTCATAGTGATTCTGCTTCTTAACTGACAGAAAAGAGTGCCCACCTCTCTGTCCCTGGCAGATTACAGAGAGACCAGCCTTTCTTAAGGAAATAGGACCAAGGGCATGGAAGCAAAATACTCAGATGACTTCATCAAAAGAAAACATGTGACTCTTGCATAGACCAAAATAAACTCCCCAGACTGACAGGGTGGGGCCAAGGGACAGTACTTGAGCTGAAGAGAAACTCCAGGACCTTCCAAGGCATTCTTTGAAAAATGCTCTTTGGATAAAATGCAACTTAAAAATAACTTCTGTTGGGTATGGAGAGGAGAACAACTCAAATATTGGGGCCAGAAACCCAGAGTAAGGGCCAAATTTGGGCTAAGAAAATGCTAGATTCTCGAGATCTTTGGAAAGCAACTTCTTCCCTCATTTATTTACAACGAATAAAGTTTCTTAGAAACAAATACAAGGAAATCAACAATTTGTAATTTTTAAGTATCAAACAAGTATGCTAATCAATAAATAGATTATCTTCCAGTATGACGAGAGAAAATAAAATCTAAGAAAGGTCTAGGATCCAAGATAAACAAATATGACACCACTGGAGAAAAAGATGATATTTAGAGATAGGCCAAATGAGGTGGTTCTAACCCTTAGAGTAAGGGGTGTATGGCATTCAAATGTAGCAGAGATTGCACTGGCCTGAGAAGCAGGCTCACCTACAGGGAGAATCCAGCTCTACCACTCTTGCTGTGTGACATTATGTAACTTACTTCACTTCTCTTATCCTCAGTTTCTTCATCTTTAAAATGGGAAAATTCATACCTGCCTCTCAAGGATACTATGGAGATTAAATGAAGTACTGCAGAAAAACTACTTCATAGAGTATCTGAATGTTAGAAAGCTTTAAATAATATTGGAATTCCACTTCTCTCATATCACTTTAGAGGGTTGGAGAAATTGGAGAGCTTCAGAGTTTGACACGTTATAAAAGCTGAGAGTCCTTAACATATTTCCATTAGCAAATATTTATTAACTTCTGTTTGTAAGACACAGTGATGGATAAGATGTAACACAAAATTATTGGTCTCCTTATCAGGGAGTGAAATAGTTATTGATTACCACAACAAGATTCAAAAAAAAAAAAAAGGAAAACTTAGGGGATTAAAATGGTGAGTATTTATTTAGCTTACAAATCTGCAAGTTGGAAGTTTAGGCTGGGCTCAGCTGGGCAGTTCTTCTGGTTTAGGTTCATATGTCTGGGAGTTGACTGACTATTCGTTGGTCTAGGATGACCTCAATGGGCGTGACTGCCTAGTCAACATGGCTTTTGTTCTATGTGTTTCATCCTCCAGCAGATTGGCCTAGGCCTGTTCTCATGGTAAAGGTACAGCAGCAAGAGTAAGCAAGCCCAATTGTACAAGTACTTTTCAAGCCTTTGTGTCACATTAACTTAACATACTATTGGCCAAAGCAAGTCACGTGGTTAAATGCAGAATCAGTATGAGGGGAATATATACCTGCATGTCAAAGGATATGGATGAAGGTAGGGGTAAATAAATGAGGTCATTAATGCAATTAATCTAATTCAAGGGAACTAGATAAATATATAGACAATTAAATTTTATATAAACACATTGAACGAACATACATATATAATTAACATAAGATGAAAGATAATACTTTGTTATCACATAGCATTTACTGATTCTAAAGAACTTTCCCTCAAAACCTTCTGGCTTAATTATCCTCTATGATTAGGGAACAGCCATCACTGTTCCCATTTTACAGACAAGGAAAGTCACAAGGACAGTAAGGAGTAAAACCTGGACTTGAACTTCTGATGACAAGCTTCCCCTTTGCCTCACAGCCTCTTAGACCAAGATCCAAATGAGTAAAACACACACAAAAGAGATAGGTATCACCATGAGCTCATGTGGCCAAGAAGCCTTTGTAGTGACTGAACTTACCTCGGATGTAAATGCATCTACAGTAGTAAGTTTCAACTTTTTTAAGGTACCAAACCCACCCTTTTTTTTTTTTTTTTTGACAGATCTTATGTAGATCCTCCAAGTATTTAAATGGATAAAAAACTATTTTATATCCTAACTTTATTTTTAGATTCAAATGCATAATATTTACCTATTATGCAATCAATATATAAGAACAATGAGGCCATTCTGGGGAACTCAGGTGTTTGAAATCAAAGACTGATATCAAATGGGGACAGTGCAGTCTTGGGGTCCAGTGTGCTCCTGTAATTTGTTTAGCCTGCCCACTAGAGTGGACTGCTGTTGTGGACCTAGTCTCTATTGTCTACTTTCCACACCTCTCCCCACCCCCAATTCTGGTCACGTCGTTCTAGAGTAGTTGGTCCCACTCCCAGCTAGAGAGGTAGATCTGGGAGGCGGGGTTCAGGAGCACCAGGAAACAGAAGCTCTTCCTGCTGCCTCGAAGCTGGAAGAGCATCAGCCTGGGGTTGCTGGGGGCAACCACATCTCAGTACTACATAAAGGAAGAAGCCAACCAAGGGGAAAGTGCTACCCAGACGAGCAGGGGCTCAGGACTGCACAGGACACCACTGAAGTGTCTTGATCTAGCTGGAACTTAATCCAGTGCTACGCCTAGACGTTTCTGTTACACAAACCAGTAATATCCCTTTTGTCTTTTAGGCCAGTTTGATTTGTATTTCTATCTTGTGCAACCAAAACATATCTAATATATCCAATATTAAGAAAATATGACTCAAACAGATTAGTTGTAATAATAATATGGTTTTAAAAGCAGTTCATCTTGTAATGTCAGGAAATTCTTTAATAAAAAGATAGCAGAAGATTTACTCCAAGTTTTATATATACTTTGACACAAAAGTGTGAGATACATTAATATATATGTTAGACTCAAAGCATTAAAAATTGATATATGGCACATTTGAAGGTATGTTTGTTTATTGCAGATTTTAAAGTGGTTTATATGTATTTAAAAATGAAATTTGAAGAATATTTTTAAGGATCCCTGAGATGTCCTTTAGATCTTTTGGGTCCTCAGGATGTGGTTGAAAAACTATAGATAGAACAAAACAGGAAGCGGTCCAAAAGAATATTCTAGGCCTCTAATACATGTCTTTTATCACCAGAACAAAACATGACATACACAGTGACTCTGGGACACATTATAGGGACCTAATTAGCATCCTTAGATGAGATCCATCAGATTATTCTTTTATCCTGGAAAAGGATGGAAAGGGAGGGGCCGAGAGAGAGGCTAACATCTTCTCCTTTCTTCCTCCTCCAACATCAGAGTTCTAAAAAGTTTTCAATATTTTTCCAAAAGACAACTGGTGAGAGGTATTCAGCAAAATCCTAAAACTCTTTGTTGTATTTAAGTTTTATTTTTCTATAAATGGGAAAACTCATTGACAAGCCATTAATGCTAATGATCATATAAGAATTTTCCTTCTTGTGCCAAATATTATTTCATGGTTCCTTAAAAGTATGAGTAAAACAAATATAAAAACTGGCAATTTATACTGTTGACTCAGACCATGAGTTCATGAAAAGCATGAGCAATGCTTACTTCTTTGGATAGTGTCTAATTCAGTTAAGTAAAAATGGGAACTTCTTTTATAAAACCACTTACATACCTACAATGATGAAAATGGGAGTAGAGGATTCCAGTCTTGTTCTGGTGACCTTTGGAAATCTCATATTCAAAGGCTTAGAGGTCTAATCCCCAGAGACTTTTACTATTTTTCTCAGGATAAGATTAATTAGAGGAAGCTGGGGATGTTTGGTGGGTCCTTCCTGAACTGTCAGAGATCCCAAGATACTAGAGATGGAAGGGATCTTAAATTTCCAGTCCAGCTGCTTCCTACTACAGGATCTTTGATCTCTTCTCTGCCTGGCAGCTTATTTCATGCCTAAATTGAGTTGAAAATCTGTTGTGAAGGAATATGAACCTGTCTCGCTAGAACACAATGTTTCCATCATCAGTGATAGAAAGCAAAGTTCAGTGGATCATGAGGCAGGTCCTTGTAGGGTAACTTTGGTGGTCTTTCATGCACACAAGGAGAAGCAAGATATGAACAGGATCCTGTGATCAAAGAAGAATCAAGGGTTCTAGGAGACTTTGGTAGATAAGAGCATTGGTAGTATCCTTTTTCAGTTTACCTGATATCCACATAAAAACAAAGAAAATACATAACAATAAAAAAATTAATGGCAAGGTATTTCCATGAATCCCAAATACAGGCTGTGGCGATAAAGCAGCAACTTCCCCAAGACTCACACAGTGTTGGTGTCTGTGCATGCAGATGGAAGGGAAGCAATGTAGTATCTGGTAGACCCAAGAACAGGAGAAACTCAAAACAGGAGCAGGAACTTACTGCAGAATGCATGAAGCAATTTGAGAGTGGCAGCTAAAACTAGGAGGCATTTTGCCTGAGCCATCAGCTGGGGAGCATAAGGGATCTGAGAAAAAGGCGGAGGATCTGGAGCAATTTAGCCCCTATGAACTCCCTAAACTGACACCTTGATCTCCCTTCTAGGACATGGGCTCACAAAGGGAAAAACTGCTGGGAGTAGAATAAAAACTGAGCAGGATACAGACAACAGAGATGAAGAAAAAGAAGTCCAGTTACAAGTAGATGGGTGGGGAGGAAGAGTGAGAAAATCCTAGAAGGCAAGCCAGGTAAATTGTAAGAAAAGGTAAGAACTGGCTGAGTGGGGTGGCTGATGCCTGTAATACCAGCAGATTGGGAGGCCAAGGCAGGTGGATCACTTGAGGTCAGGCATTTGAGACCAGCCTGGCCAACATGGTGAAACCCCATCTCTACTAAAAAATACAAAAATTAGCTTGGCATGGTGGGGAACATCTGTAATCCCAGCTACATGGGTGGCTGATGCACAAGAATTGCTTCAACCAGGGAGGTGGAGGGTGCAGTGAGCTGAGATCATGCCACTGCACTCCGGCCTGGGCGACAGAGTGAGATGTGTCTCAGGGAAGGAAGGAAGGGAGGGAGGGAGGGAGGAAGGAAGGATGGGAGGGAGGGAGGGAGGGAGAGAGGGAGGGGAGAGAGAGAAAGAAGGAAAGAAAGAAAGAGATAAAGAGAAAAGAAAGAAAGAACTGGGGGAGGGGTTGAGGTGGGGATGGATGCCTGTAAATTAAGAGACGTACAAGACATATACCAAAGAATAAACTATAGTGTCTAGGGACACGCACAGGTTGATGAAGTGAAAGGGAAGTCCAACAAAGTTATTCCCACAAAAGTCAAGACTGTGGTTACTTTTTGTTGATGGCTGTGATTTGATGGGGCCCATGGTGGGCTTTGGGATGGCTTGGAAAGTTCTATTTCTTGACCTGGTGGTGGCTAAAATGGTGTGTGTCATATAACAACTCATTGAGCCCAGACAGCAGTTTTGTAAGGTTTTCTATATCTCTGTTTTATTTTACTGTAAGCAAATAACGAAAGGAGTGAAGGTTAAGGGGACCTCAGATCCCAACTAACACTGAATACTAACACTAAAGCCAATGTAACTCTAGCTAAAATCTACTGAACATGTACTATATGCAAGGTGCTATGCTAAGTCCTTTACCATGGCAGTAAAGTTCTCTGAGTCTAGAGTCAGGTGTCTTGCTTAGTTCCCTTTACTACTGTGTGAATTTGGGCAAGTTACTAATTCTCTTTGAGCCTCTGTATTCTCATCTCTAGGGGCAATGGTCTGTCTCTCCTAAGACTATTGGGGTGAGATTTGCATGTGAACTTTTTAGCTCAGTGCCTGACACATAGTATAGGCTTAGTAAATGGTAGCCACTGTTGTATCCATGTGAGGTGCTGTTATTACTCTCACATTATAAGTGAAAAAAATTAAGGCTCAGAAAGACTAAGTCATGGAATTATTCAGGGCCGAACCCAGGCCCTCAACCTTTCCCTATGCTTCCCCAACTCACTAACTTTTTTTTTGAAAGAAAAATGGTGCCATGGCAAATGACAGTGGCCTGGCCTGGTTCCACAGCTCTGTTTTGAAGGTTATCCGGGGCCTTGCTCCCTCACTTGCTCCAACACATGATGTTGCAATTTCACTCCAAGAAAGAGACGTCAGTAGTGCTGTCCACAGCATGACTGCCTGGAGCGTTCTTGGAAGACAGAGAGCAGCCAGGAAGGATGCAGGCAGTGAAGCCTCTTCAGCAGGGGCATAAACAAGTCCCCACTCCCAGAGGGGCCAGGAGCCCAATGCGGCAGCTGGCTGGATGCGTCACACATATCGTGCTGAGAGAGAAAATAAGTGGTATTCCTCTGTGCTGAATTTTAAGTGTAAACAAGCAGATTCATGATAATTAGCAAATATTAGAAATGTATTGTTCCTTCCCCACTCCCAAGACACTTCTAGGATCTCCAGCTGAGATAATAACGCTAGGTGCACCACTCCCAGGGCCACAAGTATTGTTCCAAGGCAAAGGCTCTTCATCTGTGTTTGTTCTTGTTTTCCATCAACACTTGAAACCTTGTTCACCTTTGTTTTATTGGGATTTCCTGCTTTGTTTGCAAGCAAGGAGGAATAAACAACAGCATTTGAAGTTAAGAACTTAGATAAGATCTCAATTCTCTGATCCCCATCTCTCAAAGCAGGAAGTCATATTTACTTCATGAAAGGACTGGTGTGAAGATGACTGAAGGAACATATTCAAAGAACCTCATGTAGAGGTTGGCACACAGTAGACCCCATAAATGAAGGTGCCTTCCTAGCTGCCACTGCCAGTATACCTTCAACAGAGAACCAAGATGGCAGAAAAGCAGCACACATGCCTCTTTCCCCTGTGGTATTCCAGGTAGACATCATTAACCAGTGACGCTCTTCTTTACTACTTGGATTAATTTTCTGTTGCTGCTATAACAAATTACCACAAACTGGGTGGATTATAAGAACACAGCTTTATTATCTTACAGATTTATAGGTCTGAAGTCCAATACAGGTTTCACTGGCCTAAAATCAAGCAGGGTTGCCTTTCTTTCTAAAACTTTGAAAAAGAATCTATTTTCCTTGCCTTTTTTTTTTTTTTTTTTTTGCTTCCAGAGGCCTCTGTTTGGTCCATGCACATAGTCCCCTATGTCTCAGAGCCAGCAACAGCTTGCCACAACCTGTCTCACACTGCTGTCTCTCTCTGACCATAGCCAGAAAGTGTTCTTTGCTTTTAAGGACTACTGTGATTAGATTGGGCCACTGAATAATCCAGGATTGCCTACCCATCTCCAGATCCCTAACTTTAATCACATCTGTAGAGTCCCTTTTGCCATTCAGGGGTTAGAATATGGACATAATTGGGGGCCATTATTCTGTCTGCGTTGCTCAATGCAGTGGTATAGGCAGCCACTGTTAGTGGGTCAGAATTTGACCAGAGACATGAAATCCATTTGGCCTGTGAAGTCAAAGCTATCCATGCTTTGGAGATTCATCAAGAAAGATACAAAACAAAGCCAGTCAGAACAACTGGAAGCAAAAGAAAGCAACTGCCATGTGCTGAACATGTTTAAAAAAATCAAAACAGCATTATTGAGATATGGTTGACATATAACAAACTACATGTTCAAAGTATACAATTTGATAAGCTTTAACTTATGTGTACATCTATGCAACTATTATGACAAGCATCATTATGAACATATCCATCCTCACCAAAGTCTGCTTGTCCTTTATAATCTCTCTCTGTCCACTCCATCCCATCTTCTCCTATTCCCAGATAACCACTGATTTGCTATCAGTAGAGATTAGTTTCCTTTTTGTAGAATTTCAAATGAATGAAGTCATACAATAAGTCCGCATTTTTGTCTTTTTTTTTTCAGTGTAATGACTTTGAGATTCATCCATGTTGCTGTGTGTATCTGTAGTTCATTGCTTTTTTGTTGGGTGGTATTTCAATGTAAAACACAATTTTGTTTATTTTTTTCATCGGATGATGAAAATTTGGGTTGCTTCCAGGTTTGAGCTATTACAAATAAATTTGCTATACACACTCATACACAAGGTTTTAGTGTTGTTGTTGTTGTTGTTTGTTTGTTTTTTTTGTTGTTGTTGTCTGAGATGGAGTCTTACTCTGTTGCCCAGGCTGGAGTGCAGTGGCGGGATCTTGGCTCACTGCAACCTCCACTTCCTGGGTTCACGCAATTCTCCTGCTTTAGCCTTCCAAGTAGCTAGGACTACAGGCATGCGCCACCATGCCCAGCTAATTTTTGTATTTTTTTTTTTTTTTTTTTAATAGAGATGGGGTTTTGTCATGTTGGCCAGGCTGGTCTCAAACTTCTGATCTCAGGTGATCCACCCACCCTGGCCTTCCATAGTGCTAGGGTTACAGGTGTGAACCACTGCACCTGGCCCATGCACAAGTATTTGTGTGGACCTATGCTTTCATATCTCTTGTGTAAATACTTAGGGGTACAATGGCTGGGACATGGGGTAGGCATATGTTTAACTATTTAAGAAACTGCCAGACAGGTTTCCCAATGTACTTGGACCATTTGACCAGCAGTGCATGAGAACTTCAGTTGCTTTCTGTCTTTGGCAATACTTACTGTGATCAGTCTTTTTAACTGTAGTCATTCTAACAGGGGTAGAGTGGTATCTCATTGTCTTATTTGCATTTACTTAATAATGATATTGAATCTTTTTGTGATGTGCTTATTTGTCATCCATGTATCTTTTTTGGTAACGTGCCAGTTCAAACCTTTTACATATTTTTTATAAATGTAAAAGATTTATTTTTTTGAGTTTTTTTTTTATTACTGGGTTTGAGAGTTCTGTATATATTCCGAATAGAATTCTTTGTCAGATATGTGATTTACAAATATTTTCTCTCATTCTGTGGCTTGTTTTTTCATTTGCTTAACCATGTAATTCAAAGAGCAAAAGTCTTTAATTTCGATGTAATACAATTAATCAATTTTTTCTTTCATGAATTGTGCTTCTCATGTTGCATGTAAAAAAACCTTTGCTTAATCTAGGGTCATAAAAATTTCCTCCTATGTTTTCCTCTAGGAGTTTTATAGTTTTAGGTTTTTCATTTAGGACTATGACTCATTTTGAGTGAACTTTTGTATATGGTTCAAGAGATGGATGAAGTTCTGTCTTTGTTTTTTCCATGCAGATACTCAACTGTTCCACCACGATTTGTTAAAAAGACTATCCTTTCTTCTTTTTTTTTTTATTTTATTTTATTATACTTTAGGTTTTAGGGTACATGTGTACAATGTGCAGGTTTGTTACATATGTATCCATGTGCCATGTTGATTTCCTGCACCCATTAACTCATCATTTAGCATTAGGTATATCTCCTAATGCTGTCCCTCCCCACTCCCCCAACCCCACAACAGTCCCTGGAGTGTGATGTTCCCCTTCCTGTGTCCATGAGTTCTCACTGTTCAATTCCCACCTATAAGTGAGAACATGTGGTGTTTGGTTTTTTGTCCTTGAGATAGTTTACTGAGAATGATGTTTTCCAGTTTCATCCACGTCCCTACAAAGGACATGAACTCATCATTTTTTATGGCTGCATAGTATTCCATGGTGTATATGTGCCACAGTTTCTTAATCCAGTCTATCCTTGTTGGACATTTGGGTTGGTTCCAAGTCTTTGCTATTGTGAATAGTGCCGCAATAAACATACGTGTGCATGTGTCTTTATGGCAGCATGATTTATAGTCCTTTGGGTATATACCCAGTAATGGGATGGCTGGGTCAAATGGTATTTCTAGTTCTAGATCCCTGAGGAATCGCCACACTGAGTTCCACAATGGTTGAACTAGTTTACAGTCCCACCAACAGTGTAAAAGTGTTCCTATTTCTCCACATCCTCTCCAGCACCTGTTGTTTCCTGCTTTTTTAATGATGGCCATTCTAACTGGTGTGAGATGGTATCTCACTGTGGTTTTGATTTGCATTTCTCTGATGGCCAGTGATGATGAGCATTTCTTCATGTGTTTTTTGGCTGCATAAATGTCTTCTTTTGAGAAGTGTCTGTTCAAGTCCTTCGCCCACTTTTTGATGGGGTTGTTTGTTTTTTTCTTGTAAATTTGTTTGAGTTCATTGTAGATTCTGGATATTAGCCCTTTGTCAGATGAGTAGGTTGCAAAAATTTTCTCCCATTCTGTAGGTTGCCTGTTCACTCTGATGGTGGTTTCTTGTGCTGTGCAGAAGCTCTTTAGTTTAATTAGATCCCATTTGTCAATTTTGGCTTTTGTTGCCATTGCTTTTGGTGTTTTAGACATGAAGTCCTTGCGCACGCCTATGTCCTGAATGGTATTGCCTAGGTTTTCTTGTAGGATTTTAATGGTTTTAGGTCTAACATTTAAGTCTTTAATCCATCTTGAATTAATTTTTGTATAAGGTGTAAGGAAGGGATCCAGTTTCAGCTTTCTACATATGGCTAGCCAGTTTTCCCAGCACCATTTATTAAATAGGGAATCCTTTCCCCATTTCTTGTTTTTGTCAGGTTTGTAAAAAGACTATCCTTTCTTCACTGAATTGCCTTTGCACCTTTACCAAAAATCAGTTGCCCATATATCTGTTAAGTCTATTTCTGGGCTCTTTCCTGTTTCATTTACCTGTCTTGACACTAACATCACATTGACTTGATTACTGTATTTTTATAAGTCTTCAAATCAGATAGTGTTAACCCTCCAACTTTGTTCTTTTTACAGTTATTTTGGCTATCCTAGGTCTTTTGCATTTTGATATAAATTTTATAATTAGCTTGTAAATTTGTACAGTAAACTCTGCAAGGATTTTTATTGGGATTACACTAAAACTATTGATTAATTTGGGGGGGGAACTGACATCTTAATAATATTGCATCATCTTCATTGATCCATGAACATTGTATATATTTCCATTTATAGCTCTTTAATGTCTTTTAACAGTGTTTTGTAGCTTTCAGTGTACATCTTACACATATTTTGTCAAAAATATTTCCTATTTCATATTTTTGATTCTACTGTAGGTGACATAGTTTCTTAATTTTAGTTTACTGCCATGATATATAAATGTAATCTTTTATATTGATTTTCTATCCTGAAACCATGTTCGTATTTACAACTTCTAGTGACTTTTTGGTAGGTTTATAGGATTTTCTATGTGATGATTATATCATCTGAGAGTAAAGACAGCTTTCTTTTTCCTTTCTATTCTATATATTGTTTATTTCTTCTTCTTGTCTTATTTTATTAGCTAAAACATCAGTACAATGTTGAATAGAAATAGTAAGAATGGACATCTTGGCCAGGCGCAGTGGCTCACACCTGTAATCCCAGCACTTTGGGAGGCTGAGGCGGGCGGATCACGAGGTCAGGAGATCAAGACCATCCTGGCTAACACGGTGAAACCCCATCTCTACTGAAAATACAAAAAAATTAGCCGGGCATGGTGGTGGGCACCTGTAGTCCCAGCTACTGGGGAGGCTGAGGCAGGAGAATGGCATGAACCCAGGAGGCAGAGCTTGCAGTGAGCCGAGATAGTACCGCTGCACTCCAGCCTGGGTGACAGAGCAAGACTCCATCTCAAAAAAAAAAAAAAAGAATGGACATCTTTTTCTTGTTTCTGATTAGAGGGGGAAAGCTTTCAATCTTTCACTTAATTTTATTATTGTTTCATACAAAATAGGTGTTTTGTGGGCCTTTTATTGAGTTGAGGAATTTTCCTTTATTCCTAGTTTGCTAAGAATTTTTTTTATTTCATAAATATACATTGTTACGTGTTTTTCTGCATTTTTGGTGGTTTCGTGGGTGTGTATGTGTGTGTGTGTGTGTTTCTTTTTTCATCTGTTAATATGGTGAATTACATTGATTGATTTTTCAAATGTTAAACCAATTTTGCATATCTTGGATAAATTCCAGAATAATGCAATTTACTTGGTCATAATGAGGTAGGAATTATTAAGAAATTATTTTAGGCAGCTAGAGAGGAAAAAGAGGGTCCTTGGAAGATTTTTCACAGCTCTTTTCTAGCATGAAAGCCCTGGCTCTTAGACCCAGGCAGGCAACTTTTGATATGCAAATGCAAACCTTTAAAAACTGGGTCCACCCAACATGGCTATTCCCACCTTTGTCTTCTTGCCCTTGCCCCCTATATGTGCCTAGCAGCATGGCCGCCCCCACATATCCCCATATGTGTAGAACATCATGGCTCCCTGCATTTGCATATTAAAAGACTAGGGTGGGAGGGCCAGTTTTTTTGCGGGCTACATGAATGACATGCCTGGTCTAACCAATCCCTTGAGTCCTATGCAGATCAAACACCACCTTCCTCCAGCCATCCAATGTAGCTGGCTGATACTACCTGAAAGTGGGGTTCCATTTCTCAGCTTTGGCGCCCCCCTCCGTCTCTGTACAGGGGAGCTTCTTTCTTTCTTCCACCTTCTTTCTTGCCTATTAAACTCCCTGCTCCTTAAAACTACTCAACATATGTCTGTGTCATTTTTTTCTAATTCCACTAGAGACAAAGAACTTGGTGTTCTCCACTCATCAGAGCTGTATCAATAATATATTATCCTTTTTATATTCATTGAAATTTGATTTACTGTTTTAGTTAAGATTTTTTGCTCTATGATCTTCAAGAATATTGGCCTATAATTTTCTTATCATGTAGTATCATTTTTAATGGTGGGCTCATAGAATAAGTTGGTAAGTATTCTTTTATCTTCAACTTCCTGGAAGAGTTTGTGTATTATTTATTATATTTTTGATAGGATTCCAAGGAAGTTATCTGTGCCTGGAATTTGGTGGGGTTTTTGTTTGTTTGTTTTGTGCATTTTTGTGGGAAGTTTGTTAACTACAAATTCAGGCTATCATTGAGAGATCTTTGATAGATTGTATCTTTCAATAAATTTGTCCATTTCATTTTTTTGTCAAATTTATAAGCATATATCATTTATTTTATAGGCATAGTGTTGTTCAAAATATTCTCTTATTATTCTTTTAATATCTGTAGAATCTGTCATTCTGTCACTTTTCTCATTTCTGATCTTTTATAATTAATGTCTTTTCTTTTTCCTACTCAGTTTAGTTAGTGGTTTATCAATTTTATTGATCTCAAAGAACTAGTTTTTTATTTCAATGATTTTCCTGTATTGTTTTTCTATTTCACTGACATGTTCACTGATTTTTATTATTTCCTTTTTTCTGCTTCTTTGGCTTTAACATACTTTATTTTTTTCTTTTTTTCAGATGGAATCTCAGGTCATTGATCTGAGAATTTTCTTATTTTCTTTTTTTTTTAACTTTTGTTTTAGGTTCAGGGGCACATGTGAAGGTTTGTTACATAGGTAAACTCATGTCATGGAGGTTTGTTGCACAGATTAGTTCATCACCCAGGAATTAAGCTCAGTACCCAATAGTTATATTTTCTGTTCCTCTACCTCCTCCCACCCTCCACCCTCAAGTAGACCCCAGTGTCTATTATTTCTTTCTTTGTGTTCATAAGTTCTCATCATTTAGCATCCACCTTGCAGTATTTGGTTTTCTGTTCCTTTCCTGTGTTAGTTTGCTGAGGATAATAGCCTTTAGCTCTATCCATGTTCCTACAAAAGACATGATCTCATTCTTTTTTATGGCTGCATAGTATTCCATGCTGTATATGTATTACATTTTCTGTATCCAGTCTACCACTGATGGACATTCAGGTTGATTTCATGTCTTTGCTATCGTGAATAGTGCTGCAATGAACATACACATTCATGTGTCTTTATGGTAGAATGATTTGTATTCCTCTGGGTGTATACCCAGTAATGGGATTGCTGGGTAGAATGGTAGTTCTGTTTTTAGCTCTTTGAGGAATTGTCATACAGCTTTCCACAATGGTTGAACTAATCTACACTCCCACCAAAAGTGTATAGGTGTTTCTTTTTCTTCACAACCTCACCAGCATCTGTTATTTTTTGACTTTTTAGTAATAGCCATTCTGACTGGTGTGAAATGGTATCTCATTGTGGTTTTTATTTTCTAGTATAGGCACTTAGTGCTATAAATTTTCTCCTAAATACTGCTTTAGCAGCATCTTATAAATTCATGCCTTATTTTTATTTATATTCAGTTCTAAATACTTTCTTAATTTCCTTCTGATGTCCTCTTTAATCCAAGGATTATTAAGCAGTGTTTTATATAATTTTCAAATATTCAGGGGATTTTATAGATATCTTTGTGTTATTGATCTCTAATTTAATTCTGTTTTGGTCAGAAAACATATTGTATCATTGGTATCCTTTTAAATGTATTAAGACTTGTTTTATGTCCCAGAACATGGTGTAACTTGGTAGATGTTCCATATAACTAAGCACCTTAAATGCCTTTTTTTATATTTAATCTTTATAAGAATGGTACTATCATTTCCATTTTAATAAAGAACCAATAGATGATACTGTCCCCCTTATTTTAAAGAGAAAAGGCTAAAAATCAATCAACTTAAATAATATATTCAATGCCAGACAGCTATTAAATAGGAGGACTGGAATATGCTCTCATCTGACACCAAAACCAAGCTATTAACCACTCTTTCATGATTAACCCACCCACATCCATTCCTCATAAGCTGGGTAGGACCACTCATTCTAAAGAGGCTGAGTTCAGAGGCTAATTTTCTCTCAAAGTCTTGAAATCTATCTCCTAAATTGCTCCTTTCTAGCGTAAACACAATTGCATCAGTTGCTAATACAGATGTAAAGGTGAGTTCTGTCTGATGGTTAGAAATGCGCAAAGCCCAACTGCTGATTCAAGTCAGAAACTTGCTACTGAGCCCTGCTGCTGACTGATGCTCAATCACCAGATCTTTCTAATAACACCCAACAACAAAGACTGATATTAGGTGTTTTTGCCTCTTTCTAGCAGGGAATGGCTGATTGTCCCTTAAAGCCCAATGATGCTTAGAGAGCCTCTGGATTAGTAGGCTTTATTTATATGTCTGTGGAATTTGCATAATAGCCTTTAAGTCAACCTGCCTTGAAATGGCTCTTTCCTTTCTCTTCTCTTGAATTTAATGGTCAGATATTAGAAGCACTACCTTATTGCTAGTATATGTAGTAGTAGTCCTTGTTCACTAGGACTGATGCTGATCGGGAGCCTATTAGTCCAATTCAACAAAAGAGTTTTTGATCATCTGGCAGCTTCAATTATCTAAGTTATCCAGCCCCTTTCTTACTCCTGTTACTACAGTAATTTGACAAGCCTGCTAAAGATCTTTCTGGCTGCATCCACCACCTTGCGCAATGAGTTATTTGAATAAATGTCTTCCAGGGGCGTGTTTCTGTTACATACAAAGTCAATTTAACTTGCAGAGTTATTTGCAGGAGCCCACATTGTCCATGTTGACTACTTCCTAATGCCACTTAGGCTAAAATCTCAAAGGAAGGGAGTGTGCTGCCTGAGTGAGCACTTCTTTCTGAGTGCCATTTCTCCATCATTTGAAATGCTAAATGGCCAGCACCAAAGGAGGGAAAAGAACTCCTGGGGATGTTCTTTAGCATCTAAATCTCTAACCTTTCTCTGAAATAGACTGGTTTCCACATGCTAATTATTATCCTACAGTTTACCAAGGAGTTAATATTCATGGGAAAGCATATACAGCCTCTACAAATTAATCTATGCCATGCAACATCTGATTTTTGAATTTCTTCTGAGAAGTGATGCTACAGGTATAAAATGAAATCGTTCTGTACCAACTTTAAAGCCTGAAGAAGCCACCATTCACTATGACCAAGAAAACTGCTTATGTTTCTGGTTTCTCCCAAATGGAAGCTACATGGTTGAAAAAAAAGTCATCTGTCCTTAAGACCCTACAAACTTTTGAGGAGCCATTAGTCAGGAATGAAAAATCAGTTTTGGTTTATGTGTCACTATTGATTGACTGGCATTAGATTCTTGGAATTCTATGTTGAGAAATGATTCTGAGGACATATCCTCCATCAGTGGGAAAAAGCATGGTGATTGATTAGTGATGTCTGCTGTGAACACAGTAAAGAGGTATGGTGGAACTCCCAGAGTGCTAGACGGGGTGCCAGAGTGCTTGGCACTGGGAATACAGCAGTGAACAAGACAGATTCAGCTGATGAACTCATAAATCTTACAGAGTCAGAATGATTACTAGGGTCATTTCTTGCTTTGTTATCCTACAATTGTGTCGTTCTTCTTCTGCCCACCAATCACTATTAATGGATTATTGTAAAATATCAGCAATGTCTATTAGGACCACTCAGTCCAGTTGTCTAGCAGAAAAACCCATAAGTCTTCTATGTAGACACCTTTCATGTCTATGTAGACAAAAGGTGTCTACATAGTAAGACTTGTCTTTCAGTCATTGTAATTTTTTCTCTTAAAGAGCACACCGGCCAAGAAAAACTTCACCTTGCACATTTCTCCATAGTCATGGACAGCGGTAATCTTGGCGAGGGTCAACTCTTGTTTACAGAGAATGGAAAGCAATGAAAAAGAGAAAGCCAAGCATGGAGGTGGGATGGGGTAAGAAGTTACTGTCTTCTTTAGGGCCCCATGAAAAGGCAATTTCTGAGACAGACTAATCACACCAGGACAATGTGTGTTCACCTTCTTACTAACTGGCTAGCAGCTGTTTCCAGATGCCCCCCATTTTGGTTATGTAAGCCAGGCTCACCCACATGCAAAGCCCTTCTCTATGAAGCTCAGCAGATGCCATCAACTTCTCTTCATTCTGATGGGATCAGTCTCTGTTTGCGAGAGCCTTGAAACTGCAGCTCTGCAATGCTGGCACCAAAGTCAAGGCGCAGAGCTGTCTGCAAAGGCCACCCTCTGTCCACAGATGATGCAACAGGTCAGTGTCTTTCTCACCATGGGGATAGCAGTTGACATGGAAACGGTTGTTCTTGCTTCTACACATAACCATTATGCCTCACCCAGGCTTACCAAATGTTGAAAATATTTGTCTGCCCAGCATCCATTTTTTCTACCTCTAGGAACTGCATCAAGATTATCTTTTGGGAAGTCATCCTTGCTGAACTCCCAAACCTGTTGTTTTAGATAGTATGTGTTCTACCCCAGCCCTAAGCTGAGCATGTGACTTACACCTGAGCATGTGACTTACACCTGGTCAAACTAAGTCACAGGAAGTTTTTAGTTATAGACATGTGACCCATTCTGCATCCATGAGTGTCAGCTCTGGGATTCTGCTGAAGTGATTAGGAAAGTGACAGGGTTTTGCTGGCTGTTGTCAAGCTGATGAAATGAGCCTGGAACCGTTGGTGTCTTGTCTTTCCCACAAGCAGCATAGAACATGCTAGAAAATACAGTTCAGAGGAAAAGCAGAGTTGAGGGACTGAGAGAAACACATTTACACTGATATGATTTGAGCATCTGGATTCAGCCTCACCTGGATTTAACTACAATTTTAGACTTTTCGATTATATGAAAAAATTTATGTCTTTTTTGCTGAGGGAAGTTTGAATTAGGTTTCTGTCACGTGCACCCCAAAAAGTTCTGATGAATGTACAGAAAAGTCCTGATGAAATGTTCTCCCTTCACAGAGCTTTTCATAGGAATTGGGCAGAATTAGACATAACTATGAAAGTGCCAGCTTTGAGCAACCAGTACCTTTCTAGAAGTGCTGTTAGGTATTGGTATATCAGCACATGACAATCAAGAGCTTAGCTGCCAAGCACTTGCTGTGTACCCATGGTGGGGAGCAGGGCCAACTAGGGTCCCTGTTCTCATTCTAGCCAGGAAGGCTGAACTAACATAGGTTAATACTTTAAGCAGAAGTTCTTACCTTCATGGCCACGGCACATTGGTGAGTCACAATATATTATGAGCTGTACCACAAGTAATTTGTGACTCATGAAGCTAAAGTACCAATATTGACAGATGATTTAAAAAACAAACATGAATTAGAGTAGATTCAAGGTTATCGCAATAATAATGTCATATTCATTCACTTCGTTCTCTAGAATGTTGTCCTGAGTGGGAGAGAAAGAGTGGGCATAATAGCTATGGCCCACGCACCCCTGTCTCCCGGAGTGTGTTTTTTCCAAGAATGTCATCTACCATATGTGTTTAGGCAATCATAATAATATCAGCGTTAAGCAGGAGGAGAAGGAGCAACAGCAGAAGAATTGTCAATGTTTAGTGTGCACTGATGAGGCAGTAGGTACTATGCTGAGTGCATTACAAGGATTGTTTCATTTAATGTACATGAGAAACCTCTATGTACTTATTCTCCTGTTTTGTAGTTGAAAGAACAACTAGCTGCTGAACAGAGTGAGTCTGTCTCAAGTACTTCTGGAGTTCAGAGAAGGGAGAGCTCAGTAGGGGCTAGAGTTGTTGCGAAAGGTCCCAAGGAGGATGTGTGACTTAAGCAGGGAGAATTAGAATCTGTAAAAACAGAGGAGCCAAGGAGGACATTGCAGGCTTTGGTATAAATGAGACAAGTACAGTATATAGGGTGCCAATCTCACCCTCTGGACACCTTTAGTATTGGTACCAGGATACTGCATTGGTGTTCAGCAATTGCATTTGTTTTGCAGTGGCTATTCCACACATCCCATCCTACCTCCAGAACTTTGTCCAAGCTGTTGCTTTTATCTTTGCGCCTGTGGCTGAGTAGCTCCTGAGTGATACTCTGGACCCTCTGAGGTTCTTTCTACCCACCCTCGAGAAGAGAAGCTGCTTCCTCTAAGAGAAGCAAAGCAAATTATTCTTCTGTTGGCTGCCTGTTCCTAGGACTCTCCACTGTGGTATCCCTCCTGGGCCCAACCCCAGCTACAGATTTGTCTCATGCTTCTCCTTGGCTGGCCCCAAAATCCAGATCAGCCTTTCCTGCATACCAAAACAATCAGGTTGGTGCAAAAGTAATTGTGGTTTTTTCCGTTACTTTTGATGGCAAAACCTCAATTACTTTGCACCAACCTAATTGTATTGGCATGCAGGTTTTTGGCATGTGGTTTTTGCCATTACTTTCAATGGCATCCTGAGACAAGACTTGATCTTATCACTTCCCATGTCAAAACCTTTAAAGTGAAAAATGAGCATTTAGTAAATGCTTAATGTGTGGCCAGCCCTGTGCAAGCATTTGTATGCATTGCTTTATTGAATCTTCACCAAGAGTCCGTAAACTAGGACTACCATCATCTACCTTTTATAGATAAGGAGATTGTAGCTCAGAGACGTTAAGTAAATGATGTTATGTTGGAAGCAAGGGCAGCTGCATGGTGCCAGACAGACCACACTCTTAAGCATGATGTTCCCATCCCTCTAACACATCAATTGTTGTCTTCAGGATAAAATCCCACAGCCTTGGCCCGACAATCCAGGCCCTCTACCATCAAGACTTGATTTAATTCTCTAGTCTCCACTTCCCACCTTGCCTGACAACACATTTCAACTGCTGGACCACACAAGATGGCATGCAGTTCCCCACCCCCGTGCCCTCATTTGTGCCTGGTTCTCCACCAGGAATGCCATCTTCACTTGTTGATCCACCCTTTAAAATCTACCTTTTCCAGGAGTATTTTCAATTCTTTCTCTTACTTCATTGTTACCAAAATTAAACTCTGCCTCTCCCATGTATGTCCTTCATATTGCTTTAGAAATGCATTGCACGGTCAGTCTTGCTTTTCTGTTATTTGCATGCAGTTACTTTATCATAAACCCCTAACAGGCAGGAAGTAGGTTTTACTTTTCATAAATTTCACATGGGCACTTAGATCAGAGCCCTGCCCTCATGGGTAGGTTCTGTTCCTCCTCTGCCAGAAAGCAAAAGGTCCTTCCCAGAACTTCTCTCCACCTTCCTTTATCCAAAGCTGAGTCTTGTTTTTCATTTGTTTGTCAAATAAAGTGGATGGGCTTAAGACAGAAGAGAGCCATGGATACACCAGGCATATAGCAGTGAAAAAGGCAAACACTGTTTCTAATCTAAAGTTTTCTCCCTGATACTCCCAAAAGTCCTATCTTATTTATGATCCCTGGCAACTGCCAGCTTCACATCATGGTGAACATTTTCTTATGCAAAACCAAGGTGCATTGTCCTCATGAGCTAAGGATCCTTAAGACTAAGGTTCTGTAATGATATTGCATTTTAAATTGATTTTTTTCCCAAAATGATAAACTAAAATTGATTTTATTTCCCAAAATGATATCATGAGACAGTTTCTGGTATCAGAGAAGGGAGGAGCTTCGGGGGAAAGGTGGGAGGTCTTTCCATCCCTGGAATTGTACCATAGAGGGGGTTGCCCACCCTGCTTGTGAGAAACTCTGGTTTTTCCCAGAGCACCCTACTCCTCTTTGGTCTGTCTCAGCATCTAAGAAGATCATTTGAACACGATGGTGAGAATGGTCAGGGAACATCTTGATCAGCCTTCTCAGTTCACAAATGGAGAAAATGCCCCCAACTCCCAAAGAGGAGTCCCTTTCCAAGCTGACAAGCATGAGCTAGCCCAAATCCCAGTATCTCCCTATATGTACCATCATGCTACACTCGGTACATCACTACATCACTCGGTCTTTCTGGATGCCCCTGAAATGCCCCTAAAAAGTCAAAGAAAAGGATTGCCCCATGGAAAGGGAAAGGAAAGCAGGACCATCCAGGGACTTTCCTGGGACTTGCCCACTTACGATCCTGTCAAAGTGACTGATTGTGGACTTGGCTGTGGAGTCCAGGAATTAGAATGAGAGAAGGAAGGGAAGGTGGGGAAGAAAAGGCTTGATGCAGGGCAGGCAAGACAGCAAAGGTGGTGTTGAGTGGAACAAGGGCCTGATAATTTATCATTGACTCAAGAGGCAGACAAAAGACTAGGCAGAGAGCTGCAGCACAGTTCTGCAAAGAATAGAGGGCCCCATCAGGGCAGGCCCTTCCTACTGTACTAGGTACTCTCTGGAAGGTATACCTTAGCTTAAAGACAAAGCCAAGTGGTGTGGTTAGTCCAGGGCCACATGGTAGGAGGGGGAGGCCTTCTGAGTCATGGAGAGTCTAGAACCTTCTCTCTGCATCCCTATCTAGGGTGCAATAGTAGATGCTCAATCAGTATGTATTGGATGAATGAGTCCCTTGGGAAGGGTAAAATATTAACATATTATCTACTGCTAATAGCTTTGTGCAAACCAGTTTAAAATGGAGAAAAAAAAAAACAAAAACCCTTCTTTGGTTCTTTGTATCTTATTAATGTAATGCACTAAGAATCCCACTTTGTTTCCACAGTAATCTTGGGAAGAGTATATTTGTGACCTTGAGTACATAATCTTTCTGTGCCTTGGTTTCCCCCTCTATAAAATGGAACCCATAGTAGTTCCTACCTCATAGAGTCATTGTTGGAATTAAATGCCATAATACATGTAAAGCACTTAGAGTCTTCCCTTAGAGACTGTGCCTTCTGCATTATTGGGGACTGTTTCTTCATTCTTAGAAGGCAGGCCAATAAGTAGTGCCTTAGGATGTGGAGACCAAGCTGTGGTTGCTGTCAACTCGCTTCTTGCAAGTCACCATCTGGGACTGTGACCCGGCTGGCAGACAGTCTCCCCACAGGACAGGATGTGGGCTGGTAGATGCTTCTGGCCTCAAGCTTAGTCCGGAATTTTGCTTTAGAAGGCATTAGAGATCCTTTTTCCTTGGTTGTTTACCTATTCCCTAGCAGGTGAAAAGCCCTCTGGAACCTTCAGACAGTGCTATCATAGAACTAGAGAACCAGCAAGAGAGAAGCTGGGAGGAAAATCAGAGAAGAGCACAGGATGGGGAGTGAGAGGGGTGCTGGCAACCCCTACCTCTTTGCCTTGATGTTTGTTCTCTATATTTTTGTTTTCTAAAAATTTTTATTTTTATTTTCGAAGCCAGATACTTTTACTTTTTAGCAACACTTAGATATTATGCAACATTAATGAATGCATTCAGGACATTTTTTTCTGGGGGCACTGGTATAAGAAATTAAGCTACCATATTGCATGGAAGAGGGGAAGTAGGAAAAAGTAAGGATGGAAGGCTTTATAGGGACATGACCATGAAGGATTCTTAAGATCTGTCAGAAAGTTTATATTTATCATGAGAACAATGGAAAGTCATTACAAGATCTAGTAACATGGCAAGAGTTGCATTTTAAAATGATCACTCTGGCTACAGTGCAAGATGATGGAGTCAAGTTTTGGAGAAAAGATAGAAGCAAGGAAATTGTTTCAGACATTCAGACAAGAGAGTGGTGGCTCTCAAGATCAAAAGGGAGATTTAGTATGGAGGTACTAACTTGAGAGCCCGCATAGAGGTGAGCGTTGCAGCTACACGAGGGGTTGAGAGAGCAGAGGGAGGGTATGGAGAGAACAGGCTCAAGAACAGAACCAAGAGGAATGTCAATCTTTAAGGGCCTGGCAGAAAACAGAACTGGTAAAGGAAACTAAAGAGTATCAGAAGACAGATATATGAGGAGAGTGTGATATCACAGAACCTAGATATTTATTTATTTTTGTGTGTGTGTACAACTCTGTAATGTAATTTAATTTTTTCCAACGTTTATTTTAGATTCAGGGAGTACATACACAGGTTTGTTGCCTGGGTATATTGTATGATGGTGAGGTTTGGATTATGAATGATCCCATCACCCAGATACTGAGCACAGTACCCAATAGTTAGTTTTTCAATCCTTGCTCACCTCCTTCCCTCCTTCCCCTAGGAGTACCCAGTTTCTATTGTTCCCATCTTTATATCCATAAGTACTTAATGTTTTCCTCCCACGTATAAGTGAGAACATGTGGCATTTGGTTTTCTGTTCCTGCACTAATTTGCTTAGGATAATGGCCTCCAGCTGCATCCATGTTGCTGCAAAGAACATAATTTCATTCTTCTTTATGGCTGTGTAGTAGTTCATGGTGTATATGTACCACATTCTCTGTATCCAGTCCACCATTGATGGGCACCTAGGTTGATTCCATGTCTTTGCTGTTGTGCATAGTGCTGTGATGAACATGTGAGTGCATGTGTCTTTTTGGTAGAAAGATTTATTTTCTTTTGGACATATATACCAGTAATGGGGTTGTGGGGTTGAATGGCAGTTCTGTTTTAAATTCTTTGAGAAATCTCCAAACTGCTTTCCACAGTGGCTAAACTAGTTTATATCACGGGTGAGCACTGACTATCTGGGCCAGTAGCGCAGGGGTAAAAGAAATTACCAAGATGGTTGCAGGTAAAGAAAGGCAACCTTATTAGAGAGTATGAAAATACGTTGCAAGGGGCAATGGGCAGAATCAGCAGAAGAGGGGCTGACTGCAAAGAAACAAAAGCTTGCTGGAGATTGAATAGAATGGTATTGCGCTGTGTGCTGATGAGGGCTTGTGCAGTATCAATAACACCAAGGTTGCAGTGAATTAACTTGCAATTTTTTGTATTAGCTAAAGGTCTGATGATAGCTGGGTGCAGGAAGATTGTGAGTAATTTGTGCAGGAGGGCTATGTGTCCTGGACCATGAAGAAAGGCAGACTTGTAGCTTATCTGGTTTTTCTTTTTGCTTTCCCCTGCTCCCATCAGCCTGACTTCTTTTCCCTAATTAGGACTCCACAGTTTACATTCCCACCAACAGTATATAAGTGTTCCCTTTTCTCTGCAGCCTTGCTAGCATTTGTTCTTTTGTTTTTTGACTTTTTAATAATAGCCATTCTGACTGGTGTGAGATGGTATCTCATTGTGGTTTTGATTTGCATTTCTCTGATGATTAGTGATGTGGAGCATTTTTCGTATGTTTATCGGCCAGTTATATCTTCTTTTGAGAAGTATCCGTTAATGTCTTTTGCCCATTTTTTAATAAGGTTATTTGTTTTTTGCTTGTTCAATTGTTTAAGTTCCTTATAGATTCTGGATGTTAGATCTTTTTCAGATGCATAGTTTATGCATATTTTCTCCCATTCTGTAGGTTGTCTGTTTACTCTGTTGATAGTGTGTTTTCATGTGCTAAACTCTGTGTTTCATGTGCTAAACTCTTTAGTTTAATTAGATCCTACTTGTCCATTTTTGTTTTTGTTACAATTGCTTTTGAGGACTTAGTAATAAATTCTTTTCCAAGGTTTATATCCAGAATGATGCTCCTAGGTTTTCCTCTAGGATTCTTATAGTTTGAGGTCTTACAGTTAAATCTTTGATCCATCTTGAGTTAATTTTTGTATGTGGTGAAAAGTAAGGGTCCAGTTTTATTCTTCTGCATATGGCTGGACAGCTATCCCAGCACTGTATATTAAACAGGGATTCCTTTCCTCATTGGTTATCTTTGTCATCTTTGCCAAAGATCAGATGGCTGTAGGTGTGGAGCTTTATTTCTTGGTTCTCTAGTCTGTTCCACTGGTCTATGTGTCTGTTTTTGTACCAGTACCATGTTGTTTTGGTTACTGTAGCCTATAGTTTAAAGTTGGGTAATGTGATGCCTCCAGTTTTATTCTTTTTGTTTAGGATTGCTTTGGATATTCAGGCTCTTTTTTGATTCCATATGAATTTTAGAATAGTTTTTTCTAGTTCTGAGAAAAATGATGCTGGTAGTTTGATAGGAATAGCATTGAATCTGTAGATTGCTTTGGGTAGTATGGCCATTTTAATGATATTGATTCTTCCAATCCATGAGCATGGAATGTTTTTCTATTTCTTTGTGTCATCTGTGATTTCTTTTAGCAGTGTCTTGTAGCTCTTGTTGTTCTCTACATTTTTCTAAGATGGGTCTTTGAAAGGGCCCGGGGCTCTGGCCAAGCTAATTTTCTTCTCCCCATCCTTCCTACTCCACCCCACACCTCCCCAGCCTGGTAAATTGGTCCTAATGCTCCTAGCTCCACTTTTCTTCTCCTCTCTACTAATGTTGTGTTGCTGATGTCTGAGCAAGCCTTGAAAGGGGATATGACTCTGAAAACATCGGAGGCAATGGAGGGAAAAGAGACACAGGGCATAGAGGGAATGAAAGAGAGAAAGTACATTTTCTAAAAAGGAGTAGAGCTGGGGCACAAGGGAAAATGGGGGTAAGAAGGGAAGATGAGTACTCAGGAGGTGGAATGGGTGAGCCATGGAGAGAGATTCTGAGCCAGGAACAATTAACATCAGGGGCTGCAAGTGGCAGCCTGTGGGCTCAATCCGGTCAAACACTAATTTGGGGGCTCACATAGGGTTTCAAAATTTGGAAAAATTCCCATAAAAACTCAGATTTCCAGCTTGGAAGTTCTGGTCATGCGAGGTTAACATTTTTTCATGGCAACATGGAATGGAGCTGGGTGGCAGTGACTCCTTCTAGAGGAGGCATATGTCCTCTCCAGGTCACCGCAGTCCCCACTACTCTCTGTTGTCACATTCAGCCTGCTTCACTTGCTTAAATTATCTGCCCAGTCTCTATAGGTACCTGGGGTTGGGAGCCTTTGCTTATTTGTATCATTTTTAGTGTCAGAAATATCTTCTACTTTTCCAGCTACTCTCCAAATCTAGACCTCAGCACAGAGGCAGTAACTAAGAGATAGTTTTGAAGGGTGGAAAGGAAGTGGTAGAGATGAAAGGGGAAAGAAAATCTGAAAGCAGGAAGGGACAAATCCAGGGCAAGGGAGTGGGAAGGTAGACAGGTGGAGAGAACAGGAAGAATTAGGATTTTCCTTTCCCACCTGGCCCAACTGGTCCCCCTCAATTTCCTTGAAAAAGACATGTCATCTTTGAGGGTCAGTAACTTTCCTCATTAGTGCAAGGCAACATCAACACGTTCATCATCAAATAATGAACTTTCCATGGTGCTCCTCTGGGAGTGAATCAGATGGAGATTCTTAAATAAATTAATCAATGACAACACACTGTTTATATTAGCTTTCCGGGATGACGGATGTAATGTTTTTGAGCTTAGAATTTGCGCTACCATATAACAACACCATTACTGCTTTCTTCCAGCTCATATTAGTTTCACAAAACAAGGCAATTGGTCCCAAGTGTTCCTAAGTTAAAGCTTTCATAAAGGGTGGTGGAGCTGTGTGGGTGGAGTAGGGAGAGAGAGATAGGTGAGGTTTATTGTCGATTGTTTCATTAAAACATCAGTCAATCTTAACCACCCTTTAAACAGTTCCCGTCTCCCTGACTACACAATGTTTGCTGGTATGGCAGCTGATTTTCTGTAAAAATGCCAAATTGTACACTATTTCTGAAATAAAGCATTCTTATGCTGAAGAGGTTAAAGGGCTTTCTGTTTATTTGTTTGGATCTATCAGGATTAGCTCTCGAATCAGCTTTTCCTAACCCACTCAGATTGGTGTAGAAACTACATATCATCCATTCAGTTAAAAATTCCTAAGCCCTCACTATGTTCCAGACCTTCTGCCAGACACTGGGACATAATAGGAAAAGCCACTTTGCTCAGGAAGCCCTCGGCCTAGAGGGCAGTGTTGGGCACTAAAGAAACCCACATGGATCTAGGGTAATTTTCAACAAAAGTTGGAGCTGTGAAATAATTTAAACCAAGCCAAGTAAAGTAGAGTGAGTAGGAGAGAGCCCTCTTAGAAAAGTGCTCACTGAGGAACAAACCTGTCCTAGCTACCGAGTGACAGGAAGAAACATATCCTGTGAAGATTTAGGGGTGGGTGCTTCTGGTGGAGGGAAGAGCAAGTGCAAAGGTTTGGAGGCAGGAAGGAGCTTACTCTGTGCAAGAGGCCAAAGGAATGGCAGCATTGGAGTTGGGAGAGACGGGCTTGCTGGAACCACTGAGATCAATTATAATATAAAATATTTGAAAGGGTATGCAGTTTTCTTACTTTTAAGCACAATACTAATTGGAAGTCGGCTAATAAATAACTGTACTGTAGAAATCCTTAGGGAACTGATTTTGATGCATAGAGAATGATAACTATTTGTAATTATCATAACAGAATTGTCTGTAAATAAATGCTTCTAAAAATGCCTAATTTGACATTTTAAAAACAATTTGTCCTCTTAAGCAGTTTAAAAACACTCTCTCCAAAATGTTAACCTTCCATTTGCATTCTAAATGTTTCTTCTCTTCTGTCCGTCTTCCCCTCAAGTAAGTTCTGAACCACTCTTATGAGCCTGAAGTTCTTCATAGATTTAGAAAAAGTCAGCGCCAGTCAAGTTCTTATCTGAATTATCATAAATTCTTAATTAATAAAGTCTGAGTTTTTGAGCCCTCCTGGATTAATAATAGCTGATAATTATTATATTAGTTATATATATTATCCCATTTGTCAATTTATGATAAAGGTTTTTTTTCTTTTTTCTTTTTTTTTTTTAAATTTGAGACAGAGTCTTGCTCTGTCACCGAGGCTGGAGTGCAGTGGCATGACCTTGGCTCACTGCAACCTCCACCTCCCGGGTTCAAGTGATTCTCGTGCCTCAGCCTCCTGAGCAGCTGAGATTACAGGTGTGCACCACCACGCCCGGCTAATTTTTGCATTTTTAGTGGAAACAGTTTTCACCATGTTGGCCAGGCTGGTCTTGAACTCCTGGCCTCAAATGATCTGCCTGTCTTGGCCTCCCAAGGTGCTGGGATTACAGGCGTGAGCCATCACACCTGGCCAATGAGGGTATGTTATTAATCTTATTTTGTAAAAGAGGAAAATTAGGCTAAGAGAAATTATGTAACTTGGCCAAATTTATACAGCAATGAAATGGAGAGTCAAGATTAAAATCCGGGTCCTCTGGACTACCTGGTTATAAGCATTATAAAAACGTTGTATTAGAAGCCAAGTGGACTTCTGGTCTAGCATTTACTAGCTGTATAACCTTGGGTTAAGTGCTTAAAGTCTCTAGGGCTTAGTTTTCTTCTTGGTAAAAATGCTGTTCATGATTACTGCATAGTCGTGTCTCCTCCATGCCATGAAAAGGCCTGGGTGCTGCAGATACCATGGAAACAAGATGTAAGAGTTAGCTTCATGGAGACTATGGTCTTGTAAAAGGAACAGACATGATTCAAATGACCCCATTAATAAACATAAAATCCCAATGGAAGCAGGTGTTCTGAAGTGCTACCCAGGTGGGCCTGACCTAGCCTAAAAGTTCAGGGAAGACAACCTGAGGAAGTTATCTTTGAACTAAGACCTAAGAGTTTGGTGGAGTTGTGGTAGTGGGATGGGTGACGTTGAAGAGGTGAGGACAGCCCTGTGCACAAGTCTTGTGGAAGGATGGAGATTGGCTCTGAAATAAGGTCAGTGTGTTTGGGGCACAGAATGTTAGGATATGTGAAAGGAGGGGAAGCTGGAAAAAGACACAGATCAACCACACGGGGGCTTAAAGGCCATTTTAGGTCCTTAGGGACCTAATGTTTACCAGAGTTTATGACTTCTTTTTGCTGACTCCTGTCTTTCTCCTTCTTTCTCAAGAATCTGTTCCCTTGACCCTGCTGTCCCCTTCTCTTTCAAAAGAATGTAAAGACCTGCTCAAGGGGACACCGTGCCAAGGGCGTGGGCATTGTTCTGGCCAGCCTGCACTGCTGCTAGTCCACAGCCAGCACATACGGGGCTCTGACCTGGTGTTTGGGTCCCCTGCAACATGCTGCAGGCCAGTGAAACAGCGCATTCCTTTCCAAGACAAGAAAGCCCTTGACATTCGTTCCTTGGCAAAAGAAACAGACCTGCCAGGAAGGCCCAGTGGCCAGGGCCTCGAATGCTGGAAAGGAAATTAGTTTCGGCTAAAACACAGAGCCTAATGTCAGGCCTTTACACTCCCTGCCTCTGATGCTAATCTGGCTGGTGACAGTGGGCTATGAGAGACAAAAGGTTATGCAGGCACTTTATATTGGATGCCCCCCTCCTTTTTTGTTTCTGATGGTGTGATGAAGGATTCGGGCTGCTGAGCTCCTGCATTAATCAGATTCATTCCATTTTGTTAGGGAGGGCTGTTTTCTGATGTCTCTGAGGATATAAAGATGATGAATAGAGGGAAGTCTCATACTTTATTAGTGTAGATGAGCAGACAGATCCCAGTAGTAATTAATCCCAGGATGTTTACAAATTTTCTCTTCTTTGTCAACCTAGAGTCAGGGTTTGCTGTTGTTGGCATAAAGAAAGACTGGAAGCTGAACAATGATGCTCTCCTCATAGAATTAGAGAGATGGCAAAATATTGATTAATCATCCCATGATGCTTAATAGATAGTGGACGTGTCCTAAATGTCAAGACCCCCAAACTGTAATGAAAAGCAAGTTTCAGTTGTGCGGGACTCTCATAGGAAAGCTTAGAAAACCCCATAGCTTAAGCTTGTGTTAACAAAGACCCTTCTGATTGATATGGAAAAGTGGGGTACCTAGAGTGTAAGGGCTCCCCACACAATGCAAAACAGCTATAAATGCTTGGAGAAATTGAGTTGTTTCAGAACATTAAGAGTATTTCAGAGTATTAAAAGTATTAAGGGACAAGCAGAAAATGCTTTTGTTCCAATCCTGGGATTACTCCACATCTTTCCAGAACATCCAGGTTCTCTTTCAGGCCTAGTAAGGACTGGAGGATGGCTAAAGGTCAGTTGTCCTGGTATGATCTGCATTGTTGTGACGCTTCAGGAACACTGTTATGAGCTTTGATTCCTTTTATACTCTGACTCAAGAACAGGAGATTTAAGCTTTGATCGTGCCCTCATAAATTATGAACCATGTGACCTTGGGTAAGTCACTTCACCTGACTTCTCTGAATTTCAGTTCACTCAACTGCAAAATCAAGGAACTGTAGCCACGCAGAGCTTGAAGTTCCTACATGGCTGAATTTAAAGGTCTGTACTTACAGCAATTTTAGGATATTAGGCTGAGTGTATGATCAAACCAGGATAGACACCCCTCCTGCTTTGTAAATACATTTTGGATGTGCGGGGTATATTTGTGGAGTGGTGGTGGTGGAAGAGGGTTTACGTATTTAAAAAAATTTTTTAAACTTTAAAAATAAATAGCTAATAGCTAATGCATGTGAGGCTTAACACCTAGGTGATGGGTTGATAGGTGCAGCAAACCACCATGGCACACGTGTACCTATGTAACAAACCTGCACATCCTGCACATGTATCCTGGAACTTAAAATATTTCAAAAACCACCTATGAATTATTTGTAATTGTACACCAAATACATAGGTGTTTCTGAAGAGTTCTACAGTGCTTAAAACGTTTATTCTCTTGGATATTTTATACTCCCTAAAGTTTTTTATTGTTGCTTTTTTGTACATATTCTCATTTTGTTTTCAGACACTTTATTCCTAAAACATGGAAAGGTCAGCATCAGCCAATAGATTGAGAATTTGCATTGTCTGAGTTAAGGAAAGCATCTTGCATTTTCTGGAGCACTGAGCATCTCGTCTTGAACCTTCTGAGTTCTGAGAAGCTCCAAATCCATTTGCTGAAGCCAGAAGGAAACACAATTCTTGGAGGGAATCCGAAAGAGAATGAGACTGCACTGCCAATGGTCTTCTGGTCAACTCTGGCCTGTGCGACTCCACATGGGTCCTGTCCATCACACTGCTCATGAGAAAATGCCCAAGAAATACCCACAAGTTTTAAGCAAACAAACTCCGCTTCACTGGAGACGTGCTGTTATTTGTGAGACCACCATGCCAACCTAATATTGCTGAACAAAAAGTAAGTAAGAGGAAACTTCAAACAAAGCTGGTTTAAAGATGCAAATTAGAAAAGACCATCATTTTCTCTCTTGGAACTCAACCTCCAATGTGAACTAAAACCTAGAGTTCACCAAGCTAATTTTCTAAACCTATTGAACCAGATCAAAATCTCTGTATTTAAATATGCTGCCAGCTGAACCTGAACAGGGCCAATATTTCATTTGGTTCAAATCCATGTTTTTTTTTTTTTTTTTCTGCTCACAGAATTACCTAAGTGATTTGGTAGCTGGCATTTTTTTACTCAAAAAGCCTTTAGAAATGTGTGTGTGTGTGTGTGTGTGTGTGTGTTGAAACATTGGTTAGAAATGTGTGTGTGTGTGTGTTGATGAAACATTGGTGCTTTCTAAAAAATGAAATATATATTTCTAAAGTTGTAGTTCAGGTCCCTTACAATTTTGGTATGAGAAAAAAAAATTTTGTGGATTTAAAGGTTTTCTTTTTAAATTTTTTCTTTTCTTTCTTTTCTTCCTCTTTTTTTCCCTTTTTTTTTGGTTAGAAAAACCAACCCAACTGCATGGACTTTCACATATAATAACTCGAGATAGTTCCTGTTTGCCCAGTTCCCAGATGAAAGAAAAACAAAACAAGTGTGGGGCGGTTTATCGTTTTTTGAAACAAGATACATTTTTCCCATGTTCGGATCTGAAAATACTCAGCTGTAATTTAATCTACCTTTATTAGATTACCCAGTTATGTCCACAAAATTGTGGAAACCATCTTAAATTAGTAAGGTCAGGGAAGAAGCAGGCTGGATGTGAGAATTCCCGCTGCTCTCGTCTGACATGTCTTCCAAAAGAGGGGGCACGTCGTGGGTGAAGCACTTGGTTCACTAGGGACAGCAGAGCTCACCACTCCTCCGTGTCCCCAGTGGAAAGTCTACCTTCTGCTTCTTCCATGCTGACTTCTGAGCAACCCTAGTCCTCAAAGTATGGTGTATAGCTATAGAACAGGCCAGGCTGGCAAAAGTTATCCTTTACTTGTCAAAAAATGCTTCAAGCTTATGAAGCCCTACATAGAATTGCCAGATAAAATACATCCAATTAAATTTCCATTTCAGATAAACAGAGTAGTTTTTTAGTATAAGTATGTCCAAAATATTATGTGAAATATACTTACACTAAAAATTATTTATTGTTTATCTGAAATAGAGATTTAACTGGACATCCTATACATATTTGCTAAATTTGCCAACCAACATCAAGTCACCCAAAGAGGCTAGGATACCATTCATAGTAGCAAAAATAAAATGAAATAAATTAATTATCCATGCAGTAGGTATGAATCTTAGGCCATAAATACAGGTATGTATGATGTATCATCTCCTTAGTTTTTCAAAGAGAAACCTATTCTGCCTCTGAGTGTGTAACGCAGCAGGAAATTTAACCTCAGCTATGATAGGGGCCCTGTGCCATCCCAGGGTCCCATCTGAATCCAGGACTCTTAGATAGTGTCCAGAGGACACGGATGGGGCTCCAAACCCCATGCTATCATGATGGCCAGAGATGTGCTCACAGCTTGGGGCTCAGTGGTCATTGTAGATATGAGGGCTCTATTTTGAGTATTTTGAGTTCCCTGTGGGGCTGAAGGATTTTTTTGTGTGTGTTTTTGAAGATAAAGTAGCTCTGCACTTCGGAGCCATGTTTTAGCAGATGATCTCCCCATCCTGACACTAATCTCTTTTTAAATTTTGCAAACTGCCTTCCTTTCTCCTCTGAGTAACTTCAAAGCCATTCTCTCATTTCTGGTTGACCTCAAAGGTATGGTTCTCTTCAATAATTTCTAAGCTCTTATGAAAGACAGAAAAAGTTGTTGCCTGCAGGTAATTTCAACTCCTCCTCTGCCTCTTCTACACAACATAATCCCCAAGTAAGTAATTCCTTATGGGTCTGACTACCTGCTTGAAATGAAAGAAGGCAAAAACCATACTGTAGTAGATTAGATTATTGTTCAGTAAATATTCTCTTCCTCTCCCCCCACCCCACATACAGAAGAGTCTTCTTCTTCCACCACCCACAGATGTTGAGCTTGGCCATGTGACTTGCTTTGTTCAATGGGATATTAATGGACCTGACCCAACTAGGGCTTGAAATGTGCTTATGTAGTTGGGTGTGCTCTCTTCTACCTCTGCCATTGTCATTGCCACTTGTCCAAGGAGAAAGACATGTGAAGCAGATGTGGACCAACTCACAGCTTGGAGCCAAACCTGAACAAGCCTGGTCTAGACCCAAAGAACCCCAGCCATCCCCAGACACATGATTGAGCAATATATATTGATTATTTTATGCTAGTGAGTTTCAAGGTGATTTGTTATTGCAAAATAATTAACAGGTACCGGTACAAATGAAAATTCTTATTTTGGTAGGTTAGTAAATTATCGATGGACTTAAAATTCAGCTGTGATATTAGAGTTTTGTTTTGTTTTGTTTTTTTCTTGAGACAGAGTCTCCCTCTGTCACGCAGTTTGGAGCGCAGTGGCAAGATCTTGGCTCACTGCAACCCACTCCTCCCGGGTTCAAGTGATTCTCCTGCCTTAGCCTCCTGAGGAGCTGGGATTACAGGTGCCCACAACCATGCCTGGCTAATTTTTGTATTTTTAGTAGAGACGGGGTTTCACCATGTTGGCCAGGCTAGGCTGGTCTCAAACTCCTGACCTCAGGAGCCCGCCTCAGCCTCCCAAAGTGCTGGGATTACAGGCGTGAGCCACCATGTCTGGCCTAGATATTATTTATTGCATTCAAAAATCACAAGTCACAAGGCTGCAATCCTGTGGTTAGCAGGCTTTCTCTCCATAATATCTGGCACCATTCTCTAAGTTATTTATTCTCTGTAATAGCTGATACTTATTTGATGTCTTGAAGTTGGCAAAGCGCCTTTATATTCATTATTCTAGTAGATCTGTTTTATTCAATGGTGAAGGGGTGGCCTGCCCCTCCACACCTGTGGGTGCTTCTCGTTAGGTGGGATGAAAGACTTGAGAAAAGGAATAAGACACAGAGACAAAGTGTAGAGAAGGAAAAGCGGGGCCCAGGGGACCGGTGCTGTGCTTACAGAGGACCCACACCGGCCCCGGCCTCTGAGTTCCCTTAGTATTTATTGATAATTATCTTTACCATCAAAAAGATAAGGGAGTGACTGGACAATAGGATCATTGTAGGGAGGAAATCAGCAGTAAGACATATGAACAAAAAATCCTTGTAACATCAATAAGTTTAAAAGAAAATGCTGTGCCTTGAGATGCATATGCAAACATCTCCATAAACCTTTTAGCAGTATTGCTCCAGCAAGCCCCACCTTATTCCTAAAGGCGGTTTTCTCCTTACTCAGTAAACAAAGCACACAAAGGGTTTTACCTGGAGATGTTCCATCGCCCAGGGACGGGCAGGAGACAAATGTTTTTCTTTTTTCTCTAGCTTTAAGAGAATGGTGATGACCTTTAACCATAAGCAGCCTTTAGGCACTTGTTTAACAAAGCACATTCTGCACCGCCCAAAATCCTTTTAACCTTAAGTCACCACAGCACATGTCTCTTGCAAGGACAAGGTTGGGGGTAGGGTCACAGATTAACAGCATCTCAAATACAGAACTAAATGGAGTCTCTTATGTCTACTTCCTTCTATATAGACACAGTAACAGGCTGATCTCTCTTTCTTTTCCCCACACAATGGTGAGGTGAGGTTGATGGCAATAGCCCCATTTGATGAGGAAACGTAGTCGTAAAGAGATCAAGTTTTTCCCAAGACAGCAAGTCAGTTTTGAGCTCCAGATCAGAGTTAGGACTCCCATCATGTCCTCCCACTCCTCTAATCACAGTATGGTTGCTCCCAGAGCATCCAACACAGGGCTGAGCCCTTTGTAATTCTCAGTAAACACCTGAGAAGTGATGGAGGGACCAAAACGTTTAACCAGAGTTATCAATGTAAAAGCCAAAGCTCCCAGGCAGCATTGCACTAGAGGTTTTCTCCCCATAGCCTCTATTAATGCTTCTCAAAGTGTGTGTTAATAGGATTTGGGGTATGGGATGGGTCAGGTAGAGGGATGGAGATAGAGGAGATAAGATGCTATTTTTAATATGTTTTTGAAATTCTGGTTTAAGGCAATCGAATGTCTACTTCAGGGCTTTTAAGTGCATCTGAAAGGCTTATTTGTATGACTTTGTAGGTGAGGAATAGAGTGTACTTCATTTCTCAAACTTATTTGACCATGGGACCTTTTTATCAGAGATCATCTTGCTGAACTAGGGTTTGAGGAAACCACTTTGGGAAACACCAGCCTATGTCACTGAACTGCCCTGGTTCTGCCTTTTGACATCTTTCTTTTGTGCCATTCAGAGCTGTTAATGCACTAGGCACCCTCTGGGCCCTTTGAGCTTTTGTTAATGAATTAGTTCTAATTCCAAGAAGCTGTTAACTTAAGGGGATGATAGCTTGGTGTATTAATTAAGGTTCTGTTAGTAGCAAACAGAAAGAAACTGGCTAACTTACTTGAAGATATTAGGAAAGCTCATAGAATTGTAAGAGTTGCCCAACAATTAGGATTTGAAAAGAGCCAAAACCAGAGCAGTTTGGGGGATTTCAGCCCTGAGGGTCATTGGAAATGTCACTCAAATGACTCTGCTGCAGAGACACCCCTCTGCACCTTTCCACTCGGGTTTTAGGGTTTCAGGTTCCTAAGAGAGACGCTGATTGTTCTGGCTTGGATCAGATGTCTCTGTCCCAGGATTATTCAGCCATGAACATGGGACAGAAGGTGCCACTGAGGCAACTGCTGTGATCTGGGCAGCCATCCCAATTCATGTCTCCTGCATCTGGTGTGCAGGAGAGTCACATCTTTTTGGGGGTTGGTTTGATGTTGACTACATAGCTACAACTACTCTTGAAAGTCCATTACATTTCCCTCCAGGATCAGAAGACCTTGCTCTCTCTTCCTTTGATCACCAAACAAAGAAGTGTAGAGGCAAAAAATGTGAATTTCCAACACAGATTCACATTTGGCCTGGACAAGCACTTTTGAAATGAGAGTTTACCCTGAAACCAACCAGCGTTGCTTAGGGGCAAGAAAAATGGCAGGTGGCCTCGCCTGAACTTTCCCAGTCCTCTCTAGCTAGTTCTCTTTTGCCAAATGCACAAAGTCGAATTCATGGAGTTGAATGTGTATATGATGCAACTCCATTGTACACAGAGATTGATTAATATAATAGCCCTAAACCAATCTGAGAAGTAAGAACCTTAACAGTCTCTTTGATTTTTACTAAGAAATGGATGAGGTCCTTGTTAGGTCACACAGGACACAATATGGCGCCGATTACTAAATGGCACCAGTTCCTAGCCCCTTACCAGTTCCGGGTTCTTCCTCACTGGACACAACACTGGCCCACCAAAACAGGCGGGCCTGCCAAAGAGGACCCAATCACAAAACACCACCAACATCTCCTCCCTAAGCCCACCCCATACCCAATCACCAGCACCCATGTAGCCCTTAGGGCTATAAATTGCCGCATCCAAAGCTGTCTCCCTCCGTCTGCCGCGCGACCTGACCTCTACCTCTCCAATAAAGATCTCTTGGCTGTACTCGTTGTGGTTTGAGTTTGCCGGCAACCCTTTCATTGGTGCCGTGACTCGGATCGGGACTCCCCACTTTTAGTGGGATCCCAATCTCATTTTAGACTCAACCCAAACCCCCGACCAGCCTCCACCCGTTCTCCTGTTCGCCAAGCTGTTTGCCCAACACTGGCCTCGTCTCTGTAAGTCTTCCCCTCCGGGGTCTACCTCTCTAGGCAGGCAAGAGACCTCACGAAGCTCCTCGCCTCAAGCCCCTAAGGCCATGGTAGACCCCAAATAGCTGAGAGCGAACTCGGCCCGCAGGGAACTGAGTTTTCTCCTTTCCCTCCTCATTCATCTGGCCTGGGTTTCCTCCCTTCTCTCGCTCAAAAATCCTGGTACCAGGTAACCCAAGGCCCTCGGCCTTATAGAGGCCCATCAGTTCCTTCGTTCCGGTGATGACTGGCTCGAAGGTTCTGACTCGTAGCACGGCCATCGGTTAACAGGGGATGCCTTATTCAGCCCTTCGCCGTACGCATATACCCCTTCCTCTCTCACCATGGGAGGCTCTGCATCCCTGCCGGCCGACTCCCCTTTAGCCTGCCTCTTAAACAATTTATCTACCTTAGACCTTGCTGCCGATATTCAAATTCTGCACTCACAATTGGCCCACATATCCCCTAGACAACCAAAGCAAATAGCCCACTTATGGGTCTCTCGATCCTAACATTCTCCAGGATCTCTACAATTATTGTGAGCAAACAGGAAAATGGGTAGAGATCCCATCTATCCACGGCTTCTTTCTCCTACGAGATAAACCCAATCTTTGCCACCCTTGCAAGCCACAGCAGCTTCTCGGTACCCTGTCACCGCTTCCTCCCAAGCCTCCAGCACCCCCCTCTGCCCCTGACTTTGACCCAGCCGACGAACCCCCCGCAGTACCACCACCCTCCGCCGCGTCCTCCAACCACCACCCAACCGGAAGTCGTTCAGCCTCCCGCTGCCCCCCACCCCCTCAACCGCCTATCCCATCAGCCCCGGCCTTCAGCCCCCCCCACCACTTGCTCAAAGTCACACCCCCCCCCTTGCCCCCCTTAGAGAGGTGGCAGGAGCTGAAGGTATTGTCCGAGTCCACGTCCCCTTTTCTATGGCTGACTTATCACAAATAGAAAAACGTCTAGGCTCCTACACTTCCAATTCTGCATTATATATCAAAGAATTCCAATACCTCATCTCTAACACCCTCCTCCCCGAGGAGCATAGGCGACTCTGGGAACAAGCTCGAACTTATGCAGATGAGGTCCATTAAACAACCCCAGCCCTACCGCTGGGAGCGCAGGCAGTACCTGAGCATGAGCCCAATTGGGATTATAACACGCAAAATGGAGTATCAGCCTGAGACCATTTCGGTCTACGGAGGGCAGCTCTCCGGGTCCTCCCAAAAATGCCCACCCATACATCCCCTTTTAAAATGTATGGCCACCCTGCGCTCCCACCTGGCATTCTTCCCTCTTCCCCCATAATCCCACAACACCTAAGTTACCCTCTCCTGTCCTTTATCCGCTGTAAGCTATAGAAAAAACAGGAGTGCCTCTTGCCCGATACCAAGAATGCACAAACCACCTTTCCCCTCATGCCAGGCGAGTGGGTATATTATTCACCACCCGGCCATGCACAGTCAGTGTCTTTAGCCCCCAACTTCCCAGCTCCAGATGGCCTCTTTTTTGGTGTAATGGCTCCTTATACAAATCCATTAATTCCTCTATCCCTGGCCCCTGCATACCCACTACACTAGTCCCTCAACTCACATTGCTCTCCTTCTCTGAGGGCCTTCAAGCCTATCAGTTTAATCACCCTAAACCCAACTCTCCTGGGGACTGTTGGAAAAAAAGAGCAATCTTCCTACCTATCATGCTTGGAATCTCTCTAACAACCTCTCTCATAGGTACAGGACTAGGAGCCACCACTTTAAGATACAGCGTATCCCAATTTTCAGATTTCCAAACCCAGATGCAGACGGCCATCAAGGAAATGGCTCAGTCTCTAGCCGCCCTCCAAGGACAAATAACATCTCATTAAGTTCATGAAAAACCAAATCTAGTCCATTTCTAACCAAACTTTTAACCAGCTTCTCCTCAGGAATTATCAGCTTCTACCCACTAGCAAGGACGGGCCAATTTCCACCGCCAGACTCACCGACTACTGACCAAAGCCAGCCATGCCACCTGCCTATCAATTCCAGAGGTTTCTCCGTGATCTCTGCGCTAACAGCTGACTGATTGCAAACCCATCATTGCCTTTCCAGTGGCTCTCGTCAATAGAAGACCTGTACCTCCAAGGAACCTTCGCAGATTTCACACCCCAAGAGATGTTCACATACGCCGCCATTCTACTGGGGCTAGTCCTATTAATACAAGCATCTAACACTCCTCCCTTTACTCCCCCTTGACACCCCCAGTCAGCAGGAAGCAGTCAGATGAGACACGACGCCCCCAACCCCCCTTTAAAAAACCAAAAAGGGAAGAATGTTAGGTCACACAGGACACAATATGGTGCCGATTACTAAATGGCGCCGGTTCCTAGCCCCTTACCAGTTCCGGGTTCTTCCTCACCTGACACAACACTGGCCTGCCGAAACAGGCGGGCCCACCAAAGAGGACCCAATCACAAAACACCACCAACATCTCCTCCCTAAGCCCACCCCACGCCCAATCACCGGCACCCACATAGCCCTTAGGGCTATAAATCCAAAGCTGTCTCCCTCCCTCTCGCGCGCGACCTGACCTGTACCTCTCCAATAAAGATCTCTTGGCCGTACTTGGTGTGGTTTGAGTTTGCCGGCAACCCTTTCAGTCCTCAGAATGGTGTCCTGGAAAAAAAAAAAAAAACAGGAGCTTTAAGGGGCCATGTTTTGTACATTGATTCAAAGGCAATCTAAACTTCTACTTTTTTTAAACAAGTCAAAACTGAGGTTTTTTTCTGCCTTCTGAAATTTCAAAATCAGACGCAAATGAGGCATTAAAAAAAATAAGCCCCCCAAGGGCACCATCACCTACTACTATGTTGTACTATGGGGCTTTATTTGAATATATTTTGTTTTTATTACTTTGTTCTCTTTCCTTGCTGTGATTTACAAAGCAGTGTGGGAAAATGGTTAATACAGAATAAAAGTTAAAATTAAAACCACTTTTTCCAGTATGGTGCTGTCTCCTTCCCACTCCTTCATCCCTGGGGGCCTGTTCAGCTGAGTTTAGTAGCACAAAGGCTACTGAGTTCTAGAACTAGATTCCTAATCTACCTAAAATGGATTGATTTTCTAGCTCTGGGAACAGATAAATTATTAGTTGACTATGGTTGATAATTTAGAAAGAATTGACAATAATGGGATAACCTCATTTTAGTGTGCCTGGAGAACTCTGGAAATTTGTGACATTTATTAAACTATTCAGATTAGCTCAAGTAACTTTATGTTTGAAAAAGACACTGATTTGGGTCTCCTGTACAGGCACAGGAGAACTGTGTCTCTCCACCCACCTGAGGGATGACACCTGAATCTTTTCACTTTGTCAGAAAAATACTTCCACCCAAACCAGTGACCTAGCCTAGGCTCTTACCATCACTCAAATCTTTGTTGAGTACTTACAATGTGTCAGGCACAGTTTTGGCTGCTTTTATATCCACTATTTGTTTAATCCACACTACAACTTTTTTTTTTTTTACAAAACATGTTAAAATCCCATTTTACATATGAGAATATTCAGACTCATGATGATTAAGAACCCTACCTTGGACAGACAATCATAATCATCATAATCCCAATCATAATCATCTTAACCATCATCACCCAAGTGGACAGGAAAAAGTTCTCTCGGAATAGGAGATAAACGTAGAAGATTGAACCACACACATGAGATAAATGGGTAAGTACAACAATAACAGCATATTCAAGGCATGGTGCTATGCTTCTTTAGGTACCATATTTAATTTAATCATCATAATGATTATATGAAGTAGGTAGGAAACTGAGCCCTGTTTTAGAGGTGGGGAAATGGAGGTCTCAGGGAGCTTAAGGAAATCACTGGCAACTGAGCACTGGGCTTCAGCCCTCATGTAGGCACAGTTTATAGAACAAAGCAGGTATCAGTGACAAAGGGCATTGAGATAAGTCAAAACAGCTTCAGACTGCAAGTAATAACAAGACTCCAAGTGGGACAAAAGCTCTTTTACTTAACAAGTATGCAGGGCTGTTACACAATATCCACGTGTTTGGGGACGTAAGTAGGAAGTTATCTCTGAACCATGACTCTAAGAAGTCGAGGACAAGAGGCTGAGCGGTTGCCATCAGTCAAGATCTTTTCTAAGAAGAATGAGGTGCATCTTTTCTCTGCCCCTGTGCACAGGTGCACTTGACTAGGGGCTGTCTAGTGCCAACCAAACCTCAGTATTTTTATGGGAAAGTCAGGAATCCAAAGAGGGTTTGAGAATGAAGTTACTGTTATATCTGACCACCTTCTCCGCTATCTTCTGGCTAACAGAAGGATTCTATTTTTAAGTCAAACTGTGCATTAAGTATCTCTCTGAAACACAGTTGTGTTGAATTTTTAAAGGGAATCAAAATCTTTCAATAAAGAAATGAACTTTAACAAAACACCAGATTGGCAAAAATTGAGAAAAGGGACAGGGATTTGGAAAATGATGTCTGTTCAAGGTGCTGGAAAGTACTCAGATGATAGAATGTCCAGCAATTTCTTTAAAACATGTAGGGGTAGTAAAGCTAGCAGAAGACAACAACTAACAAAAATGAGAGCTAAATTTAAGGAGATCAAGACAAGAAAAATCATTCAAAAGATCAATAAATCCAGGAATTTTGTTTTTTGAAAAAAATTAATAAAATGGATAGGCCACTAGCTAGAATAATGAAGAAAAGAGAGGACCAAATAAACACAATTATAAATGATGAAGGGAATGTTCCTGCTGACCCCACAGAAATAAAAACAACCATCAGAAACTACTATAAACACCTCTATTTACACAAAGTAGAAAACCTAGAAGAGATAGATAAATTCTTGGACATATACACTCTCCCAAGACTGAATTAGGAAGAAATTGATTCCTTGAACAGACCAATAATGAACTCTAAAATTGAATCAGCAATAAATAACCTATCAATCAAAAAAGGACCCACACCAGATGGATTCACAGCTGAATTCTACCAGATGTACAAAGAAGAGTTGGTACCATTCCTATGGAAATTATTCCCAAAAATTGAGGAGGAGGGACACCTGAAAAAGAAAATTTCAGGCCAATATCCTTGATGAACCTTGATGTAAAAATCCTCAACAAAATACTTGCAAAAGGAATCCAGAGTACATCAAAAAGCTAATCCACCATGATCAAGTAGGGTTCATTCCTGGGATGCAAGGTTGGTACAGCGCACACAAATCAATAGATGTGATACATCACATAAACATAATTAAAGACAAAACCCACATGATTATCTCAATAGACACAGAAAGGGCTTTTAATAAAATTTAACATCCATTCATATTAAAAACTCTCAATAAACTGAGTATTGAAGGAACATACCTTAAAATAATAAGAGCCATCTCTGAAAAACCCACAGCCAACATCATACTGAATAGGCAAAGGCTGGTGGAAGAATTCCTCTTGAAAACCAGCACAAGACAAGGATGTCCTGTCTCGCCATTCCTATTAAACATAGTGTTAGAAGTTCTGGCCAGAGCAATCAGGTAAGAGAAAGAAATAAAAGGCATCCAAATAGGAATAGAGGAAGTCAAACTATCCCTGTTCACAGACGACATGATTCTATAGCTAGAAAACCTCATATTCTCAGCGCTAAAGCTCCTTCAGCTGATAAACAACTTCAGCAAAGTTTCAGGATGCAAAATCAATGTACAAAAATCACTAGCATTTATATGCACCAACAATAGCCAAGCTGAGAGCCAAATCAGGAATGCAATCCTATTCACAATAGCCACAAAAAGAATAAAATTCCTAGGAATACAGCTAAACAGAGAGGTGAAATATTTCTACAATGACAATTACAAAACACTTCTTAAGGAAATCAGAGATGACACAGACAAGTGGATAAACATTCCATGCTCATAGATGGAAATAATTGATATTATTAAAGTGTCTATATTCATGAGAGATATTGGTCTGTAATTTTCTTTTTGTGTGGTAAATTTGTCTGGCTTTGGTATCAGAGTAATACTGGTCTTATAGAATGAGTTGAGAAGTGATCTTTTTCCCAGTATTTTCTGGAAGAATTTGTAGAGGATTGCTCTTATTTCTTTAAAGGTTTGATAGAATTCACCAATGAGGCCATCCAGGCCTGAGCTTTTGTGTGTGTGTGTGTGTGTGTGTGTGTGTGTGTGTGTGTGTGTGTAAAGATATTTTAATCACTAATTTAATTTCTTTACTTGTTTTGGATCTATTCAGATTTTCTATTTCTTCTTGTATCAGTTTTGGTAACCCGTGTCTTTCTAGGAATTTGTTTATTTTATATAAATTATCTATTTGTTGGTGTAAAATTGTTTGTGTATTTCCTTAACTTTTTAATTTCTGTAGAGCTGGTAGTATCACCTTTTTCCTTCCTGATTTCTTTTTCTTGATTAGTCTCACTAAAGATTGTCAATTTTGATGATCTTTTCAAAGAAATCAACTTACGATTTTATTAACTTACTTTTTTGTTTTATATTTCATTGATTTCCATTCTAATCTTTGCTATTTCCTTTCTTCTCCTTACTTTGTATTGAGTTTGTTTTCATTTTCTAGATTCCTAAGGTGGAAACTTTGGTTACTGATTTGAGATTTTTCTCCTTTTTAAAAACATAATCATATAAAGCTACACATTTCCCTCTAAGCACCTTTTTAGCTGCACCCCATAAATTTTGATATGTTGTGTTTTCATTTTCATTCAGTTAAGATTTACCCTGCATTTTCAACTTTGATCCATAGGTTATTTAGAAATGTGTTGCTTTATTTCAGAGTATTTGTGGATTTTCCATAGTTCTTTCTGCTGTAGATTTCTAGTTTAACTCTGTTGTGTTTGAAGAACATATTTTATATGATTTCAATTTTTAAAAATGTGTTGAAACTTATTTTATGGCCTACCATGTGATCCATCCTGGAGAATATTTCATAAGTGCTTAAGAAGAGGGAAGGCGCTAATGAATCTTAGCATTACTGAAAGTGGGACAACCAGAAATTATGTGCCCTGTGATGTGATGCAACAGGTGGTTCATAATACCACCTACATTAGACAAAATAGAGTAGATTATAGTGCAATGAAAATAACAGAAATCTTAGGAACTATTTATCTACTAAGGGCCCAGGCTGATGGGAGTCTATCTTGACATGCCCTCTCATTTTTCTTCATGGCAGAAAGATAAAGGAGCAAGGTGAGTCTTGTAAGAAAATATCCATATTTTAAAAAGATGCTGCTTAGGTATATAAAGGTAAAATTATGTCTTTAATTTATAACGTTTTAAAATTCTTAAGTAAATAAAAATGTGACAGATGAAGCAAATGTGGCAAAATTTAGGTAATTGTGGAATCTGAGAGGTATGAATATTAGAGCATGTTATATTATGTTCTCTGTTTTTGTATATTGTTTTAAATTTCTTTAATAAAAATGTTTTAAAAATTTAATCTAATTATGTCATTTCTTTGATTAAAAACTGCATGTTCCCTCCTCTTTTTCTGACAAAGTTCTACTTATCATTTGGATCTTAGACTGTTAGCATGATTAATGTCTTCTTCTTTGTTGATAACATTTTTATTGGGTACTTAGCATTTGCTAGGGACTGGGTTAAGCACTTTGCCTCTTTCATGTTTTTAATATCACAATTAGCAGAGTTATTTGTCATCTGCTTTTTGTAAATGAAAAAAAACTGAAGTACAGAGAACAGTTTGTGCAAGATCCTGAGGCTAGTGGGTTGGGAAACTAGGATCTGAGCCCAGAAAGACTGACTCTTATCACCTATACCATTACCCTCTTGGTTTCATGGCTGCTTAGTATTTCTCTCTCTTGTGTTTTTTGAAATTAGTACGGTGCCTAGCACAAGGTAAATGCATAGGAATTTTTGTTAAATGGAGGTTGATAGCTGGATTTCAGTCATTTTTTTCAGTTCCTTATCTGTTCATTGATTTGCTCATAGATAGTCACTGTCCCCTTGATATTCCAATTTTATCATAATGATCCATACATACTTGCTGAAAAGGGGCATTCCAAACGCAGAGAAAAAAAGACCAGTCACATCCTTTCCTAAGCACAGCCTTTCCTATGTCTTTACTTGGTGCTCCCACTGACTATTGCTTTGAACACACTGTAATGTAATACTTTGTTTATGTAAGCGCCTCTTGTTTAGTCTGGAGATTAGAGAGTTCAGGACCCTGTCTTATGTATCTCCCAATCTTCAGTGCCTAACATGGTGATTGACATGACTTGGGTGAGTTAGTATGTTTATTGAACGGGTAAGTGTATAAAGCTAGTAATGAATTCCTCTTCATGTTAAGCCTAGCCCTTTTAAACCTAGCCCAGATGTTGTTTCTGTAAAAAATTTCCTAGTACCTTCCAAAGTTAATCATTCTAGACTTTGTGATATTGTATCTATGTACACATTTATAATTCCATTTATATTGTGCCATACATTATTATTATTATTATTTTTGCCTGTTTGTCTCTCCAACTAGATGTGAGCTTTGCAAAGTTGGGACTGTGCTTTATCATCTCTGTCTTTCTGACACCTAGCAACATACCCAGCCCAGAGTACAGGCTAAAACAAATACAAAACCATCAAAACTTTCAAAATCATCAAAATGCTAGACTATCAATATATTCCTATATTGTCTTTAGCAGATATTACCATAAAGCGATGTGTTACATTCTGGACCATAGGAAAAGATTTCTGAGTGACTCTTGATGTAATTAGAAAGTGGAGGTGCTTCTTAGTAGAATAACACTACCACTGTCATTTCAAAGTCTTCCTGTCACTCTCTTGTCACTTGCCTTTGAGACATAAGCTAGTCATTGCCACTTTGTATTTATGTTGCATTTTCTCTGCTAAAACTGCAGTATCCCACAGGGCCAGTAATTTAGGTTTTCTTTTCCAAAATTTTCTAGATTTACCATAACTGGGGAAATAAATTTGGGGGAAGAATAAAGCAAATGTCTATGGTATTGTGGAAAGACCGGTGGTCTGTATTTCCCTCTATAACTTCAATGCCATTTCCCTACTTCAGGACTCAGTTTCCTCACCTATAAAATCAGGTCTTATCAAATAATACATGAAGCCTCTCCTGTGTTCCAGAATCTGTGATATTTGGCTAGGGGATCATCCCCCATAAGAGGAAGAACAAACAAAACTTGTTATCTGGCTGGCTCAAGACCCAGTGTTGCAATTTGTCTTCTTATTTAATGTAGGATGGAAAAAACCTGGAGCAAGGATTCACAGCCACCCTAACCACCAGGTTCACCACATAAAATACACAGGGGGATAAGTAGAAATACAGGGCCTGTCTAGGAAGAAGGGCAGAGAGTACAAGTAACCTAAAATTTTACATTCTCATCCCCATCCCTGCTATAACCACCTTGTTGGCCCAGAATTCAAGGTCAGCAAACACGTGGCAGATAGGCCTCCCATTCTAACTGTTGTCCATGGCGGGTATTGCTTATTGATGATAGCACCATTTTCTTTTAAGGCTAGACTGGGAATCTTTCTCAATATAGTGCTTCTCCAAAACGCAATGATTGATTGGAGTTGGCATGTAAGCTGAAGTCTATTTGCATCTTGGGCTCAAATTTCCTCCTGATTCAAGCAGAGAAAAGCAATAAAAAAAAAGGATTTGTGATTTAAAACAGATAAGGGACCTTGGGCAGGTTACCTACTTTGGGTGATGATTTGTAAACGGAGAATTCTTGGGGCTCCTCCATGCAACCATTCTGTGTTTTGTGGATTCTAGATGTTCTTATCCCTTTTTGACAAATGGGGCACCTGTTATTACATACACTGTTATTACAAATCTCTGGCTTCATAACGTATCAAGATTCAGGTAACATTGAATGTGTCTGGACACATCAGACATGAAAAGCGTTAGATGTTCGCACAACTGCAGGAGCTATGAGGTATCTTTTGTTAATCCTCTCCAACTTGCAGACAAGTTCTCTGGGGTTGGAACAATCGGATTAGGCTTGAGTGAAGCTTGGCTCACAATGTCAAGGAAAACCTAACAGGGCTGGCATCTGTTAAGCAGTCATTGTTAGCATCTTTCTCTGGCAAGAAACTACTTTTTCTTGTCTTGTTTCAGACTTAAATTGCTTTTATTTGTCTTGGATACTAGATCAATAATCTCAATCTCTTCTTTTTCTCTCTCTCTCTTTGTCAATTTTTTGGAAACAAAGTACTATTTTTTGTGGTGTAGGGAAAATAAGGCAGGTAGAACTGCAGAGGGTGGAAAAGGAGGTAAGAGTGCTAATGGAATAAAAGATAATATGTATTGGGTACTTTCTGTGTGTCAAACACGGCATTAACACATTTAATCATGACAAACTATGACAATCTATTAATAATCTCTCTTTTATAGATGAGAAAATTTAGGCCTGGGGGATTAAATAATTTTTTCAGAGTCCTGCAGTGAGTTTGAAGAAGAGGAAAATCTGTGAGTCACGTCTCTTTCTTCTTCCACCACGCCACACTGCTTCTCTCAATCCAGCACTGCAGGGCTTTTCTTAAATCACCCCAAGGCATTACCCAAGTCTCTTTCCGTGTAATTAACAGAAGACTCACCATGAGCAAGCTGTTCCTCTTCTCTAGTGGCTCTGCTTTCCACTTCGCTCTCAGTCCCTCCGTTCATGGTGGCAAGATGGCTGCCATCAGCACCAGACTTTGCACCAATTCCTTCAGCAACTCCAATAGGAAGAGCAATTCTTTTCCTCTATTGCCCTAGTAAAAACCCAAGAATGTACGTTTTTGGTTTGTCTTTCATTAAGTACCCAACCCTGAGCTATCATTATGGCTAATTAGAAAGAAGTGATTTGATTTTCTAGACCTGGGTCAGCCACCCACTCCTGGATCCGGTGGGAGAAAAACCCATCTAAACTACCGGGGCTGAAAGTTGAGGGAATAGTGCTATAAGCAAAACGCAGGTCTGGTGCCTTGAAGAAAAGTAGATGGGTATGATTAGGCAGCAAAAACAATAGACATCCACTTATTAACATAATAATATTCTCAAAGAACTAGCCTTGTGGTCATGCTTTATACATCAGTTAGAAACTTTGTCCTGCTCAAATTCCAGAAATTTAGAATGCTCCCTGGTACGTGTACCTGAGCCCAGGTCTAGTGTGTTAATATTGTCCTCCTGGGCAGTCTCTCTATTGTCCATGCTTTTGTGTCTCAAGCCAGCACTTCACAAAGGCCCCACAGCCATCACAAACAGAAGCAAAAGCGAGCTTTTCTCCTCATTTTGGAAAAGGTTGCACTTTTGCCCAAGAAATCTTTAAGTACTGCTTCCCTCATCACCTACCAGGTAAGGAATCAGGGAAGACTCTGACCTCCCTGGGGGACTCTTGGCTCTCAGATTAACGTCATTGTTCTTCAAATCCTATTTGTAATTCAAGGCCAGAGTCTCATCAACCTTCTCCACGAAGACTTTTCTAGTCCTTCCACTACAGTTCTGGCAAAGATTCTTTGTTAACCAAACATAAATCAGCCTCCTGAACCTTTAGACTCACTTGTGCACTTCCTTGTAAAATCCAGTTTTAGCAAGAACCCTGCTAAATCAGTTTAGCAAGGAATCCCTACCCTCTATACCTGATCACTCTCAGTACTGATCAGCTCATCTTCCACCATCCCCCAGGTGATGTCTGATCACACTGGCCTGTCTTCAGCAAACATCATGTTAGAATGGTTGAGCCAAAATCCCCTTCGCTCCTGATGTTACTTCTCACTGGTTTTCCATCCACTGGTTCCTACCTTACTTCTTGGCTATAAATTCCCCCTTGCCCATGCTGTGTTCACAGTTGAGCTCAATCTCTCTCCTTCATGGAAAAATCGCATTGCATTGGGATGGTCCTAAATGAAATCTCCCTTATTGTGCTTTAACAAGTGTCATTGAATTTATTTTCCTTAACAGAACATACCTACTATATCTTGTGATGCCAGATTTTCTTTCTTTAAAAGTATTTTTTACAATTTCAAAATTATTGATACGTATAAAAGAGCATTTGTAATACATGTAAAACTTATAAAGCATAATCATAAAACAAATGCCCATGAACCCACCACCTGATGTAAGAACTTTCCCCATTAAGGTTACATGTGTGTTATTTTCCAATTCCATTCTCCTCTTTTATCCCAGCAACTATTACGTTGAAATTTTCCTTTATATGATCTTTGTTTAAAAAAATATTTTATTATGCATGTATATTTATCTAAATAATTCAAAGTGTACTTTTGATTGTATTCATTTAAAAAAAGTTACACTCTATGTAGTCGTCAAGAAATTGCCTTTTTTGCTCAAAACTATTTCTCAGATATATCTGGGTTGTGTGTTCATTCATTTTCACTGCTGCACACAATTTCATGTGTGGATATACCATAATTGATCTATTATTCTCCATGAACAGATATCTGCATTGTTTCTACAGTGTCATTACTACAAATACTGAAACAATGAACATTCTTGTACATGTCTCATGGTGTGTATGTAAGAGTTTCTTCAGGAATTCTGTTTTAACTGGTACTTAGAAATGCAATTAATTTTTATATATTACTCTTATTTTCAGCCACGTTCTTAATTACTTTTTATTCATTATAATAATGTTTCTGTACATTATTTTGAGTTTTTTAAAGCTAATCATATTATCTGTGAATAATGGCAATTTTTCTTTCTAATCCTTGTAACTCTTATGGTTTTTCTTGCCTTATTGCATTGGCAGTATTGACTTCCAGACAACACTGAATAGAAGTTTTGGTGATGGGCATCTGTGATCGCTGTTATTATATGCTGCCTAGATCCCTTTGGAAATGAAGGACTCATGCCTACAGCTACTGAGAGTGCTACCTGAAGACAACCCTCAGCTTTAAGCCCTTTTCAGGGATCATCTTGCTTGAAAAAAGCTGTCTCACACAAGGTATGCCTTCTTCCAAGACCAACCAGCATCCAACGACTGATTGACATGGGGATATAAAAGCCTAGCTTTCATTTCCCAATTGGGTACAATTCTAAAAGGCCAGTTCCAGTACCCTCCATGAGGTTGGCTGAGGTCTTCATTGGAACTCTGTCCTAGATCAACTTTTTCCTCTGCCCAAGCCAGCTTCCTTCCTCTCTTTTCCACATACATCAATCCCAGGAGCACTCCTGAGTAAGCATTTTGTATCCCAACCTGTAGCTCAATGTCTGCTTCCTGTGGAACACTGTCTATGACAGCACCTTATGTGAAGCCTCATTTTCAAATGAGAATGACTTTACTGTATCACCATGAAGAATAAGGTTGCAGTAGAGTTTTTAATAGATATTCTTCATTTGGTTAAGGAAATTTCCTTCCATCTCTCATGTGCTAATGATTTTTTTTACAATTATGAATGGGTTGTTTTTCTCTCCTTGAAACACAACAGTTCTTTGATGAGGATCTGCTAAAAGTAAACTGTCTCTGTTTATCTGAAAGGGTTTTTTATTTTGTCCTCACTCTTGAAAGATAGTTTTTATTAGCACACAATTTTAGCTTGATATTTAATTTATTTCCATGCTTTGAAAGTATTTGATATCCCTTGTGGTTACTGAGAAATCAACATCCATCTGTGTGAGGGACATGCATTTTCTCTCTGGCTGCTTTTAAGATCATTCCTTTGTCTTTGATTGGTGTTCAGTTTTGTTGCACTGTGTCTAGACATGCATTTCTTTTTATTGATCCTACTTAATACACATTCTGCCTTCTGTATCTATGGATTTGGTTTGCTTATCCATTCTGGAAAATCATAAACCATTATCTCTATGAATAACCATCTTCTCTATTCTCTTCTTCTGGGTCTCTACTAGGCAATGGAAGCAATGACACTTCCTCATTCTATTCTTTATGTCTATCAATCTGTTATATTTTCCATCTTCTTGTCTCTCTGTTACATTCCAGGTAATTTCTTTAGCTCCATCTTCCAGTTTACTGATTATTATTATTATTTTTATTTTTTTTAGTAGAGACAGGGTTTCACCATGTTAGCCAGGATGGTCTCAATCTCCTGACCTCATGATCCACCCACCTTGGCATCCCAAAGTGCCAGCTTACTGATTCTTATTTAAGCTATGCTTACTATGTTATTTAATGCTAGCTTAATGACAAAAACTGCACTCATAATTTCTAAAATTTTCACTTTTCATATTAGCTAAGTCATTTACATGGTTAATTTATAAAATAAAACTATTTAAAAATATATACATTTATATATATTTTATATACTATATATGAAAATTTCAAAATCTGAAGTTTTGGAGAGGTCTAATTGTATTTTTTGATGTGTTTACTGCTTATTATTCATGATGGCTTATTTCTTGTGTTTTGGAGATTTTAAAAATTCTGAGTTCATATTTTGTTAAACTTAATAAGAATCTTGGTGAAGTATACTGAAAGTGCTTTCCTCCAAAGAGGATTTATATCTGCTTCTTCAGGAAGCTGAGGGACACTATTGACCTGGAACTATTATACATTAGTGCCTCTGAAGAGCCCAGCTTAATGAAATTGTCTGAGGTTCAGCTCCTCCACCTTGGAGGCCCAAAGTTCAGGAATGATGCAAACAATTTCTCATCTTCCAATACACACATGCTGCTTGTCCTATCAAGAGGTGGGCCATATTTCTGCTTCCCTTAGATCTGGGCTTGTTTGTCTTCCTTTGACAGATGGAATTGCCACAGAGTTGACATTGCACCAGTTCTAGGCACAAGCTTGAAGAGGCCTGGAGTTTCTGCTTTTGCTGTCTTGAAAAATCAGATCCACCACTTAAGAAGTTGAGATTAAACTGCTGAAGAGGCCCTGTGGTGAGAAGGAGAGGCAATCGTAGAAGTTTCAGACTCATCTGAGCTTCAGGTAAATGCAGTCACATGAGTAATTGCAGATAACACCATGTGGAGCAGAAGAACTGCTCCCTCTGAGCCCAGCCAGCCCATAGAATTATGACAAATAATAAATCATCATTGTTTTAAGCTGCTAAATGTTGGGGTGGTATGTTGTGAAGCAATAGATTTATGAGACAGTAATATTCAGTGTATTTGTCCAAAACGTTGCTGGAAGTAAAGTCTTATTTGAAGTTTCTACCTGGATTTATATGTTCATTTCATTCATAAATGAAAGCCTAAGCCTAAGCTTCTATACTTTAGAGCAGAATTGCATAGTCGTAAAGATCACAGGCAGGATTCCTGTTTTGGATTCACCCTTAATAGGTTTGAGATCTTAATTAATATTCCTTAATCTCTGAGCTTCAAAATTTTCATTTATCAAATAGGAATAATACTAGTGTCTACATCATAAGGTTATTAGGTAGATTATATATCAATACATTTAAAGCCATTATTCAGAGTCCAGCTCATAGTTACACACTTAGGAAATGTTTTCTTTTGTTATAATCCATCTTGCTTTTTTTAAATAAATGTCATATCTTCTAGGTGCTTGTGATATTGTGATATAATAAGAAACATATATTTGGTTTCTGTCCCTGGTTCCTGGCACATACCAAGAAAGACCCTTGGCCTCTCTGGAGTGACAAAAGTGTCTTTTGTGTGCCAATGAAATGACTGGTGGCTGGGGGCTTCTGGACAGCCTCAGTATGGGGGCCAGTTGCCTTGGGAACCAACCAAGTGATTAGAAGATTCGATCTTTCAACCCCACCCACCACCTCTGGGGGAGGAGAGAGAGGATGAAGGTTGACTTGATTGCCAATGGTCAGTGATTTAATCAATCGTGCCTATGGAATGAAGCCTCTAAAAACCCAAAGAGAATGGATTTAGGGAGTTTTCAAGTTAGTGAACAAGACAACACTCATGTGCTGGGAGCGTGGCATACCCCAACTCCCTGGGTCTGGAAGGTCCTGCATTTGGACCCTTCTAGCCTTGTCCTATGTTTCTCTTTATTTGTATTCTTTACAATATCATTTGTAGTAAATGGGTAAATCTAAGTACAGTGTTTCTCCAAGTTCTATTAGCTGCTCTAGCAAATTAATTCAAACCAAGGAGGCGGTTGTAGGAACCCTAATTTACAGCTGGTTGGTCAGAAGCACGGGTCACAACCTAGGACTTGCAATTGGCATGTGAAATGGGAAGAGGGTGGCGGGGGGCACTCTTGTGAGACTAACCCTTAACTCATAGGATCTGATGCCATTTTCAGCTAGACGGTGTTAGAATTAGATCAAATTATAGGACACCAGTTAGTGTCCACTGGAGAAGCTGGTGTCAGAAGTGTTGTGTTGAGTGACTGTATAAGAGAGTAGAGAGAAAAAAAACAGTTTGTTTTTTCCTTCAGAGTGCTCAATAAACATTTTTTAAAAAATTAAAGCATCAAGGAATTTGTGGATGAATTTCTTTGAGTCCTCTTCAAATCATAGCTTGTCCTGCTTCACTATGATTTATTATTGTTTCTTCCTGCTCTAGGGCTTGCCCCTTCCTGGTCAAAACACTCCAGCATTAGAATCAAGACATCATGCAGTTTTTTTTCCCTGATCTTTACTAATTTCAGAGATGAACATATTTTAATCCAGGGTCAGATCAGCTCCTTGCAGGGAGGAATTTCTATCATTCTCTTTCAAATGTACATCCAAGGGCAGAGTTCACATGAAGACGTGGGCAAAAAATGCTCTTCTGGCATGTTCTCAGGTCAAGAATCTCATTCTGGGAAGAGTCCTGTGTAAGTAAGAAATCTGATTCTGCTCATCAAAAAATGTCATTCAAGATCTCGTCCTGCTTTAGCATGAGGCCTGGTGAAGTGGTGATTATGCTGGCTGCCTAAACACTCATTTTTATAATTTTATAATGGAAGCCTAATAACTCAGTGGAGTAAAGGAAGAAAAAGCAAGAGATAATGTTTTTGTAGACAATGTAAATGGGGTGCAGCTATTTTGAGAGTGCTTAACAATTGCTGCCTGTCTGCTCCTGGAGCTTTGGATGAAATGTGCTCTAGCATTGCCCTGAAAGGACACAAGAGAATCTGGCCAGTTGCTGATCCATTTTCCATTGGGAAACTGCTTTGCTAGGTGGGCACCAAACAGAAGCCATCTCAGGATGGTCAGCAGGGGTGGAAACAGTAATGAGATGGTAGCATTTTGTTTTTATCCTATTGACCACAACCATGATGTTTGCTTGGAGCCCACAGACAGACCCTTCTTCATCTTCAGTCCAACCCCATGTTAACAGAACTCTGAGCTGATTGCATCAAGTAGTGAGAATTTGCTTTTCTCCATCTTCATGCTTTTGCTCAGCCAGCATTTTGCAGGATTCGGTGAAGCTTCTTGGTGTGCTCTCTGTAGCTGAGGTGTTAGTTGGCTGAAAATTGGTGAGTCTCAGGGAGTTCTTGTTCATTTCATACATCCCAGGTAAGAGGGAAGGAGAGTTTTTGTTTAGCTGGGAATGGAATCCCACCACTTAGAAGAGAGGGAAGAGGATGCAGGAAGAAGAGAACAGGGGCATAAAAGAAAAAGGCAACAAATGGCTGAAGGGCACAGTTGGGCTGGTAAAGAGAAGCAGCAGAGGGTAGTGGTTTCAGTGAACAAAACTGTGTTCCAATCCTGTCTTTCCTACTTAGTGCTTCTGTGATTTACAAGGAATTGTGTAACCCCTCTGAATCTCACTTTCCCCTCTATAAAATGGGATCATTTGGTTTTTGTTGTAAGAAAGTACAGTGCATAGCACATAGTGATTCCTCAGTAAACGGTTATCTGTTATTTTTATTAATTTTTCTTCTAGACTAAGTCTGTGTGCTATCTACACATCACAGATATCAGTATCGTCATAGGGAGTTTGGTATCACTTGAGGAGTTGGACAGACCACCACCTGTACTGCATAGCTCCTGGACCAGCCTGGCAAATGGGTCCTGAAATTCCTATCTTTGGAGTTAATCCAGAAGGCAGTAATCTTCCTCTTCTCTTACATATCTCTCATTTAATGTGAATATATTACTCATGAGTATGTAGTAACATATTAAAGCCAGAAGTCTTAAACCGGTGCATGACACAATCATAGTCTGTTGTCATATTCTTTCTTTTATGAGGGGAGGAGTACTTTTCTGGTCACTGTCAGACAATGTGAAGTGCTGTCATCACTGTAATTCCTGAAGTTCAGGCTCACTTGGTCCTAAGATGGTCAAAAGATCAAAGCTCCTACCTTCACTCATATTTGTCACCCGCTGCCCCTTCCACTAGGAAAGAGGACCAGCCTTGTTCTTTCCCTATCCTCCCTCCCTCTGCCCACCTGCTCCTTGTTTTTCATGGCTTGTGTCTGGTCAACATGAACTCTATGGCTCTGGAATATTCTAGGGCTAGAAGAAAACCCAAGCACTGCAGCGTCTCCTTAGCCGGTTACAGGTTCTAAGAAGCCCATCTTTTGCCCTTCAGATTTTAGTCTCTGTGTGCCACTGTCAAGCCCCCAGCTGCCTTGGACAGCTCCTGTCACCAGGATATAGCAAAGTGGAAGTGAGGATGAGACTCACAGCACAGCCCTCTCCAAAGAAATCCTCTCCATGAATCCTCTCTCCCAGTCCTTTTATACTCTCACTCTGGATGAACGATTCTCAAAGGAAATGTCTGCCTTTTGATCTGCCACAACCCACCTTAGCATTTGATACCTATTGTGTCTTGGTCCTCAGTTAACACTTCTAATTTAACACCTTGTTACATAAACCCATTCCCAAGGGTACGATGGTAACCATGATGCATCTTTTTGGAGCATGAATTTTTTACTCACCAATTTGTGGTGAGAAGGACAGGTGATGAAGGGAGTGTTTGCAGGGCAGGGAGTTTGAATATTTTAACTGATAAGAAATTCAAATTAAAAATTCAAACAGATTATATTATGGAGTAGAAAGCAAAATTGAATACACATCAAAGTAAAACATGAGATGTCAGAGTAATATCTTATTTAAAGTGGCTTTTACAGGCACTCCCACTCCCCTTCACCACTAGAGTAAATGTTCACACTTCTCTCCCATTAGGAGAGTGCTTGGGGTAGGTGGAAGAAGGCTTTTTTTGAAGCTCTGCATGAAGACATTATCAGCTATATACAAATTGCAGTGGAGATAGGAATAAGTCACCCAGTAGCTGCACTGACCTCCTGACATTCACTATCACATCTTTTGCAGACTTACATGTTAAATTATCAGGAATGAGGAAACAGAACAACACCACACTGCTGTGTGTTTTCTGGCAGAATATAAGGAGTAGGTGTAGGGTAGAAAGAACCTCTTAGGGCCAGGAGTGGTGTTTCAAGCCTGTAATCCCAGCACTTTGGGAGGCCAAGGCAGACAGATCGCCTGAGGTCAGGAATTTGAGACCAGCCTGGACAACATGGCGAAACCCTGCCTCTACTAAAAATACAAAAAATTAGCTGGGCGTGGTGGCTAATTTTCCTTGTTTCCAGGCTATAGGCATGGTGGCAGGCATCTGTAGTCCCAGCTACTTGGGAGGCTGAGGCAGAAGAATTGCTTGAACCTGGGAGGCAGAGGTTGCAGCGAGCTGAGATTGCACCACTGCACTCCAGCCTAGGTAACAGAGCAAGACTCCATCTCAAAAAAAAAAAAAAAAAAAAAAAAAGAACCTCTTAGAATTGTGCTGTCCAGGATGGTAACTCCAGCCACATGTGGATACTGAACCCTTAAAATGTGATGAGTTCAACTCAGATGTGCTGATATGTAAAGGACAGTCTGGATTTCAGAGACCTGGAATTAAAAAAGGAGGGGAAAATATCTCATGGATACATTTTTTTCATATTGATTACATGTTGAATTGACAATATTTTGAGTATATTGAGTTAATAAAACATTCTTATAATCAATTTTACCTTTAAAAAAACTATTAAAAAATGGGGCTTCTAGAAAATTTAAAATCACATATATGGCTTGCATCTGTGGCTTGCGTTCTATTTTTATTGCTTAGCTTTGTCTTTATGTCGACTTATCCAATGGTCAGCAAACTATGGCCTATGGATCCAATCCAGCTAATTGTTTATTTTTGTAAATCAAGTTACATCAGAACACAGGCACATCCATTTCTTTGCATATTGTCTATGGGTGTTTTCAAACTTTGATGGCAGAGTTGAGTTGTTACAAAAGAGAATGTTTGAAGCCCAGCCTATTTACTATTTTTTATAAACTAGGAAAAGTTTGCAGACCCCTGATAATCCAACTTTTTCTGTACCTTACAGGGGAGAAAGCAAAGCCCAGAGAAGGAAAATGACTCAAAGGCACGTGAACATTCCACAATGGAGCAGGCCTTCACCCCTTACCTGCTCCTTGCACTACATTGCACCTCAGTTTACTCAATGGGGTGAGACTGTAAAAGGCATTCTACCTCTCAGCGTGGACTCAGCTTCCATTTCACAATGAGTCACTCATCTCCATCCAAGGGCACAGGAAGGCCCTGAAGAGAGGGCAAGGCACAAGGAAAAAGATCACAGAGAAGGCAGGAACCCACCGTGGTGGGGCAGGAGGAGGGAGTTCCTATGAAAACCAGCCTACCACACTATTTTCTTACACATTATTTCAAAAATAGCTTCACTGTGTCACAATTTAATGCTATGCTCACTGCATCTCAAAGGGTTGGTACAAAAAACTCCATTTAAGGAATATTGCTGAGTTTTTGCAAAATCCTTTTTAAACCCATTGGCCATTATATTACTCATTGGTCTTTCAAAGGGATAAGTCACATGATACATTTCTTCTAGGACTAAGTGTCAGAAAAAATGTTGCCCTTCAAGATGGACTTGCATAGTGTTTTTTAATCATATAGTGAGAACTCTACAAGCCAACATGTTGCTTGGCTTATTGATTTTGTAATGTCTGTGCTTAATTTTGGTAACCAGCTTATCTAAGGGTTCTATTATATTTGTGCCCTTCCTTCAGTCTCACTTAGCTCTAAACTTTTATAGTAATTGTTCACGTTTAGTAATACATTTCTTTTCACACTTACAGTGCTATCTTCTTTGCACTTATTCAACAAATATTTATTTAAGACCAAGTAAGGGCCATGCCCTTGAGATAAAAAAGTAATAATTTCTATTCTGAAGGGATTGACAATATAAATGTGGAAGTGAAGAAAAACACTTACTGACTGGCCAAGTGATCAATAGTGACCACCAACCTTTTGAGTGGAATGGGTGATACCCTATACAGTGTGATTTCATGAACCCCTGAAAGCTCCCCCTAGTACCCCAAATATCATCTTCCTACAAACTGTAGTCAGGATGATAGGTACATAATTTGTATATGACCAATCCCAATTTCTGTGCCCATGGCAGATGTCACTAATGTACCACAGTATTATTTTATACTAACTGATTATATTCAGGCTGTGGCATGAAGCACACAGCCACTGCCAATAAGTCAGAAAGGGATCTTGAATCAAATCCATATATCATCTCCTAAAAATCCACAAATAGAGAATCATTCATTGGAGTAGAATTGTAGCTTCCTACTCAAAAGTACATAATTATGGGAGGAGCAAAACTAGATAGAACATGATTAACACTTTAATCAATTAATTTAGGTAATTTAGTTAATGATCAGTCATTAACACTTTAGTGTAAATTAAATAACTTTTCTTGGCAGCGGGCTTACATATGTAGTTTGATCTTAAGACATGGGCATCAAGAGCTGGCAAAGAAGCAGAAAGTGAAAGATTTGAAGAGGGTTCAGAACCAACTTTTGCCTGCTCCACCATTTTGCATGCCAATGATATTCCACCTGGATAATAAAGAATCCCTAAACTCTCCCTTGGGCCTCAAGGGCAGGATTTTTGCCTCAAGCTGCCACTTGGTTTCACTTCCCTTAGCTTTCTGTCTTCTTTCTCATTATACATTCTTCCTAACTGTAATACTTCTGAACACATGTGTATTTAAAGGAGATTAATCATTCAAATACCACAATTAGTTCAAGAATTGTGTCTTTTCGAGATGGAATGAGCTAATTAATTTTTTTTTTCTTCCAGGGAAGCTACTCTCAGATGTGAGCTAATTAGTGAACTGCACATCAAAAGAAGTGAAGGGTATCTTGTAAATAGGATTTCATTTAAAACAGATCAAAGAAAGATTTACTGAATCACTCCCTCATCCACTGATTTCTCCAAGCATCAGGCAGACGGTGAAGAGAACAACAAGTCACCAGCATGATAAACATAGCTGCAAAGAACAACTGTGATGCTCAAGTCAAATATTAATGAGAAGAGAGAACCAAATATATCCTGGGGTGGAATTATATCTCCTGGGACATGCATGGTTGGGTTTCTGATGTAGGCCAGGAGGGCAGTAATCTGTGTTTGTGACCCAGTCTACTTCTAAAGATACAAGGTTAGAAATAAGATCTCTAGACTCTGTTCTGACTGCCTGGCTGTGTGATCTTGGTCAAGTTGCTTAACCTCTCTGAGCTCACTTCTCTTATCCATAATGTATGAATCCCAGTCCTTTCTCCACTCACTTCCCAAGAGACTTGTGAAGATCAAGTAAGATGATTAATGTGACAAGAGTTTGGAAAAAATTTAAAATGGCTATACAAATGTGAAGCATTTTTGGCATTATTAACAAGGTCTCCATAGGCAGAATAAATTAGAAGAAGAGAAAAGTTTCCCAGATGATTTTGGCCAAAATTCCAGCTCCTGAGGAAAATAGCATCCCAGTGGGCTGCCTCTGCAGATCAGATTTGCAGCATAATTGCCCAAACCTCCTTTCTCTTGTGATTACAGTTAGAAATTAGCCTCCAAAGAAGAAACAATTAAAACTAAGAAAGGAGATGAAAAGATCTTTTTGTTTTCTTTTGAAGTTCCAGATTCCTGAACGTGGTAGATTTTGCAAGAACAATCTTACTTGTCCTTCTAACGTTTATTCACATTTCCTCCAGCTTAGAAGGACAAATGGGGCCAAGAAGCTGGTGATTGACAGTGAGAAGTGTCCTTTGACTTGAATTTAAAATGCAAACTGATGTAAAGGAAATCAATAAATACATTTTTGCTACAAAAATAGTTTCATGTCATTTTTCTGGTGGTGGCTGTTGAATATGAAGAATTTCAAGGTGGATGAGAAAGTAGGTAGGATGTTTCCTAAAGAAAAGCCCTACAAAGGCCAACTGACTCCTGCAAGCAAGATCATGAACACGTTTAGAGAGAGGTGCACTTGGATCTCGTGATCAGTGACTCAGGGAGCAGCTGGTGAGGGAGGAGGTGGCTCTAGGCAGTGTTGGGAAACCCTCAGTCCCTTCACATATTTATTATACTTGGTAACAATATCAATCCAGAGCTGAGGACTAGGTCCATGGACACCCTTAGATCAAAGACGTGAAAAGGTCCTCTTTCTTTTCTGAGCCTCACCAACCTCGGAAGGTGTACCTCTTCCTAGAGGGAAGAGCACATAAGAGATAAAAAGGGGCCTGAAAGTGACCCTCCCACAGCTTCAGACAAGACAGAAGGTCCAGGTGAAAACAGGGGCAGGAGGGAGATGGAGAAAATAGTCCTATTCTGAACAGTAGTAGCACTTCAGGAACTATGGCACTTGGCAGAGTTGACTTTTTTTAACTTTTTTAAAAAATCAAGGTAAAATTTATATCATATAAAATTAACCCTCTTAAAGTGTGCATTTTGTTGGCATTTTAATACATTCGCAATGTTGTGCAACTATCAGCTCTAATTCTCAAACATTTCCATCACCCACAAGGGAGACTATACACATGAAGCAGTCACTCTCATTCCACCCTCCCCAGAGGCAACGTTTTTACTGGGGAACTTTCTGCCCTCCCTACATTGTTCCCCAAATCATACTCAGGACTCAATAGATGCCTTTTCAAGGCTGGTTGCAAACCCTCCATCTGTGTGTCTGTGTAGACTCAGCGTTTGCTTCTCGGGGAACTAGAGTAAAGTTGGCTTAGGCCACAGGAGACTCCCAAGACTCTGTGCTGAGTGCTGTCACGGGTGCCTTTGCCCAAAGGCCCACATCTCTAACAAAGGCATGCCAGGCCTTTGGGGAGTCATCTGCAGGTGCTTGGCGAGAAGCATTCATAGCACATTTACGGCTGGCTCTAAATCCGACTCAGGAGTAGAAGCATTTTTTTTTACGACCAGGAACAAATTTTCAGCTGGATACAAGCCCCTTGCTCCAAATCAGTGTTTCAAGTAATGCCGGAAAGCTTCTTAAGGGACAGTGTCACATCTCTCATTATGTCCCCAGAAGGCCAGCACAATATAGCTCAGTCAACATCTGTGGAATTGCCCACTAGAAGGTAAAGGGTCAGTTAGCATGCTGGTAAGAGTCTGCCTGGAGAGTCAGCCAGAGCTGGGTTGGATTCTCGCTTCTGCCCCTGTAATATGGATCTCTGGTTTATCTGACCTCACTGTCCTCATTTGCAAAAGAAAGTTATAATAACACTTATCTTTTAGGACTATCGTGAGTATTTATGAGTCAACAGTAGATGTAAACAAAGTGCTTAATACAGTTGCTCCAATGTTGGAGACCTCCACATACCATAGGAAAAGTATTGTCTCACTTGTAGGACTGAAAAAGAGGGATAGAAGACACATGATGTTGTTGGAAAAGTAAGGAACCATCTTGGCTGGAGAGACAAGACTACAGGGTCAACTGGAAGACAGCAGGGTGGTTCAGGCCAACTAAAAGGAAGCAAGACATCACTTGTGCTTCTCGTTTGCTGAGTCCCAGAGATGATGCTTTCAAAAGCCTCTTCAAGCAGCTGGGGGCCAAAGAACAAAACTGATGGGGTCTGTCCAAACAACCACCATAGCCCTTGGTCCCATGTGTTCTTGCAAAACCAGAAAAATGACCTTTCTCGACTAACCTCCTACAATAGGACTCAAATGTCCCACAGAGGTCCTGTCCTTTGGCATCCCAGATGAAGGTCCCAGCCTGGGGTGTGAGAACAGAGTCTGTATTAAGCAGCAAGAGGCAGATTCCCAAATACCAGGAGGAGCTTGTTTTAATATGTGGAGTTACATTCTCCGCTCTGCATATCTGCATTCCCATGGGAGGCGGGACACATTTCTCCCAATCCATGTATGCCTCTGAATTCTTCCTACGGCAAGCTAAGCAAACTGTTGACATGAACCAAACTGTTACTGTTTCACCCAAGTAGATTGTTTTCCGGGGCCCTGGTGCTCCCTGAAACTTGCCATGTTGGGCAAAGAAAAATATTCTATTTTGGAGCTATGATGGATTTAGTTAAGATAGGTCAAAGTTCTTTCCCTTCTTTGTTAGAGAATTGCTTTTGTCTTGATTGAAATTTGTTAAATTTGGGTGGGATCAGTTTTATCAAGCCTATCAAAAATAGAAAAAAAAAGAAGATATAGAAGCACTTTCATGTGTGTGTGTGAGTGAGTTTACATTTACCTTGAACTTTTTCTTATTCTAAAATGCCAACCAGTTCTGTTGTTTATAATCTAACTGGAAGCAGATGAAGAGTGATGTTCTGAGACACACCAAGAACAGTTATTATTAGCCCCTCCACTCAACATTAATCAAACAGACATGGGTTGCCTTTATGAGAGGCATGAAACTTGGAGTATAACTGAAACTTGGATAACAGAGTCAAGACTGAATATCTTTTTTTAATTTTTAATTTTTGTGGGTACAAAGCAGGTATATATATTTATGGGGTACATGAGAGGTTTTTTTCTCCTTTAAAAAATTTCAATAGGCTTTTGGAGAACAGATAGTGTTTGGTTATATGAATACATTCTTCAGTGGTCATTTCCGAGATTTTGGTCCACCCATCACCTGAGCAGTGTACACTGTACCCAGTGTATAATCTTTTATCCTTCACTCCCTCCCACCTTTTCCAAATCTCCCAAATCCATTGTATCATTCCTATGCCTTTGCATCCCACTTATGAATGAGAACATACAATGTTTGGTTTTCCATTCCTGAGTTACTTCACTTAGAATAACCATCTCCAATTTCATCCAGGCTGCTGCGAATGCCATTATTTTCTTCCTTTTTATGGCTAAGTAGTATTCCATGGTGTATATGTATATATATATATACACATATACATATATACACATATACATATATACATATGTATATATACATATTACATGTATATATGTATATATATGTATATATGTATACATATATGTATATATATGTATATGTATATATATATATATACACACACCATTTTCTTCATCCACTTGTAGTGGATTGTAGTATTCCATGGTGTATATGTATATATATATATATATATATATATATATATATATATATATATATACCATTTTCTGTATCCACTTGTTGATTGATGGGCATTTGGGCTGGTTCCATATTTTTGCAGTTGTGAGTTGTGCTGCTATAAACATGTGTGTGCAAGTATCTTTTTCATATAATGACTTCTTTTTCTCTGAGTAGATACCCAGTAGTGGGATTGGTGGATCAAATGGTAGATCTACTTTTGGTTCTTTAAGGAATCTCCACACTGTTTTCCATAGTGGTTGTACACAGTTTACATTCCCACCAACAGTGTAAAAGCGTTCTCTTTTCACCACATCCATGCTGACATCTATTATTTTCTGATTTTTTGATTATGGCCATTCTTGCAAGAGTAAGGTGGTATTGCATTGTGGTTTTGATTTGCATTTCTCTGATCATTAATGATGTTGAGCATATTTTCATATGTTTGTTGGCCATTTGCATATCTTCTTTTGAGAATTGTCTGTTCATGTCCTTAGCCCACTTTTTGATGGAATTGTTTGTTTTTTTTTCTTGCTGATTTCTTTGAGTTGCTTGTAGATTCTGGATATTAGTCCTTTGTCAGATGTATAAATTGCAAAGATTTTCTCCCAGTATGTGAGTTGTCTGTTTACTCTGTTGATTCTTTCTTTTTGCTTGCAGAAGCTATTTAGTTTAATTATGCCCTATCTATTTATCTTTGTTTTTTGTTTGCTTTTGGGTTCTCGGTCATGAAGTCTTTGCCTAAGCAGATGTCTAGAAGGGTTTTTCCAATGTTATCTTGCAGAATTTTTACTGTTTCAGGTCTTAGATTTAAGTCTTTGATCCATCTTGAGTTGATTTTTGTATAAGGTGAGAGATGAGGATCCAGTTTCATTCTTCTACATGTGGCACCTTTGGTAAACAGGATGTCCTTTCCCCACTTTATGTTTTTATTTGCTTTTTTCACAGATCCATTGACTGTAAGTATTTGGCTTTATTTCTGGGTTCTCTATTCTGTTCCATTGGTCTATATGCCTGTTTGTATACCAGTACCATGCTGTTTTGGTGACTATGGCCTTATAGTATAGTTTGAAGTCGGGTAATGTGGTGCCTCCTGATTTGTTCTTTTTGCTTAGTCTTGCTTTGGCTATGTGGGCTCTTTTTTGGTTCCATATAAATTTTTGGATTTTTTTTTTTCTAGTTCTGTAAAGAATGATGGTGGTATTTTATGGGAATTGCATCAAATTTGTAGATTGCTTTTGGCAGTATGGTTATTTTCACAGTATTGATTCTATCCATCCACGAGCATGGGATGTGTTTCCATTTGTTTGTGTCATCTATGATTTCTTTCAGCAGTATTTTGTAGTTTTCCTTGTAGAGGTATTTCACTTCCTTGGTTAAGTATATTCCTAAGTATTTTATTTTATTTTATTTTATTTTATTTTATTTTATTCTTGCAGCTATTGTAAAAGAGGTTGAATTCTTGATTCTCAGCTTGGTCACTGTTGGTGTATAGCAGGGCTACTGATTTGTGTAGTTTAATTTTGTATCTTGTAACTTTGCTGAATTCGTTTACCAGTTCTGAGAGCTTTTTGGATGAGTCTTTGGGGTTTTCAATGTATACAATTATGTCATCAGCAAACAGTGACAGTTTGACTTCCTCTTTACAGATTCGGATGCCCTTTGTTTCTTTTTCTTGTATGATTGCTCTGGCTAGGATTTCTAGTACTATGTTGAATGGAAGTGGTGAAAGAGGGCATCCTTGTCTTGTTCCAATTCCATAAGATGTTTTGATACAGGTATGCAATGTGAAATAAGCACATCGTAGAGAATGGGGTATTCATCCCCTCAAGCATTTATCATTTGAGTTACAATCCAATTATACTCTTGGAGGTATTTTAAAATGTACAATTAAGTCATTATGGGCTATACTCACCCTGTTATGCTATCAAATAGTAGGTCTTATTCATTTTTTTAAAACTTTTTTTAACCCATTAAACACACTCACTTCCCCACCATGCCCCCATACCCTTCCCAACCTCTAATAATTATCCTTCTACTCTCTATATCCATGAGTTCAATTGTTTTGACTTTTAGATCCCACAAATAAGTGAAAACATGTAATGTTTGTGTTTCTGTTCCCAGCTTATTTCATTTAACATAACGATATCCAGTTCCATAATATTGTTGCAAATGAATCTCATTCTTTTTTTATGGCTGAATAGTACTCCATTGTGTGTATGTATCACACTTTCTTTATCCATTCATCTGTTGATGGACATTTAGGTGGCTTCCAAGTATTAGCTATTATAAACAGTGCCACAACAAACATAGGAGTGCAGATATCTCTTCAATATACTGATTTCCTTTCTTTCAGGTATATACCTAGCAATGTGATTGCTGGATCATATGGTAGCTCAATTTTTAGTTTTTTTGAGGAACCTCCAAACTGTTCTCCATAGTGGCTGTACTAACTTACATTGCCACCCTTCCCAGTGTACAAGGGTTCCCTTTTCTCTGCATCCTTGCTAGCATTTGTTATTGTCCATCTTTTGGACATCAGCCATTTTAACTGGTGTGAGATGATATCTCATTATAGTTTTGATTTGCATTTCTCTGGTGAGCACCTTTTTATATGCCTATTTGCCATTTGTATGTCTTCTTTCCAGAAATGTCTATTTAAATCTTTTGCCCACTTTTTGATCAGATTATTGGATTTTTTTTCTGTAGAGTTGTTTGAACTCCTTATATATTCTGGATATTAATCCCTTGTCACATGGTTAGTTTGCAAATACGCTATTCCATTCTGTGGGTTGTCTCTTCACTTTGTTGATTGTTTCCTTTTCTGTGCAGAAGCTTTTTAACTTGATGTAACCCCATTCATCCATTTTGCTTTAGTTGCCTGTGCTTGTGAAGTATTGCTCAATTTTTGCCCAATCCAATGTCCTGGAGATTTTTGTCAATGTTTACTTGTAGTAGTTTCATAGTTTGCAGTCTTAGATTTAAGTCTTTAATCCATTTTTATTTGATTTTTATATATGGTGAGAGACAGGAGTCTAATTTCATTCCTTTGCATATGAATATCCAATTTTCTGAGCACCATTTATTGAAAAGACTATCTTTTCCCCAGTATATATTCTCAGCACCTTTGTGAAAAATGAGTTCACTGTAGATGAGTGGATTTGTTTCTAGGTTCCTTATTCTGTTCATTGAATGTTTTTATGCCAGTACCTTGCTGTTTCTGTTACTATAGCTCTGTAGTATAACTGGAAGTCAGATAATCTGCATCCTCCAGCTTTGTTTTTGTTGCTTAGAGTAGCTTTAGTTATTCTGGGCCTTTTATAGTTTCATATTAATTTTATAATTTTTTTCTATTTTTGTGAAGAATATTGATATTTTGATAGGGATTGCATTGAATCTGTAGATTGCTTTGGATAGTATGGACATTTTAACAATATTGATTCTTCCAATACATGAAAATGAATTACTTTTCTATTTTTTGATGTCCTCTTCAGTTTCAAAACTAGAGAAATTACTTTACTTAACTTTAAATTATACTACAAAGTGATAGTAACCAAAACAAAATGGGACTGGAAAAAACAAACAAACAAAGTAAAAAAAAAAAAAGGACACATAGACCAATGGAACAGAATACAGAACCCAGAAACAAATCCACACACCTACAGTGAACTAATTTTTAACAAAGGTGCAAAGAACATACACTGGGAGAAGACAGTCTCTTCAATATATGGTGCTGGGAAAACTGGTATCCATATGTAGAAGAATAAAACTAGACTCCTATCTCTTGCCATATACATACATATATATGTCAGTTACTGATCTGTTTAGGCTTTGAATTTCGTCTTGTTTCAATCTTGGTAGGTTGTAAGTGTCTAGGAGTTTGTTCATTTCTTCTAGATTTTCCAAATTATTAGCATATAGTTGCTCATTGTGGCCACTAGTTATCCTTTGAATTTCTGCAGTATCAGTTGTAATGTAGGCACTTGTAGCTATAAACTTCCCTGTTAGTGTTGTTTTTGCTGTATCTCATATGTTTTTGTATGTTGTGTTTCCATTATCATTTGTTTCAAGAAATCTTTCATTTTCATTTTTCCTTTTTTTATTTTTTTGACACAAGTTCTCTCTATGTCTTCCAGGGTGGAGTGCAGTGGCATGATCATGGCTCACTGCAACCTCCAACTTCTGGGCTCAAGAAATCCTCCTGCCTCAGCCTCCTGAGTAGCTGGAACTACAGGCGTGTGCCACCACACCTGCCTAATTTCTGTATTTTTATATAAAAATGGGGTTTTGTCACATTGCCCAAGCTGGTCTCGAACTCCTGGGTTCAAGCAACCCACCCATCTTGGCCTTCTAAAGTGCTAGGATTATAGGCATGAACCACCATACCCTACACCTTCAATTTTCTTCTTAATTTTTTCATTGACCCACTGGTCATTCAGAAGCATAGTGTTTAATTCCCATGTATTTGTACAGTTTCCAAAATTCATCTTGTTATTAATTTCTAGTTTTATTTCATTGTGGTCAGAGAAGATTCTTGACATTATTTCAGTTTTTTGAATGCTTTAAGACTTGTTTTGTGACCTAACATGTTGTCTATCCTCAAGAATGATCCATGTGCTGAGGAAGAACGTGTATTCTATAGCCACAGGATGAAATGTTCTGTATGTATCTATTAGATTCATTCAATCTATAGTGCAGATTAAGTCTGATGTTTCTTTGTTAATTTTCTGTCTATCTAATGCTGAAAGTGGGTGTTGAAGTCTCCAGCTATTATTGTATCGGGGCTTATCTCTCTCTTTAATATTTCCTTTATATACGTGGGTGCTTCAGTGTTGGGTGCATATATACTTAAAATTGTTATATCCTTTTGCTAAATTAACCCCTTTATCATTATATAGTGACCTTCTTTGTCTCTTCTTACAGTTTTTGTTTTGAAATCTATTTTGTCTGATATAAGCATAGGGATTCCTGTTATTTTTTGGTTTCTATTGGTATGGGATATCTTTTTCCATTCCTGTACTTTCAGTCTATGTGTGTCTTTACAGATGAAGTGTGTTTTATGTAGGTAGCAGATTGGTGGGTCTTGTTTCTTTTTCATCCATTCAGCCAGTCTATGTCTTTTGATTGGAGAGTTTAGTTTATTTACATTCAATGTTATTATTGATAAGTAAGGACTTACTCTTGCCATTTTGTTATTGGCTTCTGTTTGCTTTGTGGTTTTCTCTTCCTTCTACCTTTCCTTCCTGTCTTCCTTCAGTGAAGGTAATTTCATCTGGTGATATGATTTAGTTTCTAGCTTTCTATTTTTTCTGTAACTATTATATGTTTTTGGTTTGAGGTTACCATGAGGCTTGCAAGTAACATCTCATAACCCATTATTTTCAACTGATAGCAACTTAACACTGTTGGCATAAACAAACAATAAAGCAAAAAGAAAACTAATAAGAACTTTAAACCTTAATCCTTAATTTCATCCCCCTGCTTTTTTTTTTTTTGAGACCGTGTCTTGCTCTGTCACCCAGGCTGTAGCCCAGTGGCTTGATCTTTGCTCACTGCAACCTCCGCCTCCTGGGTTCAAGCCATTCTCCCTCTTCAGCCTCCCGAGTAGCTAAGATTATAAGCATACGCCACCACGCCCAGCTAATTTTTGTATTCTTAGTAGAGATGGGGTTTCACCATGTTGGCGAGGCTGATCGCAAAATCCTGAGAGGCCCACCTCAGCCTTAAAGTGCTGGGATTACAGTTATGAGCCACGGCACCCAGCATCCCCCTGCTTGTTAACTCTCTGTTGTTTCTATTTATATCTTATTACACTGTCTATGTCTTTTGCCTACAAAAGTTGGTGTAGTTATTATTTTTGATTGGTTTATCATTTAGTCTTCCTACTTAGGATAAGAGTAGTTTACACACTACAGTTACAGTGCTATGATATTCTGTGTTTTTCTGTGTACTTATTATTATCAGTGAGTTCTGTACCTCAGGTAATTATTGCTCCATTAATATCCTTTTCTTTCTGATTAAAGTACTCCCTTTAGCATTTCTTGAACTACAGGCTCAGTGTTGATGAAATCCCTCAGCTTTTGTTTGTCTGGAAACTTCTTTATTTCTCCTTCATATTTGAAGAATATTTTCATCAAATGTGCTATTTTAGGGTAAAAGTTTTTTTCTTTAGCACTTTAAATATGTCACACCAGTCTCCCCTGGCCTGTAAAGTTTCCACTGAAAAGTCTGCTGCCTGACATATCGGAGCTCCATTGTATGATACTTGTTTCTTTTCTCCTGCTGCTTTTGGGATCCTTTCTTTATCCTTGACCTTTGGGAGTTTGATTATTAAATGCCTTGAGGTATTCTTCTTTGGGTTAAATCTGCTTTGTGTTCTATAACCTTTTCATACTTGGATAGTAATTTTTTTCTAGATTTGGGAAGTTCACTGTTACTATCTGTTTGAATAAAGTTTCTACTCATCTCTTTCTTTACCTCCTCTTTAATGCCAATAACTCTTAGATTTGCCCTTTTGAGGCTATTTTCTAGATTCTGTAGGTGTGCTTTGTTGTTTTTTATTCTTTTTTTTTTTTTTTGGTCACCTCTGATTGTGTATTTTCAAATAGCCTGTCTTCCAGCTGATGAACTCTTTCTGCTGCTTGATAAATTCTGCTATTAAAAAACTCTGAAGCACTAAACATGGAAAGGAACAACTGGTACCAGCCACTGCAAAAACATGCCAAATTGTAAAGACCATCAAGGCTAGGAAGAAACTGCATCAACTAACGAGCAAAATAACCAGCTAACATCATAATGACAGGATCAAATTCACACATAACAATACTAACCTTAAGTGTAAATGGGATAAATGTTCCAATTAAAAGGCACCGACTGGCAAATTGGATAAAGAGTCAAGGCCCATCAGTGTGCTGTATTCAGGAAACCCATCTCATGTGCAGAGACACACATAGGCTCAAAATAAAAGGATGGACGAAGATCTACCAAGCAAATGGAAAACAAAAAAGGCAGGGGTTGCAATCCTAGTCTCTGATAAAACAGACTTTAAACCAACAAAGATCAAAAGAGACAAAGAAGGCCATTACATAATGGTAAAGGGATCAATTCAACAAGAAGAGCTAACTATCCTAAATATATATGCACCCAATACAGGAGCACCCAGATTCATAAAGCAAGTCCTTAGTGACCTACAAAGAGACTTAGACTCCCACACAATAATAATGGGAGACTTTAACACCCCACTGTCAACATTAGACAGATCAATGAGACAGAAAGTTAACAAGGCTATCCAGGAATTGAACTCAGCTCTGCACCAAGCGGACCTAATAGACATCTACAGAACTCTCCACCCCAAATCAACAGAATATACATTCTTTTCAGCACCACACCACACCTATTCCAAAATTGACCACATAGTTGGAAGTAAAGCACTCCTCAGCAAATGTAAAAGAACAGAAATCATAACAAACTGTCTCTCAGACCACAGTGCAATCAAACTAGAACTCAGGATTAAGAAACTCACTCAAAAACACTCAACTACATGGAAACTGAACAACCTGCTCCTGAATGAGTACTGAGTACATAACCAAATGAAGGCAGAAATAAAGATGTTCTTTGAAACCAATGAGAACAAAGACACAACATACCAGAATCTCTGGTACACATTTAAAGCAGTGTGTAGAGGGAAATTTATAGCACTAAATGTCCACAAGAGAAAGCAGGAAAGATCTAAAATTGACACCCTAACATCAAAATTAAAAGAACTAGAGGCCGGGCGCGGTGGCTCACGCTTGTAATCCCAGCACTTTGGGAGGCCGAGGCGGGCGGATCACGAGGTCAGGAGATCGAGACCACGGTGAAACCCCGCCTCTACTAAAAATACAAAAAATTAGCCGGGCGTGGTGGTGGGCGCCTGTAGTCCCAGCTACTCGGAGAGGCTGAGGCAGGAGAATGGCGTGAACCTGGGAGGCGGAGCTTGCAGTGAGCCGAGATTGCGCCACTGCACTCCAGCCTGGGTGACAGAGCAAGACTCCGTCTCAAAAAAAAAAAAAAAAAAAAAGAACTAGAGAAGCAAGAGCAAACACATTCAAAAGCTAGCAGAAGGCAAGAAATAGCTGAGATCAGAGCAGAACTGAAGGAAATCGAGACACAAAAAACTCTTCAAAAAATCACTGAATCCAGGAGCTGGTTTTTTGAAAAGATCAACAAAATTGATAGACCGCTAGCAAGACTAATAAAGAAGAAAAGAGAGAAGAATCAATCACATGCAATAAAAAATGACAAAGGGGATATCACCACCGATTCCACAGAAACACAAACTACCATCAGAAAATACTATAAACACCTCTACGCAAATAAACTAGAAAATCTAGAAGAAATGGATAAATTCCTCAACACATACACCCTCCCAAGACTAAACCAGGAAGAAGTTGAATCCCTGAATAGACCAATAACAGGCTCTGAAATTGAGGCAATAATTAATAGCTTACCAACCAAAAAATGTCCAGGACCAGATGGATTCACAGCCGAATTCTAACAGAGGTACAAGGAGGAGCTGGTACCATTCCTTCTGAAACTATTCCAATCAATACAAAAAGAGGGAATCCTCCCTAACTCATTTTATTAGGCTAGCATCATCCTGATACCAAAGCCTGGCAGAGACACAACAAGAAAAGAGAACTTTTTTTTTTTTTTTTTTTTTGAGACGGAGTCTCGCTCTGTCGCCCAGGCTGGAGTGCAGTGGCGCAATCTCGGCTCACTGCAAGCTCCGCCTCCCGGGTTCACGCCATTCTCCTCCCTCAGCCTCTCCGAGTAGCTGGGACTACAGGCGCCCGCCACCATGCCCGGCTAATTTTTTTTTGGTATTTTTAGTAGAGATGGGGTTTCACCGTGGTCTCAATATCCTGACCTCGTGATCCGCCCGCCTCGGCCTCCCAAGGTGCTGGGATTACAAGCGTGAGACAACGCGCCTGGCCGAAAAGAGAATTTTAGACCAATATCCTTGATGAACATTGATGCAAAAATCCTCAATAAAATACTGGCAAACCAAATCCAGCAACACAACAAAAAGCTTATCCACCATGATCAAGTGGGCTTCATCCCTGGGATGCAAGGCTGGTTCAACATATGAAAATCAATACATGTAATCCAGCATATAAACAGAACCAGAGACAAAAACCATATGATTATCTCAATAGATGCAGAAAAGGCCTTTGACAAAATTCAACAACCCTTCATGCTAAAAACTCTCAATAAATTAGATATTGATGGGCTGTATCTCAAAATAATAAGAGCTATCTATGACAAACCCACAGCCAATATCATACTGAATGGACAAAAACTGGAAGCATTCCCTTTGAAAACTGGCACAAGACAGGGATGCCCTCTCTCACCACTCCTATTCAACATAGTGCTGGAAGTTCTGGCCAGGGCAATCAGGCAGGAGAAGGGAATAAAGGGCATTCAATTAGGTAAAGAGGAAGTCAAATTGTCCCTGTTTGCAGATGACATGATTGTAAATCTAGAAAACCCCATCGTCTCAGCCCAAAATCTCCTTAAGCTGATAAGCAACTTCAGCAAAGTCTCAGGATACAAAATCAATGTGCAAAAATCACAAGCATTCCTATACACCAATAACAGACAAACAGAGAGCCAAATCATGAGTGAACTCCCATTCACAATTGCTTCAAAGAGAATAAAATACCTAGGAATCCAACTTACAAGGGATGTGAAGGACCTCTTCAAGGAGAACTACAAACCACTGCTCAAGGAAATAAAAGAGGATACAAACAAATGGAAGAACATTCCATGCTCATGGGTAGGAAGAATCAATATCATGAAAATGACCATATTGCCCAAGGTAATTTATACATTCAATGCCATCACCATCAAGCTACCAATGACTTTCTTCATAGAATTGGAAAAAACTACTTTAAAGTTCACATGGAACCAAAAAAGAGCCCGCATCGCCAAGTTAATCCTAAGCCGAAAGAACAAAGCTGGAGGCATCATGCTACCTGACTTCAAACTATACTACAAGGCTACAGTAACCAAAACAGCACGGTACTGGTACCAAAACAGAGATATAGACCAATGGAACAGAACAGAGCCCTCAGAAATAATGCCGCATATCTACAACCATCTGATCTTTGACAAACCTGACAAAGACAAGCAATGGGGAAATGATTCCCTATTTAATAAATGGTGCTGGAAAAACTGGCTAGCCATATGTAGAAAGCTGAAACTGGATCCCTTCCTTACACCTTATACAAAAATTAATTCAAGATGGATTAAAGACTTACATGTTAGACCTAAAACCATAAAAACTCTAGAATAAAATCTAGGCAGTACCATTCAGGACATAGGCATGGGCAAAGACTTCATGTCTAAAACACAAAAAGCAAAGGCAACAAAAGCCAAAATTGACAAATGGGATCTAATTAAACTAAAGAGCTTCTGCACAGCAAAAGAAACCACCATCAGAGTGAACAGGCAACCTACAGTATGGGAGAAAATTTTTGCAACCTACTCATCTGACAAAGGGCTAATATCCAGAATTTACAATGAACTCAAACAAATTTACAAGAAAAAAAAAAACAACCCCATCAAAAAGTGGGCAAAGGATATGAACAGACACTTCTCAAAAGAAGACATTTATGCAGCCAAAAAACACATGAAGAAATGCTTATCATCACTGGCCATCAGAGAAATGCAAATCAAAACCACAATGAGATACCATCTCACACCAGTTAGAATGGTGATCATTAAAAAGTCAGGAAACAACAGGTGCTGGAGAGGATGTGGAGAAATAGGAACACTTTTACACTGTTGGTGGGACTGTAAACTAGTTCAACCATTGTGGAAGACAGTGTGGCGATTCCTCAGGGATCTAGAACTAGAAATACCATTTGACTCAGCCATACCATTACTGGGTATATACCCAAAGGACTATAAATCATGCTGCCATAAAGACACATGCACACGTATGTTTATTGCGGCACTATTCACAATAGCAAAGACTTGGAACCAACCCAAATGTCCAACAATGATAGACTGGATTAAGAAACTGTGGCACATATACACCATGGAATACTATGCAGCCATAAAAAATGATGAGTTCATGTCCTTTGTAGGGACATGGATGAAGCTGGAAACCATCATTCTGAGCAAACTATCGCAAGGACAAAAAACCAAACACTGCATGTTCTCACTCATAGGTGGGAATTGAACAATGAGAACACATGGACACAGGAAGGGGAACATCACACTCCATGGCCTGCTGTGGGGTGGGGGGAGGGGGGAGGGATAGCATTAGGAGATATACCTGATGCTAAATGATGAGTTAATGGGTGCAGCACACCAACATGGCACATATATACGTATGTAACAAACCTGCACGTTGTGCACATGTACCCTAAAACTTAAAGTATAATAATAAAACAAAGGAAAAAAAGAATAACTCTGATGCATTCTTCAGTATGCCAGTTGCATTTTTCAGCTACAGAATTTCTGTTTGATTCTTTAAAATTATTTCAATCTCCTTGTTAAATTTATCTGATAGAATTCTGAATTTCCTTTTTGTGTTATCTGGAATTTATTTCAGTTTCCTTAACATAGCTATTTTGAATTCTCTGTCTGAAAGGTCCCATATGTAACATGGTTGGTCCCTGGCACCTTATTTATTTAGTTCATTTGGTGAAATCTTGTTTTCCTGCATGATGTTGATGCTAGTAGATATTCTTTGGTGTCTGGGTATTGAAGAGTTAGGTATTTATTTTAATCTTCACTGTCTGGGCTTATTTGTACCTGTCCTTCTTGGGGGGGCTTTTCAGATATTTAAAAGAACTTAGATTTTGTGATCTAAGCTGTATCTCCTTTAGGGGGTACCACAAGCCCAGGGATGCTGTGGTTCTTATAGACTCATAGAGGTACTGCCTTGATGTTTGATATGGTTAGGATATGTGTCCCTGCCCAAATCTCATGTTGAATTGTAATCCCCAGTGTTGGAGGTGGGTCCTGGTGGAAGGTGATTGAATCTTGTGGGTGGATCCTTCATGAATGGTTTAGCACCATCCCTTCAGTACTGTTCTCATGATGGTGAGTGAGTTCTCATGAGATCTGGTTGCTTTAAAAGTGTGTAGTACCTCCTCCCTCACTGCCTTCCTCCCATTCCAGCCATGTAAGACATGCCAGCTTCCCCTTCACCTTCTGGCATGATTGTAAGTTTCCTGAGGTCTCCCTAGATGCAGAAGCAACAATGATGTCTGTACAGCCTGTGGAATCATGAGCAAATTAAACCTCTTTTCTTGTAAATTGCCCATCTCAGGAGTTCCTTTATAGCAATGTGAGAACAGACTAATACAGAAAATTGGTATCAAGAGTAGGGTATTGCTATAAATATACCTGAAAATATGGAAGCTAATTTGGAATTGAGTAACAGGCAAAGGTTGAAAAAGTGTGGAGTACACAGAAGAAGAGAGGGAGATGAGGAAAAATTTAGAACTTCCTAGAGAGTTGTTAAATTGTTGTCACCAAAATGTTGATAGTGATATGGACAGTGAAGTCCAAGCTGAGGATGTCCAAGATGGAGATGAGGGACTTACTGGAAAGTGGAGCAAAGGTCACTTATGTTATGTGTTAGCAAAGAGATTGGCTGCATTGTGTTCCTGCTCTAGGGATCTGTGGAACTTTGAACTTGAGAATGATGATTTAGGGTATCTGGTGGAAGAAATTTCTAAGCAGCAAAGTACTCAAGATGTGGCCTGGCTGCTTCTAACAGTGAGCATACAAGTTTTTTTGCTCATATGGGTGAGCAAAGAAAATGACCTGAAACTGAAACTTATATTAAAAAGGGAAACAGAATGTGAAAGATTGGAAAATTTGCAGCCTGGCCATGTGGTACAAAAGAAAAGCCTGTTTTCAGAGGAAGAATTCAAGTGGGCTGCAGAAATTTACATAAGTAAAGAGGAGTCAAGTACTCATAGCCAAAACAATGGGGAAAAGGCCTCAAAGGCATTTCAGAGATCTTAGCAGCAGCCACTCCCATCACAGGCCCAGAAGCCTAGGAGAGAAGAATAGTCTTGTGGTCCAGGCCCAGTGTTCCACCACCCTGCTCTATCTTAGGACACTGATCCCTGCATCCCAGCCACTCCAGCTCCAGTGGTCGCTCAAAGGGACCCAGGTATAGCTCAGGCCACTTCTTCAGAGGGTGCAAACAGAAAGCCTTGATATCTTTCATGTGGTGTTAAGCCTGTGGTTGCAGAGTGCAAGGGTTGAGAGTTGGAAGCCTCTGCATAGATTTCAGAGGATGTATTGAAAAGCCTGGATGTCCAGGCAGAAGCCTGCTGCAGGGTCACAGCCCTCATGGAGAACCTCTACAAGGGCAATGAATTAGTCTGTTCTCACACTGCTATGGAGAAATACCCTAGACTGGATAATTTATAAATAGAAGTGCTTTAATTGACTGACAGTTCCACATGGCTGGGGAGACCTCAGGAAAATTACAATCATGGTTGAAGGCACCTCTTCACACGGTGGCAGGAGAGAGAATGAGAGACCAGTGAAGGGGGAAACCCCTTATAAAACCATCAGATCTCATGATAACTAACTCATTATCATGAGAACAGGATAAGGGAAACAGTTATTATTCAGTTATTCAACTGTCATGATTCAATTATCTACACCTAGCCCTTCCCACAACACATGGGGATTATGGGAACTACAATTCAAGATGAGATTTGGGTGGGGACACAGCCAAACCATATCACTCCATTTCTGCCCCCTCCCAAATCTCATGTTCTCACAATTCAAAACATAATGATGCTCTTCTGAACAGTTCCCCAAAATCTTAATTCATTCCAGCATTAACTCAAAGGTCCAAGTCCAAAGTCTCATCTGAGACAAGGCAAGTCCCTTCCACTTAGGAGCTTCATAAAATCAAAAGCAAGTTAGTTATTCCAGACTGAGGGTACAGGCATTGGGTATATATGCCCATTCCAAATGGGAGAAACTGGCCCAAACAAAGGGGCTATAGGCCCCATGCAAGTCCAAAACCCAATAGGACAGTCATTAAATCTTAAAATTCCAAAATGATCTCATTTGACTCCATGTCTCACATCCAGGTCACACTGACGCAAGAGGTGGGCTCCCATGGCCTTGGGCAGCTCTGTCCCTGTGGCTTTGCAGGGTACAGCCCCACTCCCAGCTGCTTTCACAGGCTGGCATTGAGTGCCTGCAGCTTTTCCAGGCACACAGCACACACTGTTAGTGGATCTACCATTCTGGGGTCTGGAGGACAGTGGCCCTCTTCTCACAGCTTCACTTGGCAGTGCTCCATTGGGGACTCTGTGTGGTGGCTCTGAATCCACATTTCCCTCCTTCGCTGTCCTGGCAGATGTTCTCAATGAAAGCTCCAATCCTGCAGAAAGCTTCTGCCTAGACATCCAGGTGGTTCCATACATCCTCTGAAATCTAGGCAGAGGTTCCCAAACCTTAATTCTTAACTTCTCTGCACATACAGACTCAACACCACATGGAAGCTGCCAAGGCTTGGCAGCTTCTGAAGCCATAGCCCAAGCTGTACTTTGACCCATTTTAGCCACAGCTGGAGCAGCTGGGATGCAGGGCACCAAGTTTCTAGGCTGCACACAAAAGTGGGGGCCCAAGAAACCATGTTTTTTTCTCCTAGGCCTCCAGGCCTGTGATAGAAGTGGCTGCCACGCCCTGGAGACATTTTCCCCATTGTCTTGGGGATTAACACTGGACTCCTTATTATTTATGCAAATGTCTGCAACTAGCTTGAATTTATCCCCAGAAATTTTTTTCCCAGTGAATTTTCCAAACTTTCATGCTCTGCATCCTCTTGAATGCTGTGCTGCTTGGAAATTTCTTCCACCAAATAACCCTGAATCATCTCTCTCAAGTTTAAAGTTTCACAGATCTCTAGGGCAGGGATGAAATACCACCAGTTTCTCTGCTAAAGCATAATAAGAGTCATCTTTGCTCCAGTTCCCAATAAGTTACTCATCTCTATCTGAGACCACGTCAGTGTGACCTTTATTGTCCATATCACTATCAGCATTTTGGTCAAAGCCATTCACCAAGCCTCTAGGAAGTTCCAAACTTTCCCACATCTTCCTGTCTTCTGAGCCCTCCAAGTGTCTAGGAAGTTCAAAACTTTCCCACATTTTCCTATCTTCTTCTGAGCCCTCAAAACTATTCAAGCCTCTGCCTGTTACCCAGTTCCAAAGCTGCTTCCACATTTTTGAGTATCCTTATAGCAGTACCCCATTCCCTGAGGTATCAATCTACTATATTAGTCCATTCTTGCACTGCTATGAAGAAATACTCAAGACTGTGTAATTTATAAATAACAGAGGTTTTACTGACTCACGATTCCACATGGATGGGGAGGCCTCAGGAAAATTACAGTCATGGCAGAAGGCACCTCTTCACAGGGTGGCAGGAGAGAGAATAAGAGCTCAGTGTAGGGGGAAGTCCCTTATCAAACCATAAGATCTTGTGAGAACTAACTCACTATCATGAGAACAGGATGGGGGAAACCACCTCCATTATTCAATTATCTCTACCTGGCCCTTCCCATGATACATGGGGATTATGGGAACTGCAATTCAAAATAAGATTTGGGTGTGGACACAGCCCAACCATATTAGGCAGTGTGGAGGGGATCCATGGGGTTAGAACTCCCACAGACAGTCCCCACTGGAACACTGCCTGGTGGAGCTGTGAGAAGAGGGCCTCCAGCCTCCAGAATGATAGATACACTGGCAGCTTGCAACTATTGCCTGGAAAAACTTCAAGGACTCAGTGACAGCCCATGACAGCAGACATGGGGGCTGAACTCTGCAAAGCCACAGGGGTGGGGCTGCCCAAGGCCTTGGGACCCCACCCCTTGCATCAGTGTGTCCTGGATGCGAGACATGGAGTCAAAGGAAATTATTTTGGAGCTTTAAGATTTAGTGACTACCCTACTGGGTTTTGGACTTGCATGGGGCCTGTAGCTCTTTTCTTTTGGCTGATTTCTCTCTTGCAATGGGAGTATTTATCCAATGCCTATACCTCCATTGTATCTTGGAAGTAAATAACTTGTTTTTTATTTTATGGGCTCATAGGCAGAAGGGACTAGCCTTGTCTCAGATGAGACTTTGGACTGTGGACTTTTAAGACTGGAATGAGTTAAGACTTTACAGGAAGACATGATTGTATTCTGAAATATGAGAAGGACATGAGATTTGAGAGGGGCCAGGGGCCGAATGATATGGTTTGGATATGTGTCCCTGCCCAAATCTCATGTTGAATTGTAATCCCCAGTGTTGGAGGTAGGGCATGGTGGGAGGTGATTGAATCATGCAGGTGGATCCTTCATGAATAGTTTTGCACCATCCCCTTGGTGACGTTCTCATGATGGCGAATGAGTTCTCAAAGGTCTGATGTTTTTAAAAAGTGTGTGGCACCTCCCCACTTGCTCTCTTCCTCTTGCTCTGGCCATGTAAGAAATGTCTGCTTCTGCTTCACTTGCTGCCATGATTGTAAGTTTCCTGAGGCCTCCCCAGAAGCAGAAGCCACTATGCTTCCTGTACAGCCTGCAGAACTATGAGCCAATTAAACCTCTTTTCTTATCAGTTACCCAGTCTTAGGCATTTCTTTATAGCAATGCAAGAACTGACTAATACAATGGTCTTGGACAAGATCTGGGAGAATTTTCTGGATTACCTGGCAGAGACTCTTATTGTCTTTCCTTATTTTCTCCGAAACAAACAGAGTCTCTCTGTTCTGAGCCACCTAAAGCTGGGGATGGAGTGACACAAGCACCACTGTGGCCACCATGACTTTGACTTTGCTGGATCAAGCATGAAGCCAGCACAGCACTGGGTCTCACCCAAGGTCTGCTGTAATTACTCCCTGACTACCACCTATGTTCACTCAAGGCCCTGGGGCTCTATCACAAGCAGGTGACAAAGTCATCCAGGCTTATGTACCTGGTTTTAACTTCATATTACTGAAATTAAATTAAATTAAATTAAATTAGATTAAATTAAATTTCTTATGTCCTTCCCCATAGGGAAACAAGGTTCCCCAGGCATTGGGTGGATCCAGAGGTGCCATCTGGAAGTCAGAGATTAGAGTCAAAAACTTTAAAAGACTACCTGGTGTTCTATTGTACTGAGACTAAGCTGGCATTCAATCACAAGATGCAGTTCTTCCCACTCTTCCCTCCTCTTTCCAAAGGCAGAGAAGTCTCACCCTGCAGCCACTGCCACTCCAGGCCACAACAAGTACTGCCAGACTACTGCTGATGTTCCCTAAAGGCCTAAGAGCTCTTAAGTCAGCCTGTGGCGAATGCTGCCTGGCCTGAGATGTAAACTTTAGGGCAGTGGGCTCCCCTCTGGCCCAGGGCAGGTCCAGAAATGCCATCCAAGAGTAAGTCCTAGATTTGGGCACCCTAAGAGCATGCTTAGTGTTCTACCCCACTGTGGCCATGCTGGTACCTGAAGCCAGCAAGTCTGGGAGGTTCACCAAAGGCCTTCAATGTAGTACCTGGGTGTCTGAACTAGGCCCAGAGACAGTTGACTGCGTGTTGGGGGTAGGGTATGTGACATACCGAGACACCAGCTAGGGCAGCCAAGGGAGTGCTGGCATCACTCTTTCCCTAATGTCAGGCTGCACAGCTCCTGGCTCCAAAAGAGACACCTTCCTTCTGCTTGAGGAAGGTTATTCAGGATCCAGGGGCTCCTCACTTAGCAGGTAATGAATACTGCCAGGACTGAGTTCTTTCTTTCAAGGCAGTGGGTTCCCTTCTGGCCCAGGTCATATCTAGAAATGTTGTCTGAGAGCTAGGGCCTGGATGGGGGCCTCACGACCCCGACTGGTACCCTATCCTGCTGTGGTTGAGCTGGTATGCAAGATGCAAGACAATGTCCTTCCCACTCCTTCCTCTCTTGTTCTCAAGCAGAAGGAAGGGGTCTTTTTTGGAGCCAGGAGCTGTGTAGCCTGGGGTTAGGGAAGGGGTGATGCCAGCACTCCCTTGGCTGCCCTAGCTGGTGTCTCAGTATGTCACACACCCTACCCCCAACACCCAGTCAACTGTCTCTGGGCCTTGTTCAGCACTGGGACTCACCTAAGAGTTGCAGTCCTTATGGCCTAGACTGTCTTTCAAGTTTACTTGGAGACACAGAGCACTGTCGTCCTTGGTGGCAAGGTTTGTGGGAACTCAAGTTTGGACCACTAGGATTGGAGATTCCCCTCTGGGTAAGGCTGGTTTTAAATGCTTCCTCCATGGACAAGTGTCAGCTGAGTTTGGTCCAGTTTTCCTTCGTGCTCCAACAGGACGGCGGTGATTTCAATGCCTCACAATTGTTTGTTCTTCCTCCACCAGCAACCAGAGATGACCTCCATGCAACGCCACCACAGCTGCTTGGGGTGGCATTAGAGATTCAGGACTGTTTTTTCAGTCTCTTCACTGGCTCTGTCAGCAATATGAAGTTAAAACCGGGTACTGTGAGTGCTCATCTAAGATCTCAACAGACCAGGACAACAGACCAAATGAGACTAGATAAAGTGTAGGAAGTATAAACAGCATGTGCTGAACTTACAAAATAGGCTGGGGTGCAGTGGCGCGATCTTGGCTCACTGCAAGCTCCGCCCCCCGGGTTCACACCATTCCCCTGCCTCAGCCTCCCGAGTAGCTGGGAATATGGGCTCCCGCCACCACGCCTGGCTGATTTTTAAAAAAATAAAATAAAATAAACTAGTTTGTCCTTGTAGATTAGAAGCCTAAAGACAAATGTAAAATAAAAAAATAAACAAGAAAACATGAAGAAGGAGGATTCTGAAGTATTTTCTGAACTCCATGGACAAGAGGGCTATGAATGATTAGCAGTGTTAGCTATGGGCAAGGAATGGGAGGGTGCCAGTGGAGATACTGCACTTTTTGCTCTAAGTCAGTGGTGGGACCTTGCTGTTTCCAAAAGTGTGTATATTCATAAAATGTGTAGTAGTCACCTGGTTTTTTCTTGCTCAGTATCCATCCCTATACTCTTTTTCTGGTAAGTGAAACCTGTTTTTCTTTGGATATGCAAGCCTTCACCACTCCCCACACAAATAATTCCAGCGTTGCTGACTCTACTACCAATTTGGTGTACAGGAGAGAACCAGGTTTGCCCTACCAGTGCACCACATTTCCATGGCCACCATGATTGTTTCAAGGATGATCAGGTGGTCCCAGCAGAATCAATGAAACGAAATTCTGAGATTTTTGCTGTGTTTTAAAAAAGGAAACCTCACTATCACTATTCAGCATGGTTATTGAGAGAATAAGATAAAACTGTGGAGCTGCTTGGCAATCCTTTTAGCACTATGAGAGGAAAGAAAGCCTGATAATAAAACCAAAGAAGGGAAAATAAAGATAATAGATATTGAATCTGGTGATGTTATTTGAGCAGCTAGATCTAGCTGTGCCTAAAGGCTTTCATTTATATACATCAGATAAATTTTATCTTTTTGCTTAAGATATTTTGTGTTTGGTTTTCTGACCCTTTTAACCAAATAATGAATTTCTAGGGAATGAATATTCCCTAGTGAATATTTGTGATTTAATAAAAGTAAAAAGGCCACATTCAAGACGGTGATGATCTCACTGTCTTCTGTGCTGGTCACAAAGGTTAAAAAAGGGATTTTTGGTTGGAAGAAGAAAAGAATATCATTATAGGAGCCAGAATTTATTGAATGCTTACTATATGCTGGGCACTGTGCTCATTAAACACTCATTACAACTATGTTCTATGTTGAGATAGAAGTTAATACTATTCCCTCATATTACAGATTAGAAATTGAAGCTTAGAAGGATTAATAATTTGTCTTAAGGTCACACAACTGATGAGTGAAGGAGCCAAATTTGAATTCAATATTAAATCTCATGTTCTTGACTTTGAAACTGAACTCTTTGCTCCACTTAAATCTTTTCCAAGATAAAATTCAGATAAATTCCTACTTTATCAATAAGTATCTGGATATTTTAAACAGTTTTATTTTATTGCTTCCAACACACACACACACACACACAGAGAGAAAGAGAGAGAGAGAAAATACACACATACACACCTTTCTGAGCAAGGTGGGATCTGATAGCAGAAAGTTTATTAGCTGAGGCCAGTGATAGCTTTGGTATGAAAACTTGTGACCAATGACACTGTGTGACACAGTAGAATTATTCATCATAATTTTTAAAAGTGAGGAATTTGGAGGAAGGTATTTGCAGTACCCAGCCTCCCCTACTTCTGTATTTTTATAGAGAATAATCGAGAAGAGCATAGAAGCCTGGGAGACTGGGTACTGCAAACAAGAAATGAAGAACAAAAGAATGCCCTTCACCTCTTCTCTTACTTCCCTTTGTTCTCCAACCCAACTTGGAAAGAACAGAGATAAGAGGATCTAAGAGATGAAGTATCTCAGGACTACACAGTAGCCATTATTGCTGTGCACCAAACATTTCTGGTTCTCCTCTCAGGCACAGGTAGAATTATACTTCCCCACCTCCTTTGAAGCTAGGTGAAACCGTGTTACTGGCTTTTGTCAATGATGGGAGCAGAAGTGATGAGAAGAGAGATTCGTTACTTCTGGACCTTGTTTCCTTTCCCTTGCCAAGGTGATCATGGCAAGGGAAAAGACGATGGAGTCACTATCAGCCTTATCCCTGAACAAGCTCGTCGAGCAGCATCTTCCTGTCAATCCATTTTGAATATTTAGAGCAACGGAGAAATAAACACTTGTTTTGCTAAGGCTTTGAGATTTGGAAGACGTTTGTTACTGCAACATTACCTAACCTCAACTGACTGATATAGAATATTTCAGGTTGTCTGCTATGGTGTGTTAGTCCATTCTTGCATCTCTATAAAGGAATATCTGAGGCTGATTTATAAAGAAAAGAGGTTTAACTGGCTCATGGTTCTGTAGGCTGTTCAGGAAGCATAATGTTGGCATCTGCTTGGCTTCTGGTGAGGCCCCAAGGCTTTGGCTCATGGTGGAAGATGAAGCAGAAGCAGGTGTGTCACATGGTAAGGTGAGAGTCAGCAATAGAGAGAGAGGAATAGAGAGCAATAGAGAGAGAGAGAGAGGAAGTACCACACTCTTAAACAACCAGATCTCACGTGAACTCAGAGCAAGAACTCACTCATTACCACAAGACAGGCACTAAAACATTCATGAGAGATCTGCCCCCATAACACAAACACTTCTCTCCAGGCCCCACCTCCAATATTGGTGATTACCTTTCAATAATGAGATTTGGAGACGACAAACATCCAAACCATATTATTTCACCTCTGGCCCCCTAAATCTCATGTCCTTCTCACATTGCAAAATACAATCATTCCTTCTTAGTAGTCTCCCAAAGTCTTAACTAATTCTAGCATCAACTAAACAAAAAATCCAAAGTCCAAAATCTCATAAAAGTCTCAAGACAGGTTCCTTCCACCTATGAGCCTGTGTGATTAAAACAAACAAACAAACAAAAAAACAAGTTATTTACTTCCGAGATACCACAGTGGTACAGGCATTGGGTAAACATTCCCATTTCAAAAGGAAGAAATTGGCCAAATGAAAAGGGCAACAGGCCCCATGCAAGACCGAAACCCAGCAGGACAGACATTAAATCTTAAAGCTCCAAAACAATCCTTGACTTCATATCCTGCATTCTGAGCAAACTGGTATGAGGTGTGGCCTCCCAATGCTTTGGGCAGTCCCTTCCCTATGGCTTACTTGAGTGAGTGTACACTCATGGGTTAGAATTGAGAGGCTGCAGCTTTTCTAGGTTCAAGGTGCAAGCTGCCAGTGGCTCTGCTATTCTGGGGTCTAGGGGGCAATAGTCTCCTTCTCACAGCTCTACTAGGCAGTGCCCCAGTGGAGACTCTGTGTGTAGCTTCAATTCCACATTTTCCCTTGGCAGTGCTGTAGCAGAGTCTCTCTTTAGAGGCTCTGCCCCTGTGGCAGACTTTTGCCTAGGCACCTAGGCTTTCCAATACATCCTCTGAAATTTAGGTGGAAACTGCCAAACCTACTTCATGTTTCCATTCTGTGTACCTGCAGGTTTACCACCATGTGGAAGCCACCAAGGCTTACAGCTAGTGCCCTCTGAAGTAGTGTCCTGGGTCGTACCTGGGCTGCTTTGAGTTGGAGCAGCCAGGATATGGAGAGCAGCATCCTGAGGCTGTGCAGGACAGTAGGGCTCTGGGTCTGGCTCCTGAAACCCTTCTTTTCTCCTAGGCCTCTCTCTGGGCCTGTGATGGCAGAGATTGTCCTGAAGCCTTCTGAAATGCTCTTGAGGCCTTTTTTTTTTTCATTGTCTTGGGTATTAGCACTTTTCTCTTTTTAGTCATGCTAATCTCTCTAGCAAGTGATTGGTCCACAGCCCACTTGAATTCCCCCCCTAAAAATGCTTTTTCCTTCTCTACCACATGGCCAGCCTACAAATTTTCCAAATTTGTATGCTCTGCTTCCCTTTTAAATATAAGTTCCAACTTAAGTCATTTATTTGCTCTTGTCTCTGATCCTAGGTGGTTAGAAGCAGCCATGTCACATCATGAATGCGTTCCTGCTTAGAAATTTCTTCTACCAGCTACCCTACATCTTCAAATTCTCAGGGCATGGATTCAATGCAGCCAAGCTCTTTGCTAAGGCATAGCAAAGAGCAAGGGTGATCTTTGCCACAGTTCCCAATAAGTTCCTCATTTCCATCTGAGACCTTGTCAGCCTGGCCTTCACTGTCCATATTTCTATTAGCATTGTGGTCACAACCACTTAACAAGTCTCTCAGAAGTCCCAACTTTCCTTGGTCTTCCTGTCTTCTTCTGAGTCCTCCAAAGTTTTCCAACCTCTGCCTGTTACCCAGTTCAAAAGCTGCCTCCACATTTTCAGGTATCTTTGTAGCGATGCTTCATCCCCAGTACGAATTTTCTACATTAGTCCATTCTTGCACTGCTATAAAGGAAATACTGGAGGCTGAGTAATTTATAAAGAAAAGAAGTGTATTTGGCTTATAGTTCTACAGGCTGTACAGGAAGCCTGGCTCTGGCACCTGTTTGGCTTCTGGTGAGGCCTCAGGGGGCTTTTACTCATGATGGAAGGTAAAGTGGGAGGAGGTGTGACACATGGGGAGAGCCAGAGAGTGAGAGAGAGACAGAGACAGAGACAGAGAGAGAGAAAGTGTCACTCTTTTAAACAAACAGATTTTGGGTGAACTCAGTGTGAGAACTCACTCATTACCACGAGGAGGGCGCCAAGTCATTCATGACAGATCTGCCGCCATAACCCAAATACCTCCTACCAGGCCCCACCTTCAACATCAGGGTTTACATTTTAACATGAGACTTGGAGGAGACATCCAAACCATAACATATGATAAACCCTCCGTCATCTCAGCCCATGAGATCCTCAGTAAATTCAACATTGTTCACTAATACTTTGATGGCAGAAGATCCCTTGGGGCAAGCTCCAGGACCATGAAGTGACTGTTAATGTCAGGGTTTTATACAATTCATTTAGGTATCTACTTTTGCCTGTGATTCCAGTTTGATATTTTTTCTTTACTACGTAGTGTAACTTATAAATGAATTTGTTTAATATGTTTACTAAATATTTGAGGACCCTGGAGTATACTGTATTATTTATGAAGGTAGAGAAAAATGGCCATTAAATCTGAAATGTATTGCAGAAAAGAGGAAAAGAAACACAAAACAAAACAAAAAAACCCAGCAATTTACCATAATTGCCAGAGGGAATTATTTGAGTGATATTTGCCATCATTTTTGAAGCACTTTAAGTCATATCTACAATTTAATGTATTATTTTCTAATTTTATTTAAATTTTACATTTCAACTCTCTATTCCCTGCTCACTTAAAAATACCACTTTACATAAGTTCCTTCATGTTTTTCATTTCATTGGCTCCTGTAAATAACTCTCCTTTGAGATGACTACAACAGCTATGTTTTTAACTTCGTATTTTCATATCCATTTTCTCATCTGCTCCATCTAACAAGCTATGAGGCCAGCAATGCTCCTGTTATTATTCCCATTTGACAGACAAGGGCACTGGGCCCAAGACAGATCAAGTTACCTGCGTGTGGCAACTGTCGTGGAGAGAAGCCTAGAAATAAAATCTCTTGGTTCAGAGAATAGAAAAAAACAAGAAGATCAAGATTATCGTATTTTTAAAAACTCTGCTTTTGAGAAAAGAATGGAAAGAAACACGAAAAATGAAATGAGTTGTGTATGAGGGCTGTGATTATGGGTAAATGCTTATTGTTTAAAATATTTTCTTTAATATTTTTATAATAGGGGTTTAGATGTGAATAAAAATTGGACAAAGTAAATAGAAAGCTTCTTGGGGTTGAGTGGAAAGTGGTCTTGTCTTACATTTTCCTAAGAGGAAGCAGACCATTTCATTTGAAATATTTCTGGAGTTCAAGACTCAGACCCTGGTGACTTTCATACTTGTTAATCTGTCAATTTTTAAAAAAATCAATAACTAATATATATTTATTACCTCCTGTGTTCTAGGCACTGGGTTATGTGCTTTACATGGATTTTTTTTTTTTTTTTTTTTTTTGAGACAGACTGTCGCTCTGTCACCCAGGCTGGAGTGCAGTGCAGTGGCACAATCTTGGCTCACTGCAGCCTCGATCTCCCAGGCTCAAGTGATCCTCCTCCCTCAGCCTCCCAAGCAGCTGGGACCACAGGTGTGTGCCACCACACCCAGCTAATTTTTAAAAATTTTTGTAGAGATGAGGTTTCACCACGTTGCCCAGGCTGGTCTCAAACCCTTGAGCTGAAACGATCTGCTTGTCTTGGCCTCCCAAAGTGCTAGAATTACAGACATGAGCCATCACGCCAGGTCCAACATGGATTATTGTTTCCTCCACAGCAACTTGATGCAGTTATTAGTTCTATTGTACAGATGAGGATACTAAGGCTTAAAGAGGTTAAGTGGTTTGCTTGCAGCTACATGGTTAGGAACGATAGAAACTAAAACTGGATGCCAGCCAGCTTGACATCGATAGTTATGTTCATAATCACCATGCTGTGTTGTCTCCAAGCTCTTCTGTTTGTCACTGTTATGCAAGTCTGAAGACATAAAGCTTACAATATTTCCGTGGAATATGGATTTGTCCCTTTCTCCTTGTGCCTACTTATATTACTCCCTTCTCACATCTGTTTCTTTTCATGCTCAGAATGAAAAGTAGATGTCATCTCTAATGCCACCTCCTATGGATTATCAGTGTCTGTCTAGAGTGTGGTATTGACAAGGATTCTAAGGCCACAAGAAAAATTGCCATGATTGATTTGCAATGTCTGCCATGGGCACAGGAGGGAGAAGTGTGGCCAAATGCAAGCAATTTGCCTTCCAGCGTTTGAAGGTGGGCAGGAGAAAGCACATGGATGCAGGCAAAGGACTCCTGCTTTTTAAGCTTTACAAGTCACTCAAGGGGAATAAAAGTGGTTTTGATTCCAAATCACTTAAAAGTGATTAGAGAGAAACCATGAGTCCCAGGTGAGTGACAGGACCCTGTTCTATAACAGGACTTCCATTGCTCCTACCCCTTACTAGCAGCAAGATCTTCCTCCTTTTCTCTGTCAGGTGCATTTATTTATCCAGCAAATTTCAAGGGTCTAACACATGCCAAACATGATTCTAAGTGGTGATGAAAGAGCAGAGAACAAATTGGACAAAATCTCTGCACTCAAAGGGCTTATATTCTGGCGGGGAGAGAAGCAATAAACCAGTAAAGAAGCAAACAATATAACATTTCCGTGTTAAGTGCTGTGAAAAAGTAAAGAGATCCAGCATAATGAGACTGGGGTAGTGGGGTGGAGGCTTTAGGTAGGGGACTGTGAACAGGCCCTGGCCATCTCATTGTCACCTCTGCAGTGGCACTTAACTATTTGTACATTCAGGCTCAGCTGCAGTCAGTTGTACATAAACATGTGCAGTTTGGTAGAGGTGATGTTTTGGTTCCCACATCCTCTCACCTCTGCTGTGTGGTCTCTAAATTGTTTGTTAGGGCCACACCCTCTCAAGTCTCCCTGTCTTTGCCTGTGCTGTTGCCCCCACCTAGAGTATGTGTCCTACCTATCTCATGAACAAGACTCATCACTCTTCAAGGTCCAGGCTGAGTTATCCCTAACCCATTCAAACAGAGCCAAGTATCTCTTTTTGAAGTTGCCATGACCCAGTGGACACTGCTTTTTGGCTTTTCCAGGGACAGCCACTGAAACTATCACTTTTTGACTCTGAGGCATCATCTGCTCATTTCCAGCTTTACCTATGCCGGGAATTAGTGTTGTTGGGGCATGGCTAATGTTCCTTTGTAGCCCAATGTCTCATCAAAGCTTGGTAAATGGTAGGAACTTGATAACTACACAATGGAGGAGAGGATAGGCTGGACTGATGGATCTGTGGATCTGACACATGCCCTCTGCTAGGCCGTCCACAGGTTGCTTTAGCTCTCTGAGCTACAGTTTTCTCATCAATAAGGTAGAGATGGAAACATCCAATTCAAAAGATGGTTATGATGGTTATACATAAAACATGAGATGATTGTGAAAAACCTGACACAAAGTTAGCCCTCAATAAATGATAGTAATTAGTAGTGAGTCTCAAACTGAGTCATTAATATTTGCAATAGTAATAGGATAGCTGAGAGTAAATGAAATATGGATGAATGAAAGGATAGATGGATGCTTTTACTTTCACGATAGTACCTGAGTTGCTATGACTGTCCTGTCCTAAATTCATCTGGCTTCATATTCTCCTTCACTGTGGACTACCTAGCACCCCTTCTGTTTCTAACTTTTGCCTTAGGTATGCTGGTTGGGGCTTAAAAGCCTGTAATCTTAATTCACCACTCCTCATGGCTTTGGGTGACACCCAGAGATTTATTGAATACGGAACTGCCATCTGCATCATGTACAGTTGTACTATTTTTACTCTTTCCATCACTTTATCTCTTTCTCATCTACACATTAATAACTAGTCATCTATGTGGCATTTAATGCTTCATAAATGTTATGAGCCTTTATACAGCACTGACCGGGAGGAATACAGTGAAATGAGTTTATTGGTATTTTAAAGCTAATTTCTCAATGTTATCCTTGTGTTTCCCCCAGTGGCTTGCATATTCAGGCCTAGAACCCTGGGCTTTGCCAAGCAAATTGTTACTGATGTGTGGAGTTAAAAAGGCAGGAACAAAAGCTTTCTTACTGTGCTAACTGGGAACTCTGCATGCCTTAGGATAAATCGTGCTTGGAGCAGCTGAGCCATCCTGGCTTTATGCTTACTGATCTGTGACAGAGGCTTGGGCCTTTCCTTGAGCCTGTCTTATTCCCAACCTACTGGCTGCAGAGTCCGGGTGACTTCTGCTCATGGGCAGAGGGACAGGGAACAGCAAGATGGTCTCTGCCTCTAACATAGTCACCTTCCTGCCTGAGAAACTGAGTTGTGGCATGAGCTGATGTGAGTTGTGGGACTGGTCCTCAGGCCCTGAACACTGAGACAAAGGCCAGGGAGCTCAGATAGAGGCCAAAATTGTTCTTATAGCCTTTTGTATCCTTCCTGGCTCCAGAGCAGAAGGTGAAATCAGGAAAGAGGTAAAGCACTAGGAAGCAACGGAAGTTGGATGGAAAGACACACACACACACACACACACGCATACACATGAACACACACACGTGTGCACACAAATTATATTGCCATTAAAATTATGGTCTCAATATTTAATATAGGGGAACACATATTATTTAATATAGGGGAATAACACTATACTTAATGTAGTGTTAAATGAAAAAGGAAAGACAAGACACATATACAACTTTACATGTGTATATGTACATGATTTAAAAAAAGACTGGAAGAAAACAAAAATAATAATAATCTCAACTGTATCATATGCAATGTCTTTTCATTTATGATATCCTTTTGCATTTTCCAAATTTCTACAATGCTGCAGTATTATTTTGTAAATTATTATTTTTTATGGTAAAGCAGTATGATAAGGCACAATCAGAATGAGAGATGCTGGCGGTAGAGTATTTTAGGCAAGTTTCAAGGAATAGGAACTCAGCTCAAACTGGCTAAACAACAATTGTGATGTATTGGGTCATTTAAGCAAGAATCCAGGTGCCCTAGGTTCAGACATGGCTGGATCCAACGGCTTCACAATATCCTGGAAACCTAGTTCTTCTCTTTGTCCTCTTCCTCCTCCTTGGCCAGTACCGTTAGAGGCAGCAGAGTAAAATGATAAGAACATGGGCTCAGGAGCCAGGCTGCCTGGGTTCAAATTGTGCCTCTCCCACTTAATAGGTTTTTAAACCTTGAGTTACTCAACACTTCAGTGTGTCAGATTTCTCCTCTGTGAAAGAGGATAATAATAGCAATAATCATTATAAGCATAATAACAGTAATCATAATTATAAGGTTTGTGAAGATTAAATGAGTTAATATGATCTAAGTGTAATGCACTTAGGGTAGTTATTGGTATATAAGTAACACTCAATAAATGTCTTCTGTCATCACCACCACCACTACCATCATCATCACTTGTGTTTGTTAACCTCATTTTGCAGATAAGATCTCACCAAATGGCAAAATGGTTACTAGGAGTCATCCATCTGCAGGCTTCAACCTTAGTATCCTCAAAGGAAAGAGAATTTTTCTCTTTGTGTTCAAATATTAATCCTACGAGACTCTAATTCTGTGCTAAAATTTGAACAAGCCACTGTGGTCCAGTACACAGATTGGCCAGTCTTGGTCACAGGTCTTTTCTGTAGTGGGGCTGAGACAATGATTCCTATTCCCCCATGGCCTCAGAGGATGGAAGAAGAGTTTCCTTAAATAAAAAATAAGGTTGAAAATAAGTAATTAAAAAATTACTATTACCAAGGAGGGCTTTTCTCAAATTGAGTTTCCTAAACCTCTTGCTCAGCTTCAATTTGGATTTTGCAGCCCCATAACTTGCAGCAAAGAAGAACACTCTACCCCAGGATGAATGAGGACATGCAGGCTGGGGCAGAATGGAAAAGTACATGTAATACTACCCAATCCACCCTGTGCCCATTAGGCAGATGGGCACTTGGCACCTAGATACCTGGAAAGGATACCTGTACTTGTTTATCAGAATTATGCTATTACAATTTGGACAAAGGCACTGGAAATAAAAGAATGAATTAGAAATTGTCAACTATTTTAGGAGCTCCTCATTTTGTCTCTAGTTCAAGCACAGGAAAGATTTGGCAGACAAAGTGTGTTGAATTATGCCCTCCAGCCCTAGATGAATGTGAATTTCTGGTGTCTTGTGTGGAGCTGCTTAGGCTTTGAAGCTAATGTAATAAACTTAGCTACATATAAAATGATACATTTATGACTTAGGTAATCATACAATATCACCCTTTCTTTAGAACGAGAAGAACCTCATTCTAATTACAGATATACCACCAACTGGCCCCCTTCACTTATCCTCTATGTAGTGTAGCACGGTAAATTGAATGCAAGGAGTTAGAATCAGAAGTGAGGTCTAGAACCCAAGCTGTGTCTCTCACTACTATTTGGGATCCAAGGAAAAGCATTTTGTACTAAATATTACTGAACTTAAATGAGGATTAGTAAACATCAGAAAAAGACATGCTCAGATTATTTCTGTCCCATCGATGTTTATTACTTTAGTAGGAGGAAATTCGTACTTTCATTATCCATGTTGCCATCAAAAACATTTTTTGTTGTCTTCAAGTTGTATTTATTTATTTATTAAATATGTACTGATTACTTACCATGTGCCAGGCACTCTGGTAGAAAACAGCTATAGCTATAAACAAGACCCACCTCCCACTCTCCCAGGGTTCAAAAGCTGGTAGAGACCAACAACCAAGTAGGCAGTTACCCAGAGAATGGTGGGCTCTATGTCAACCCGGTGTGGCCAGACCCCTGGGCATCCTGCTGGCTCTCAGTCTGACTCTTGTTCAAACTGAAGTGTGTTCAACATTTATTTGCTGAGCTCTGGGTGGAATAGTGGTGGAAAAGGAGCACAAGGGAGGACAAGAAAGGGATGGCCAGTTTTGTGCTTTGAGAAATTTCTTTGAACTGGAGTCAGGGAAAGGCAGGAGTAAGGAAAACTAGTTAGGAAGCCACTATTTCATCCAGATGAAAGACTTCAGTGTCCCAAACCAAAGGACATGGACAGATATGAGAAGATAAGAGGGCTGACTCAACAGGACTTAGAGGTGAGGAGAAAGGAGAGAGAGGAAATAAGATGGTGCTTGTATTTTTCTCTTTACTTAAGTGTTTGAACGACCATCATTCAATGAAATGGAAATATATGAGGAAGAACAAGTTGGGAACAGTAGGGAAAGGTGAGGAGATGAAGCCATCAAGGCCGCCCACCATCAAGTGGTACCTCATCTCCTTTTCCCAGCAGTCTCTGGTGGCAGCACTGCTCAAAGAATGTTAGATGGGCCCTGGTAATTTCTACTTGTTGACATGAAAGATTGAAGACAACTGTTTTGTAGGCAAAACATGCTCACTCTGGCTTTAAGATCACCAAGCATTTCTTAAGCTGCATTTGAAAGCTAGTGAGTCAGTCAGTGGCAAAGGCCCTGGGCCTCACGATGCATTTGTAACATTTCCAAACCCAGAAGAAAGTCTGCACAGTGCTTTAGTGATCAATATGATCAGCTCAAACAACCAATTTGTTAAGAAGTAATCTGTGTAAATTATCCCAGTGAGAATATTTTCTATGATTTGTGGTTTAACAGAAAGCATTTTCTGTTAGTATTTAATCCCTGGGGCCATGGGGAATGATTTTGTAGTGATCCAATGCAACAGTTGCTGTGTTTATTTACTGGACCTATTAGAAATAATACCACTTTGCTCTCTTCTTGGCTTGGAGGCTAAAATAATCGGTGAAGAATGCAAGTCTAGAGATTCTTGAGAAGATTGGAGGACATGAAAATCAGCATATAGCATTAAAATTACTCACATTCCCAAGGCCTTTTAAGATTCATGCGTTAATTGTAAATATGAACATTTTTTCAAAAGGCACAAAAATATATTCCAAATTAGTGGGTCCTAATTCTTATGGGTGTCAGAACCCTTTGAGAACCTTATAAAAATTATGGAACCTACCCCTAGAATTCACATGCATGCACATGCATGTTGCATACAATGAAGCAAGGGCTCATGGATTGCCTAATGTCTGTCTGTGGACTCCAGGTCAAGTACACCTATTGCTACAGTTTGAATATTCATTCTCTCCAAAACTCATGTTGAAACTTAATCTCCAATGTAGTAGTATTGAGAGGTGGGACCTTTAAGAGGTGATTGGATCATGAGGGCTCTGCCCTTATGAATGGATTAATCCACTCATAGATTAATGGATTTGTGGTTATTTGGGAGTGGAACTGGTGGCTTTATAAGAAGAGGTACTGGGTACGGTGGCTCATACCTGTAGTTCCAGCACTTTGGGAGTCCGAGGAGGATGGATTACTTGAGCCCAGGTTCAAGACCAGCCTGGACAATATAATGAAACCCTGTCTCTACAAAAAAATTAAAAAATTATCTTGGTGTGGCGGTGCACCCCTGTAGTCACAGCTACTTGGGAGGCTGAAGTGGGAGGATCACTAAGCCCAGGAGGCAGGGGTTGTAGTAAGCTGTGATCACACCACTGCACTCCAGCCTGGGTGACAAAGAGAGGCCCTGTATCAAAAATAAATAAATAAATAAATATGAGTGTGTGTGTGTGTGTGTGTGCATGTGTGTGTGTGTGTGTGTGTGTATATATATGTGAAGAGGAAGAGAGACCTGAGCTAGCATGCTAGCTCTTCACCATGTGTTCCCCTGCACCATCTCAGGACTCTGCAGGGTCCCCACCAGCAAGAAGACCCTCACCAGATGAGGGCCCTCAACCCCAAACTTCTCAGCCTCCATAGCTGTAAGAAATGTTTTCTTTAATTTATAAATTACCCAGTTTCAGGTATTTTGTTATAAGCAACAGAAAAAGAACCTACTGTGAATTTTCATGGCCTCTCATTCCTGTTGTTTTTTATTTTAATTTTGGGGAATAAAAAAATAAACAATATGGCTCAATTTGCATAATATATATTTCTTACTTGTCCATAGATAACTACACAGCAGCCTAAATCTTCAGAACATACTGAGAACCCAGAAAGAAGCAAGATATGAGACTGCAGGAAGACCACATACTAAAGCCGATGCATTTTATTCAAAGAGAGTCACTCTGGTGCCCTCTAGGAAACTATTACCTCTTGTTTTTTGTGAAATTCTAATAAGCTCAGCTATCTGCTTTCCTAGATATCAGCAAATCAGTCAGAAGACAGAAGATGGGATGCTACAGACAGAAACACCGATCACTTTAAGAACTCAGCTTATTGAAAGCTTGAGAGCAAGGAAAGAGAAAAAAAATCCCTCCACATATTTATTGAAGACCTAAACTCTAAGCCTGACATTGAGCTAGGCACTATGCGTAGAATGGTGAATAATTTTACAGTTTGATTTAGGAAATGGAGATTGGTGAGAAAGAAAGAAATAATTATAAGAAAACATGGTAAATGTCCCAATAAAGATATGTGCAAAGTGCTACACTGAGAATAAAAGAAGAAATAACAGGCTCTGGCTATGGAGCTGAGGAAGACTTTAGAGCAAACGGAACATCTGAGTTGGTTCTTAATGGATGAGGAAGAGTTGACCAGGCAGTTCTAGGAATGAATGTATTTCAGACCAAGGCATGGAGGTGTGTGTGGACAGGTGTGTACAGGCAGGTGTCAAAGGGCAGAGGTGGCTAGACAGGTGTGGGAGGGCAGGTGTGGAGAGGCAGGTGTGAAGAAACAAGTGTGGATCAGTAGGTATGGATGGGGCTCAAGCGAACTGGTATCAGTAATGGAGGAAGCCTCACTGACAAAGAACACTGGTATCACTCTATAACAGTGATTGAATGTTACGCCAAGAGGTTTGGAATTTTCCCAATAGGCAATAGAGAATTTTCTCATAGAGAAGGAGCCTGAGGGAATCAGGCTTAGTTTATGAAAGTTAATTCCAGCAGTTAACACCTAGAGAATGGACTAGAGGTGATAGTGGCTGGTCTGGCAAAGAAAGAAATTAGGAAACTGTGAGCATGGCCTGAGTGAAAGTTGACAAGAACTTGAACTGAGGCAGTGTTGGTGAAGATAAATAGAGAAGAGTATGTGTGTGTGTATGTGCAAGATGGAGAGAGAGGGAAGGAGAAAGACGTTATGTGTGTATATGTGAGCAGGACATATATGTGCACTGGCTGAAAGATTTGTGTGAATTAAGATCTTCAGGCCTTAATGAGGCGTGAGAGAGAGGAAGGAAGAGGAAGGAAGCAAGCATGTGATAAGTCAATAATCCTGTTGCCTGAATAAGCAAAACATTTATATCCTCCCCCAACCTTGCTAATTTAGATCCCTGTCAGTTTAGAAAATTGATTATTTATTTGCGTGGGGCAGATCTCAAGTTTGCCTTTGATATAATCCAGAAAAACTGTGGTTACCAAATGCTGAACCATGGCCATCAGAATCCCTTGGGGGTCTTTGTTAAAAACAGAGATTCCTGGAAACAGCCCAGACCTACTAAATCTCTCTGGGTGGGGTCCTAGGGGTCCATAGTTTTAACCAGCTGGTCAGATGATTCTGCTGGGCAGCTGTGATTGACAACCACCACTTTAAATAAGTCAACTAGCAGTTAACTTGAAAAAGGATGTAAAATGTTCAGAAGAGCAAACGATTCATGTACCATTTATGCAATGCATATTCTACTTACATTTTCATTATATAGAAAGATATAAGGCCCTTCATTTGATGCCAATTTTCATGGGGGGTCATCTAATTAAGGAATATGCTTAAGGAAATGCAATGAATTATTCTTAAGCATATGAATAACTGTATATACCTATATGACTAAGAATAATTCATTGCATTTCTTTAAGCATATTCCTTAATTAAGTCTCTTTAGTATTTTAGTATTTTACTCTCAGTCTTTGATAAATAGCAAGGAGTAGTAATAGGCCAAACTAAAGCTAAGCATCCTCCAAAAATCTTCAGTTATGGGTCCTATTCCCTTTCTCCTTACTTCCTGCCCTAGGTGAGCTCATCCAGCTTCATTGCTTAAATACTATCTCTATGCCTATGACTCATACATTTTTATCTTTAGCCTGGGCCTCTCATCTGCACTTCAGGGTCATATATTCAACTGTCTCCCTGTCACCTTTACTTGGGAGTCTCACACGAATCTCAGTTTGAAGAAGGACAAAAAGTACTGAATTCTTAAATCACCCACCCAAACTTCTTTTTACCCCAGTTCCAGTCTTCCTAATCTCAGCAAATGGGACCCAGCAGCTCAGGCCAAAAATCTGGGAGGGATCATTCTTGACCTCTCCTTCTTCCTAACCACCCCCTCCAACATTTAATGTATTTCTAAATCCTGTCAGTTTACCTCTCAAATCTGTCCATGACTCTCCATTGGCACTAATATGAACTTGATACAAGCCACCAACATCTGAATGTTTTACCTCTGTAAGCTACTTTCACCACAGTGGCCAGAGGGCTCTTTAAAAATTACATCAGAACATGCTCCTGCTTACAGTCCTCCAGGAGCTTTCCAGTGCACTCAGAATCTTAACCAAATCCGTTTCCAGGAGTCAGATTACAAGGTTCTGAATAAAATGGCCCTCCCTCCTCTTCCATCTCATCCAGGCCCTGTGTCCTCCCATCACCATCTTCCAATCAAACCGACCTTCTTCCAGGTCCTTGAACACCCCGTATTTATCCCCATTGCAGGGCCATCACTTCTTTCCCCACCAACCCCAGGGTATGGAACCCCTCAACCAGCTAAACTTCTCCTCCAGATCTGAGCTAAACCTCATCCTCTCTGAGAGGTCTGCCCTGACCATCTAAGCCAGGAGTTGGCATATGTCTTCTATAAAGAGCCAGATAGTAAATATTTTAGGCTGTGCAGGCCATGAGGTCTCTGTCACAACTACTCAACTTCAACTCTGACATTGTAGCAAACACAGCCATAGAATATATGTAAATGAATGGACATGGTTCTGTTCCATTAAAACTTTATTTTCAAAAATAGACAATGGAATGATTTGGCCCTCAGCTGTCATTCGCTGATCCCTGATTTAAACCAAAGTATGACTTCTCTGTTATTCCTACACAAAGCTTCTTATAAATCATAAATATGTGCCCACTGCTGTTTCTTGCATTAGTCTGCTAGATCTATGAGGGCAGGAAGGAACTTGGACTCTTAAGGATCTGCCAGAATATAGAGCCTGGTAAAGTGCTGAGCATACAGTAAGGCCTCAGTAAACATATGTTGGATAAAGGAAGAAAACGAGAGAGAAAGGAAGAAAAGAGGGGAAGATTCCTTCTTCAAGTACAGGTACTTTTTGTTAAAAGGCAACAACCATTACTGGCTCTTTTTTGTCTTTGTTTTTTTCTTTCCTTTTCTTTTTTTTAAGACAGGGTCTTGCCCTGTTGCCCAGGCTGGAGTGCAATGGTGCGATCTTCGCTCACTGCAACCTCTGCCTCCGGGGTTCAAACAATTCTCCTGCCTCAGCCTCCTGAATAGCTGGGATTACAGGTGCCCGCCACCACACCCAGCTAATTTTTGTATTTTTAGTAGAGACGGGGTTTCACCATGTTGGCCAGGCTGGTCTCAAACTCCTGACCTTGTGATCCACCCGCCTCAGCCTCCCAAAGTGTTGAGATCACAGGAGTGAGCTACCATGCCTGACCAACTGGCTCATATTTTTAACTCTTTCTCTTTGTCAGGAGAGTCCTAAGGTAAATGACTTATCCATTTACTGTTGTGTTCATTTCTTCATCCCTTCAGTGATGCGGTGTTTACTGTCTCCCCTATATACTGAGTGCTGTGCTGGGGAAACAGATCCTGGCCAGGCCCTTCTGAGCATTTAGTCCTGAAAGCTGAGGGCTCTTCCCACATCTCTGTTCCCAGAGGCCTTTTATTGTGTTTTGTTGTTGTTGGGAGCCAAGGGAAAATTCAAGTTTTGTGAAGTAAAATTGAGAGGCACAAAGCAATTAGCAAAGAAGTCCCGCAGAGGCCCTCTCAATCCAGGAGGGAGCCCTGCCCTGTCCTTCCTGCCTCATTACTGTAAAACAGCCCTCAGTGTAATTCTCCACTATGAATTTCTCCACCTTGGCAGATGAAAAGTGAGTAATTGGGTACCCCAAAAGTTTAGCAGCAGCATTCCTTTGAAAGAGACAAGATACCTCCCTGCGCATGCAAGTCCCACCTCACTTCTTCCTCCCCCAGTCTGCTCGCACCTCCCCAGCCTCCTCCAAAGTGACTGCAACACCATCTACGAAGCTGAGAGCTGGGCAGTCATTAAAGATCATCAACTAAAGAGCTCTTCACTAGGCAGGATTATGTTTAGCAGACAGCAAGACTGTTCCTGCCGGCTCCCATTAAGTTTCATCAAAACTGTGCCTAATTAAAATCTTCAATTTAATTATGCTCCTCTGCATTACAAATTTTGATCAAATTGGTTTAATTTGGTACAAGGAGTTATATTCATTTCACATGCAAAGTGAGCCCACCCTGAAGCTAGGCTCCGTGTCCCCAAAGCCTCTCAGGACCCTCTTGTACAATCAGGATTGCCCCCACCCTCCTGCGACCCCGGATTTGGAGAATTGCCCGAGGCTTGGGAAATTGGCAGTTGTTGCTCTGCCCACATCTGCAAGAGCTGTCCTGAAGCCACACTGAAGCTGACAGCTGTCTTCCCCCACTCACCTTCCCCTCCCAGCCTCCCTTTCCTCCTTTGCTTTTGAAACGCCCTCATCTCGGGAAAAATCGCACCCAATCTGTCAGTGAAATGTGCTGTGGGATTGAAGCTCTGGCAATCTGTTTCCACACAGGAGAGAAATCTCAGCCTGCTAGTGGCCCCGCAGAGAACTTCCCAAAGTCCTTCGTTTACAGAATCCCAAAGCAAAGGGCTCCCTGATCACCCCAGGCAGTTTCCCTGCCTTCTACCCATAGTCAACAGGCACTGCCAATGCTTGGTCTCCCAGCACTTCTTTATCCCTTCCTGGGTCCTTATCCCATCATATAGAGCCCCAAGACCTGAGATCACCCAGGTGACCCCTCCACCTTATACCCTCCTGGCAACCAGACCTTTCCAGGTGGTCTTACCCTCATCGAAACCCCCTGGTCTGGAGTTCCACTCCCTCTAGGGCTTCCCTTGCTAACCTTCCAGCTCATCTGATGGTGGCATTCCTGCTCCTTGCTGAATGCCTTTTGTCTCAAGCTGAAGTGTGAGCTCCTTCTATGCATGTGTGCTCAGAATAATTTATCCTATGTGGAGCCGTAGGCTAAATGCCACCTGTCATACTGCAATGTCAGTTTTACTCAAAGGTAATTTAAAACCTTATTTGTATATTGTGGAATAGAATGAAAAATTCACACGATGTTTTAAAACAAGAGACTTCAAAGATAAGTGGCTGGGGGTTGCAGCCCAGACCCCTTGGGTCTTAGTCCACTTTCTCTAACCTTTGGCAAAGAAGTCTAAGTAGCCCTGGTGAATGTTACCAACCCTCATAAGATATTCGCCCCTTTACCGGGACTTCCGATCCCAGAAGACTTTTATTTTTTATATTTATTTATTTATTTATTTATTTATTTATTTATTTATTTATTTATTTTGAGATGGAGTCTCGCTCTATCGCCCAGGCTGGAATGCAGTGGCGCCATCTCAGCTCACTGCAAGCTCTGCCTCCCGGGTTCACGCCATTCTCCTGCCTCAGCCTCCCGAGTAGCTGGGACTACAGGCGCCCGCCACCACGCCCGGCTAATTTTTTGTATTTTTAGTAGAGACGGGGTTTCACCGTGTTAGCCAGGATGATCTCAGTCTCCTGACCTCGGGATCTGCCCGTGCCTGGTCCCAGAAGACTTTTATTTAAGGGGTGGCCATTCCTCTGGGAAGGATGCCTAAATCTGACTCTGCCTGTCCCCTCTCTTCAACTCTATTCCCAAATTGCCAACTGCTTGATTGGACATTTTCACTTGCACACTGTGCCTTGGATGGCCCTGAAATCAACTTGTCCACAACTCTAAACCTACCATGTCCCACCAGCATCATCAGGCCTGCTCTCCCATGTCATTTTCCAGCTTATCTTAATGGTCCTCCAGTTTTCCCTGGCACTGGGTTTGGAAATACAGGAGATATCAACATTGGCCACAAGTAAACAAATAAGTAAATACATAAATTGACTAGATTTTAGTCTTTTTTAAAAAACTGCTTTTGATTGCTGTTTCTATTTGAGCATGCACTCCATAACGGTTTAAAGCTATATGTTTCATTCCAACTTAATAATCCTATGCAAGTCCCTTGTCAACTCCTTCCAGTACCTAATACAGGCTCAGCAAATGCTAGATGTTAATAGAATTAGTAATAGATAGAAGTAGATCATAACACAGTGAGAGATGTCCCTGTGTTGTACATAACTCACTGCTATGTGAGTGGGAACAGAAGGTTGCAGTCGGTCAGGAGAGAGTAGTCTCCCTGTATGGTAAGACAAACAGTCCAGGGAGATTTAGAGAGGTGCCCAGGGAACTCTGAGGCCTGCTTGTGAGACAGACAAACCAGCTTTTCCAAAGCTCATGGTTTATGCTTCTTTGACCAGATGATGCTGACTGGAGAGAAGAATCCAGTGGAAAGAGGAGAGACAGGTGCTAGGGCAATGGCTGGTATGGCATGAAGCCAGAAGGGCATGAAGTAAAAAGCAGGAAAGGCATCACAGAGCAGGCACTCAAGTATTTATGTGGTGAATTAATTATAGTAATATCATAATGGCTAAAACATTTATTGTGAGCTTGCTCTGTGCTGAGCAGCATGCTCTAAGTACCGTGCGAGCATTAACTGTTTAGTCCTTGCAACAGTCTTGAAAATGATGTATTATTATTCCAATTGTATAGATTGAGAACTGAGGATCAAAAAGGTGAGGTAATTTGTGCAAGGTCGCCTAGGTGGTAAATGGTGGAAGTAAGGTTTGACTCCAAAGCTTGAGTGATTCACCATGGCATTTTTCTTCCTCTTATTCAAAAACCTGCTGTATTATTTAAATTTTTCTTTTTTCTCTGAGAATGTTCCAACTCCACCCGCCCTCAGTAAACTCTTAGAAGGCAGAGGCAGGGTCTCAGAGTTCTTTGAATTCTCAATTCTTTACCCAATGCTTTGTGTAGTAAATAAGTAATAAATGCTATAGATGTATTGATAGAATTATTTGTTAATGGATCAATGTTGAGAAAATCAGGCACTGTAGCAGGCAAGGAAAAACTTTCTGGAAAGGAGCACTCAATGCTTATCTGATGAAGCCAGCGTACTGTCAACACCTGTTTGCCAGTCTCTTCTCATCTACACAGCTGTACTGGTTCTGCTGCCTGGAACCCTCTTTTCTTGCCTTGTCACTCCTTCTGGTTTATTGCCTCCTGTCCTGTAGGCCTCAACATAGATGCCTTCTCCAGGAAGCCTTTCCTGATCGCCCTCGAATTTGGTTAGAGGTTTCCACAGAGTCTTAACTTCTCCCATCACCGCACTTATCCCACTGGATGGCAACTGCCTGTTGACTGTTTAGCCTTCTTCAACTAGATCATAGGCTCATTGAGAATTGGGTTGGCCTCAGCAAAATATATACATGGTAAATAATATGCATATATATAACTTGTTACAATGAGCCCTCCCACCCAACCCCAAACCAATGATCCCTCCCACTCAACCCCAAACCAACGTACATATTCCCAAATTCTTCAAAGAGCAATGAAGGAGCAGTGAACACAAATTCCCCCACCTCACAGTTTTGCCTACACCAGGATTGACATTATCTCAGGATGTCGTAAGAAAAAATAATGATTGAGAACTTCCAACAGTTAGCCCAAGTTACCGGGGGACTGAGACCTTGGGCAAGTTTCATAGGCCCTCAGACTTTAAGGTTGGAAAGTAGTGAACCACTCTACCTCTCTCGTGGAATTGTTGTAAAGATGCACTGAGATGTAAAACAGTGTTTGACACCACGGACATGCCCAGTAAGTGTCAGATGCTGTTATTATGTATAATTATGTAAGTGTCAGGTGCTGTTATTATGTTATAATTATATTATTAGCATTACATGGTGTTGAAGTGATGAATATTTTCCATTTCTGCTCACATAGAATAACTCTGCTGGGGTACTTTAGCATCATTGGTATATTATTAAGCAATTAATATATACAAATAATATACATGCAATTAATTAGATATACCGAGATGCCCAGGGCTTGGAAGTGAAGTCAGACTCTGGAATTGACAAACTCCAGCCTCATCTAACTGAGCAGGAGTGCGGCATGCAGCACCCCAGACTGGATGGAACCAGAGGACCCATCAAAAGCCTGAGATGTCTGGCTCAGCAACATTTCTCACTTTTCAGCCTACTTCCAATTCAGTCCACATGGTCGAAAATTAAAACAAGTTATGAAGAGCCATAACATTTAGATGCTGATGAAATGTTCTCAAGTTTTCCTCAGCCATAAAGTTGAGTGTTAAGTTTCCCTCTAATTTCTTCAGCCATGAACAACAAACAATGCAGGCTGTACATTCAGGAACAAAATTTGGAATTGCGATCAAATGAATGAACAACAAAGTGAATCTGACATATTTAATGATAAATCTTATTGTTGTGTTGCATGGTAATTAGACAAAATGAGAAGTTTACATAATGGCTATAATTATTTATTCATTTACTTTCATATTGTTAAAGCAAACTTCTATAGATTTTCTCTTTTCACTTTTTTAGACGTTCTGCATTCATAAACAGTCTCTGGGTTAATTGTTTTCTCCAATGCTCCTTAAGATTTAAATGGAATCCTCATTGCACAAAAGTATAACTAGTTGCAAGCACACTCACACATGTTAGCAGACAGAGATCTGGGGATGGAGTTTCCATGCGCTGAGTTCTTACATTTATCCATGCTCCTTCTCCTCCCTTTAGCTCCTGGGATGACTTCTGCCTAGAAAATGATGCCCAAAGCTTCTCCTGTACTTCTCATTCTACCTTAAGGTAAGAGGTTCTAGATAAGAAAATCCATCTAGTCCCTTTTCTATAGAAGAATATTAACCACATTTGGTGACATTGGCTGCTATAACAAATAGATCTTCAATTGTGAAATGGCTGAAACATAATAGAAGCTTATTGTTACCTACCTATAAACCCAAGGCAGGTGTTCCTGCTTGATATGGGACTCTCTTCCATCTGTTGATATGATGACCCAGGGTTCTTTCTATCTTGTGTTTCCACTTCTCCCTAACGGGCTTGTCTTCATCGTTGGCACTAAGCTGACAAAAGAGAGAGCATGGACAAGAACTTGCTGCTTCATAAAAACCCTGGCCTGAGAATCATACCCAGCTCTGTCATTAGAACTCAGCCATACAGTCACATACACAGCTTCAAGGGAGGCTCAGAAATGAGGTCAAGCTGTGTGCTGAGGAAGAAGAAAAAGAAACAGGTTTTGGTGGACAACTGGTTATCTCTGCCCTTTCTGAAATCATTGCGGTAAAAAGGAAGTAGAGTCAGCAAACCAGATGTAGACTGGAGATGGGTCAGGGGCAGGGGGGGATGAGATGAGATATCAGGGAAAACAAAACAAAACAAAAAACTATAATATTCATTAGATAATTACGGATACGGTCCTTAGAGTAGTATATTAATGCTTAATTTCCCAGATGTGACAATTATGTTGTAGTGATGAAATTGAATGACCTTATTCTTAGATGATACCTTCAGAAACATTCAGGGGTGAAGTGCCATGATGGCTTCAACTTACTCCCAAATGCTCCCCCAAATACACATACACACATATGCACACATACAGGGGGAGAGAGAGAAGAAGTGATTGTGCTAAAATATTAATAATTGGTGAAACCCAGTGAATTATATCCCAGGAGCAGCTGTCCCTAAGTGTGAAATAGCATGATGTGTGCTGAAATCAGGAAGCAGAACTGGGCTTATGGAGCATAATGTGCCCAGCAACGAGGGCAGAGATGAGCGAGTGGTAATGATTGTGATGGGGCTTGTATAGCATGAAGCTTGACTTCATCCTGCAGGCCAAGGGGAGCCACTGAAGGGCAGGGCAGGAACAAGGTCTGGTGGGTATTTTAGGTAGAATGTGTTCAGGGTGGATTTCAGGGGAACAAATCTGGGTGAAAGGTAAGTATATCAGTCTGTTTAATGATGCTTATAACAGAATCCCTGGAACTAGGTAATTTATAGAGAAAATAACTTAATTTTTTATGGTTCTGGAGGCTGAGAAATCCAAGGCTGCATTTGGTGAGAGCCTTCTTGCTGGTGGGGACTCTCTGCAGATTGCCGGGGTGGCGCAGGGCATCACATGGTGAGGGGGCTGAGTGTGCTAACATGCTAGCTCAGGTCTCTCTTCCTCTTCTCATAAAGCCACCAGTTCTACTCCCACAATAACCCATTAATCAATTAATCCATGAATGTATTAATCCATTCATGAGGGCAGAGCCCTCACGATTTAATTACCTCTTAAAGGTCCCACCTCTCAATATTACCACATTGGGGATTAAGTGTCAGCATGAGTTTTAGAGCATTCCTTCAAACCATAGCAGTAAATAATTTAATTCACACAGTAATCATTTGTACTTTCAGAAGCCAGCCCTGTGCTAAGGGCTGTGGATATGCAGAACTGGGGTAGCCACTGGGATATGTCTAAGAGAAAAATCAGACTTGGTTCCTGCCTTCTTGAAGTTTAGGGTCTAGTAAGTGAATATATATATTAAGCAATAATTATAAAAACAAGTGTGAAATTGTAGCTGTGATGAGTTAAGAAGGAGACGTTTATGGTGCCCTAGGATCCCATGATGACTATATTTGATTTTTGGTCAAGGAAGGCAGCATCCCAGAGAAAGTGATGTTTGAGCTAAGATTTACAGGATGAATAGGAGTTATTCACCAAGCAGAGGGAACAACATGGATAAAGTCTTTCCAGTTGGAAGAAGTGTGGCATGTTTGACAAATAGAGAGATCAGTGTAGCGGGGAGGCAGTGAGTGAAGGAGAGTATAGAAAATGAGACAGGAAAAGACAAACAAGGACCAGCCTTTGTAGGCCCTTGTAAGCCATCACCATGGATCTGGCCTTTACCCTGTGTGCACTGGGAAGCCAGAGATGGCTTACAGGTACGTGAATGTTGGGTATGGTGAGTGGCATAATCCCTGTAGCTGCAGAATGCAGAATGGATTACAGCACAAGATTCAGGAGCCCAGGTAGGAGGCTGCTATAGCCATCTTGAGAGAGATAATAAGGGATGGAGACAGGGGATGGAGCCAAGAAGTCTCAGATCGCAAAATGGGTAGAATTTGGGTGTTTAAGATGCCAAGGTCACAGGGTTGTAGTTGACAACAACTGGCCAGATGATGGTATCCTCAAGTGACAGAGATAATTCCAAAGAGGAATCAGCTGTAAGGAATATGGTGAGTTCAAATTGGGACAGGTTGAGTTAGGAGTGCCAGGTGGAGTTATCCAGCAGAGAGTTAAATAAATGAGTCTGAAACTTAGGAGGTAAGCCTGGGCTTGAAATAGAAACTTGTGAGCACTCAGCATTAGATTTAGATCTGAGATGATGTCAATGCTTAAAGTATATCTTTGTTTAAGAAGAGGTCAGAGAAAGAGGAGATCACTTCAGACACAGGGAAGCAAAGGCCAAAGACAGTCAAAAATAACCTGGAGATTGTGGAGTAACAAGAAGCCAAGAGTTTTGACTTTTCAGATTCCACAGTAAGTGCAGTCATGTGGTGTTTGTCTCTCTGTGTCTGGCTTATTTCAATTAGCTTAATGTCCTGTAGGTCCATTCAGGTTGTTGAAAATGACATAATTTTTTTCTTTTTAAAGGCTAAATAGTACTCTGTCATGTATGTAGACCACATTTTTAATACACTTATCAATTGATGGGCACTTCAGTTATTTTGATATCTTGGCTATTATAAGTAATGCTGCAGTCAACATGACAGTACAGACATCACTTCAACATACTAATTTCAATTCCTTTGGATACATACCCAGAAGTGGAGTTGCTGGATCATATCATAGTTCTTCAGTTCTTTTTTTTTTTTTTTTTTTTTTGAGACAGAGTCTCACTGTATGCCCTGGCTGGAGTGCAGTGGCGCGATCTTGGCTCACTGCAACCTCCGCCTCTGGGGTTTAAGCAATTCTCCTGCCTCAGCCTCCCGAGTAGCCGGGATTACAGGCACCCACCACCATGCACAGCTAATTTTTGTATTTTTAGTAGAGACGAGGTTTCACCGTCTTGGCCAGGCTGGTCTTGAACTCCCGACCTCATGATCCACCTGCCTCGGCCTCTCAAAGTGTTGGGATTACAGGCGTGAGCCACCACGCCTGGCCAAGTTTTGTATTTTTAGTAGAGACAGGGTTTCCCCATGTTGGCCAGGCTGGTCTCGAACTCCTGACCTCAGTTGTCCGACCTGCCTTGACCTCTCAAAGGGCTGGGATCACAGATGTGAGCCACTGTGCCTGCCCCATATTGTAGTTCTATTTTCAGCTTTTTGAGGAAACTTCATACTGTTTTCCAAAATGACTATATTAACTTATAATATCACCAATAGTGTACAAGCATTCCCATTTCTCCACAGTCTCACCAACATTTTTTATTTTTCATCTTTTTTACAATTGCTGATCAACAGTGGTAAGGTGATATCTCATTGTGGTTTTAATTTGCATTTTTCTGATGCTTCAAGATGTTGAGAATTTTTTCATAGATCTGCTGGCCATTTGTATGTCTTCTTTCAAGAAATGTCTATTCAGGTCCTTTGCCTATTTTATTATAGGGTTACTTGTTTTCCTATTATTGAGTAGTTTGAGTTTCTTGTATATTTTGGATATTAACCCCTTATTCTATGAATAGAAGGTGGCAGGAGGATGTGAACGGGGACAAGGGAGATGTTTGCCAAAGGGTACAAAGTTTCCATTAGACAGGAGGAATAGGTTCTGGTATTCTATTACATAGCACGGTGACTACAGTTAATATAATGTATTATATAGTTCAAAATAGCTAAAAGAATGGATTTTAAATGTCAGCATCACAAAAAAGGAAAGTTTCAGTAATGAGTATGTTAATTAGCCTGATTTGATCATTCCACAATGTCTACATGTATCGAAACATCACATGGCACCCCATAAATATATACAATTATTATCTGTCAACTAAAAATAAAATAATAAACGTTTAAACTAAGGTGTTAGAAAAAAGAACCCAAAGGGGTAGTGAGATTCAGGAGTTGTCAGATGCTCAAAGGGTCACCTGAGGTGAAGAACTGGAGAATGCCCATGTACTGTAGTAGCTAAAGATATCACTGGGGACCTTGGTGACAACAGTTCAACAGAGCAATGGGGCTAAAGTCAAAAGCCAGTGACATGAGGGTATAGGAAGAGAAGACAGTGGGTGTGAGTCACTCTTAAGGGAGTTTGGATGACAGAAGACAGAAAGATGTTCAACAGCAGCCATGGGGATTTGGGTCCTGACTAGAAACACTTCATCCCTCATCTGTCAAACCTGAGTGTATTTTATCTGCCAGTCACTAAATAGACACACAAGAAATTAAAGCAGTGTCTTGCCTTCAAAAAGCAAGAAGCTCTGCTTTGAAGCTCTGCTCTGAAGCTATTTTCAAACTCGATTTCATGGAACCCTGGGTTCTAGAAACACCATTAGGAGAGGGGAGCAAAGGGAATGCTGAGGTCTTGGGACTGTGACTGCTGTCTCTTCTCTGCACTTAACTTTTTCATGAGTTTCCACATTTAAAATATTTTTCACAGAAATGCATTCTGCGGCTAAGGAGACAAGTTTGTAAAGTGCTGCATTATAGGATGCAGCATTCTACAGCAGAGGTTGGCAAACTTTTTGTCTGTAAAGGGCCAAATAGTAAATATTTTTGACTTTGCAGGCCATATGGTCTCTGTTACAGCTACTCTTGCTGTTGAAAGGTGAAAATTGCTGTAGAGAATATTAATGGCTGTGGCTCTGTTCCAATAAAACTTTACAAAAATAGGGGGTGGACTATAGTTTGTTGACCCCTCTAGATGTTGATGAGGTGCAGCAGGGCTTTTTCAGCCTATTCTTTCTGAAGGTATTTCTGTAAGACATAGCGTACCATAAAAGAGTGACTATTCTGGCCAGTCTCAGTGTTGCTTAGTTCTCAGGATTCTCACCCTTGGCTCTCTGACTTCGGTTTCTCCCCAGCTGGAAGGCCGACCATCTCCCATCCCCCACTGGGGACTGCTAAAATACTAGTCTTTCCACAAGCCTACCTCCCATCTTTATCTTTTTACCCTCGGGTCTATTTTATTCTTCCTCTCAATTTAAAAGAAAGTCAAAAAAACCATTCCTCAAACCAGGCAAAAACAATCTCTAAAAATGTTGGCTGAAGTGAAACCCTGTCTCCACTAATAATACAAAAATTAACTGGGCGTGGTGGTGCGCACCTGTAGTCCCAGCTACTCAGGAGACTGAGGCAGGAGAATCGCTTCAACCTGGGAGGCGGAGGTTGCAGTGAGCCGAGATCGTGCCACTGCACTCCAGTCTGGCAACAGAGTGAGATTCCATCTCAATTATGTGTGTGTGTGTGTGTGTGTGTGTGTGTGTGTGTGTGTATATATATGTTGAAGACAACTCCCTTCATAGAGCAAAAACTCATGGAATGGGTTCTTATTAATAATTACTTGGGGAAGCATCAGCCTTGATAATTCTGATATTATGAGCCGAATGTCACAGCAGAAATCAGCAAACAGAAGAACAGGGCTCCATGGGCCAGGCCCTGACTAGAAGGGAAGCTGCCATCTCCCTGGAAAATGAATTGGAGGCATTAGGAAATCTAGGTCGCGATCTGAGATCTGGAGCTGGGTAATAGGAAGAAGACAGGCCAGGGGAAGGAGGCTTATCCTATGCAGAAAGGAAACACCCTGTTTGCTTGCTTTAGAAAGTAGAGGAGGGTAGGAGATGGTAGAGGATGAAGGAGTCCAGGAATTGGCCATTTGGGAATCAGGCTGTCAGGTATGAGGACCTGCTGGCATGACTTGTGATGGCTACACAGGCTGGGGAACGGGGCCCTTGTCTCACAGTATATTCCTCACTTACCTGGGACAGATGATAGATATTCTTCTGTTGGAATTTCTCTAGGAATGCCTTGATAAAAGTGATAAAAGTTCTGCTTAAAAACAAAAACTGAGACTTGAGAGTGCTGGAAGCTGTAACTGGCCCCTTCATGTGAAATTGGTTGGGGAAAGTCAGCTCGAGCCCTGGCAGGAAGGAAATGAGTTCTGATAGAGGAAGGCGAGCAGAGCGCAAAGGCTTCAGGAGTATGTAGTTGAACCAGGCAGAGGGGAGGCAAAAAGAGTAAATAGGATAGAGGAGAAGGGTGGGTGGAGGGAGGAGTGGGGAAGGAGAGAATCGGGCACCAAGACACTTTTTTTTCAGTGCCAAAAGAAGTAGGAAAGAGGCCTTCAAGTTCACATTCAACTCTGAAACCCCCAACCTTTGTGACTACCATGCCCAGTGACTCCTTCACTTTTAATATGTTAAGAATGATCTCTGGCATTATTACAATGGCAAATTCCCACCCACCTGCAGAGATTCTCAATCAGGAAGGAGACCCAGCGTTTTCCCATTTCCCATATGCAGCTGGTGATTCTGAAAACCACTGCCTTCCCAGCCACAATGACTGTGTTCAGGGAACCAGCCCTTGCACTAGAGCAGAAATCCTTGGATTTATTGAATGAAGGTATTTGGGTCTGGGGATTCTGAGTGTCAGTGTGCCATCATTAGATCCAAGGGAATAAACATACAGCCTCTCTATAAAAATATTGTTACTTCTAACATGTAATGTTTTACAAAGTTATTTCTCATTTGGTCCTCATAACCCAATGAGGTAAGCAAGGCAAGAATTATAGTCCCCATTCTAGAGATGAGGCACTGAGCCTCTCAGAGACATTTGTCCGAGGTCATACGGCTAATAAATGATGGAGCAAAGACTGGACAATGGACCTTCCCATCTCTCATCTGTTATCCTTTCTTTCCATTCCCTGCTTCTCACCCCATTTACCAGAACACTCATGAATGGCAGATAGAGGCCACAGAATGAGCATTTAGCTTACTTGGAGTTGCAATTGGACCTGAGACTTTCAGACTTACTAATATCACATTTTGATGCAGTAGTAGCAGGTTACACTCACCAAGGTTCTTGTTCAAAAATACAGATTTCCTGACACCAGCCTAAATGTGCTAAATCAGACCCTCTGAGGGTGGGATCCCAGAAGCTGTAATTTTATAAAAGCTCTCCAGGTGATCCTGATGTTCAAAGGTTTGAGAAGCAATGTAATAAACTAAGCAAAGCAACCACAGGGACTGCCTAGTTCAAAATCGACTCTCAACTATTCCTGGACTCATTACCTAGGGAATGGATTACTCAGTGTTTACATTCTGCCCTCACTCCCACCTCTGCCTCTAATTCTACATTTTCTCATTTTGGGGGTTCATTAGCAACATCTCTTAAGAGAAGAGAGAAACAACACAATTTAAATTAGTCTTTCAGTTTGGGAGTGCCTCTGATGGTTTCTATAAAGGAGATTGAACTTCTCTTCCCCACCCCCAAATCACGGGTAGTCTGCCAGAAACCTTAGAGAGTAATAGTGTGGTTCTGAAACCTAATTAAAAAAAAAAAATCCTGACTTTCACAAACAGCAGTAGATGCTTCAAATACACCTGGCGCAATGGCTCATTCCGTCAGGGTTCTGCATGCAAAAGATCAACTCGTTCTCAAAATAGAATCTAGAGACACAAAGGAATCAGCAATAGCCTCACGTATTTGTACACAATGCAGTTTAGCTTCTGGTATTTTTATTACCAGTCAGAGTAGGCTTGTCACCATCAGCCATCTGCTTGAGTCACTGCCCGGCTGCAATGGCCATGGCTTTAGAGAAGAAACACTGAAATCAAAGCCCCAGCTCATGGAAGAGTCGCAGAGCGGGGAGTCATCTGTGACCTGCAAATGACATCCTGCAGTATCCTGAAGGACCTAGTCATATTCTATGTCAAGAAAACTCATCTACACACTCGGATCCTTAAAGATAACAGTGACTATGACATCGGATGGAAGCTGTTATATTTGTTCTCATGGAGGTGTTCGATATTTCAAAGTGGTCTCTGCAGTCCCATTAAAATTACAGACTCTTCTACCCCCCACCCCTGCTGCTTTCCACATTCTAATATAGGCTTCTGGGGAAAAAATCTGAGTGAGTTAGCATGGGATTTGTTTCCAGAGAGTCAGAGAAATCCTGACTCTGATTATTGGCCTTACATCCAAGGAATCAGCTTATTTTTTGTCTATTTTTTTAAATCAATATATGAAATCCTTTCATACAGACAGAAAATTTTCTGAATCTGAGATTATTGTTTGACTACCAAGTTAATAAGATGCTTTAAACTCTTTATTCCACATCTAAGCCTGACACCAGAGCTTTAGGAAGCAGAAAACAGCCTCTTGTGTCAGAGGCTGCATCAGTGAAAGTCTATAGCCTAAAATCAAGGCTCTTAAAAAACAAGATAAAAAAAATAATAATTCAACTAGCACCAAAAAGAAAGGTGTTTGGAACTGGGGGTCACCAAAGAAAAACAGATTGGGAAAAATTATTTCGTGATCTGGAAACAATAATGAGTAGGCCCAGAAAGGGAAAAAAGTATGAGTGAAATTCTAATAGGTAAAGGAAAGAACAAATGGCTGGTGTTGATGAAAGTGTAGTCAAACTCTTGCAAATACAGTCCGCCATGGAGAAGAGCAGTGATGATCTCAGAGGGTCTTAATTCATTGTGTAAATGTTCCTTGGTATCCATGCTGTGTAAATCAAGGACAAATTTGGTGGGGGAATATAATGGCTATTTATCTAGAAAACTCTCCCAGGTTTTTGGGAGGAGGTCAAGGAATAAGCAGAGGATAGATCCACTTCAGGGAAATGGCCAGCCTTGTACTAGAAAACACACCATTGACAGAATCTGTCCTCATGCCAAACTTCGAGCCAGGCAAAGAACTTGAACTTGAAGATGGCTGGGCTTGGACCAGCAACTGTAGCTGCTGTTTCTGTGCTTTTCCAGGCCATAACAGCTAGAGGTGATCAGGAACACTTTACACTTGTGTGGCTGTATCCCTGAAACATTGTACAACTAGTTTTCTATCTGTTTTCCTTTGGGGAGGGAAAATACAAAGTCTATTTCAAGCCAACAGCCAGATTTAATCTGTTATTACTATTTCTTTGTGGTAGTCATCAAGAAGCAAAAGATTAGAAGTGCAAAATATCAATTGTGCAATTTTAACTGTTTTCAAAGGAAGACAAAATAAATGTCAGGTCCAACAAGGTCACGTGCCCCTTCAGCAAATAATTGTCTCCACGAGCCTCTTTTGATGTATTGAAACTGAAGTAGATTGTAATGCCTTTCATTTACAGAGGAGAATTTATGCCTGTGCAATATTATATATTTTAGAGTCTAAAGCAAGCCCCCCAGGCATTAGACACCCTTTCTGGGTGTTCATCTAAAAATAGGAATGGCCTTTCCAGCTACCCTTTGTAGAACACTGAAAGTGGTATGATAGAGGTGACTTCTAGGTCCATTTCATAGACTCTCTGACACTATTTCTTTTCTCTTTCAAACTTTCATGTTTTGGGAGAAGGAAGAATCTTGTATTAAAGTTAAGAACATTGGGATATGTTTTCCAACTTGTATCTTAATCAAGACTCTTTGATTCTATGTAAACAGAAACTCACTCAGACCAAAATAAAAAAGAAGGAATTTAGTATAGGAGTAAAGAAATGAAACCCCAGAACATGCAAGGGGGAACACAGGGGCTCCGTGGAACCAGCAATGGCTTTTCAGTGGAAAGCCACTGTGAAAACCAGAGTTACTACTTGTAGCAACTCTATTAGTTTTGTGCAAAAGTAATTACGGTTTTTGCCATTGACAGTAATGTTAAAACCACAATTACTTTTGCATCAATCTAATAATTCTCACCTATTGCAAATAGGTGCAGACAATTGGAATTGATCAGATTTTATCACTCACTATGCCAAAGATGCTGTTCTATAGCCCTCAACCACTGGAGACTAGTGCCTCTGAGTATTAATTCTAAATTCATTGTGGAGAAAATATAATGGACTGAGGTGAGGATCAGTGTCCACCTCTGTTCCAATGACTAGAACAAAGAAATAGAGTTGTGTAGTACAGACATGGCTGCTAGGACCCACCAATGTAATGTGTGGTAGAACTCGAGAATGAAAGGCTATGAGGTACGTAGACACCTCCAAATGCACCTACTAAAATCTATTACTAACTTTTCTCCTTCAACAGGAAATATTGAGGACTGTTTGTGCCCAGTAAATTTTAAGAAGCCCTGGTCTCTAGTCGAGAAGTTGACAATCGAAAGAGGGACCAACACGCGCAAGAAAATACAAGATTCAGGCAGTGTGAAAAGTCCTGTAGAGAAGAATCTTTCAACCCCTGCACTCTGGGCATTTTGGGCTGAGTAATTCTTTGCTGTGGGCTTAGGGTGGGAATGAGGGCATTGTCCTGTGTATTGTAGAATGTTCAGAATATCCTTGGCCTCTGCTCATTAAATGTCAATAGCACACAGTCTTCCACATCAGTTATAACAACCAACTATATCCCCATACATTGCCAAATGTCCCCATACATTGCCAAATGTCCCCTTGGGACATTTGCCCCCTTGGGAGGGGGCAAAATTGCCCCTTGGTGGGAACAACTACATGAAGCAATATGAAATCACAGAAAAGACACTAAAATCAGACCTAGAGATCCAGAAAAGCTACCTAGAGAAGAGGTGCTGAAATGCAGTGTTGACATTTTGAAAGACAAATAGGAATTAGCTACAAGAAAAAGGTTTGCTGGGTTGGGAAATGACAATGGGAACTCATGTTTTCTAATTCACACTTCAACATTTTGTTCACTGCACCAGTGTTTTCAGAGGTGTGTTACTCAGGACACTAGTCCTTCAAAGTCTTCCTAGACATTCAGTGAGTAGAGTTCTCTGATCAATCATTTAGATCCTTCTCTTGGAGATTCTAATGCATCCAATACATTTTACTGTATTTACTGTAAATGTATTGTCTAAAATAAAATGCATTGGAATTGGCTCTGAGAAGTCCTGAGGCAAGGGAATCTTTTTGCAGCACTCTTTGATAAAGAATGTAGGCTTTGGAAAGAGATTCCTTTGATCTGTGTTATGATTCTACCACTGACCAGTGGTATTGTCACAAGATTCTCAGGGTGATGCTTTTCCAGCTGGAAACCTCTGTGGCCAGTGACATCTTTGCCTGAGGTTTGCTCGGGCCCACTGGGCTCATTCTGCCCACTCAGCCTGGCAAGCTGTGCTTGGCTTACACTACTGTCCCGGATCCTATGCCTGCCAAGGGTGAGTGGAATGGTGAGGGGTGTGTGAGCCAGCAAGCATGGGGTCTGGCCACTGCACACAGCCAGGCATGCTGACTGAGGCGGGGCAGGCAGCTCCAGGTGCTGGCGAGGGTGCCAGCTCCCTGAGAGGCTGTGGCTGGACCAGGTATACAGCAAGCAGCTCCCACAGCTGGCACTAGGGAACGTGGTGACTCCCAGAAACTTGGAGATTCCAGGAACCACAGAGCCCCAAAGAGCGTGTCACAGCCCTGGCTTAGGGAGCTCCTAGGCCTAGACTCCCCAAAGAGCCACAGCTCTTCCTTCCTTCGTTTTTCTCTCCTTCTTGCTACCTGCAACATAGCAAGCAAGGGGCATGTTTCAGCCCTGTTTGTGATACAGCTCTTTTAGCCCTGCCATTCTTCGGGTTCCGAGTTCTTGTCCTACACCCAGGAAGAATGAGGCACAAAGAAAAGTGGAGGGTGAACAAGGTGAAGAGGAGCTTTATTGAGCAATAGAACAGCTCAGAGGAGATCTGCAGTGGGTAGCTGCTCTCCACAGGCAGGGTATCCTGATGAGTATTCAGCTCTCAGCAGAAAGAAGACCCTGGAGTGGGTAGCTCCTTTCTGCAGGCAGGTCATCCTATTGAGTGTTCAGCCCTCAGCAGAGAGGAGACCCTGGAGTAGGTAGCTGTTTTCTGCGGCTGGTCATCTTGTCATCTCCCTGAGTCTGGGTTTTTTATGGGCTTCAGAGGGAAGGAAGTATGTGCTGATTGGTCCATGGACAACCATGGGCAGGCATGGAAAAAGCACCATAAGTTCCCACTCTGGTCCACTGGACTGGCAGCCTGGCCTCCAGTCTTTAGGCCTTCCTGGGTTTGAAGGTGGGGCTTCACTGGGTACTCACCCCTTTCTGCCCTGGAGCCTGTCTGGTTCCTGTGGCTGTTCATGGCACCCAGGTAGTTTGTGCTGAGGGGCACCTGCAGGCCAGTGCCAAGCTGCCTTTAGCCCGGCCCCCTGCCAGCCTCCCTCCTGTGCTCATTGGCATCCGAAGTCTAGAGTCAGTGCTGCCCTGAGTGTACACACACCCAGTGGGTTGCAACAATGTCCAAACTCAGCCTCAGCTTTGCTCCGAGATTGGAGCAGATGCCAGGAGCTGGGAAAGGCCAGGCAGTGGGAGCAGGCACTTCCAAGCCTGCGGGGATCACGGGGTGAGCTGTGCCTTCCTGGGCGAGTGAGAGTGCAGAAATTCCTGGGTCTGCAGCCACAGCTTGGGCAGCTGCAGCTGCATCAGGAAGGGTGGGGATCCTGCCTGCTCCTGGCCCCCAGGAACATGAGAATGCCTGGGTCTGGAACCATGGCTGGGCAGCTGCAGCTGCACTCAGGGAGCACGAGGCTCCCACCCTGCCAACTCGGAATAGGGTGGGGTTTCTGCCTGTTCCCAGCTCCTTGCTGCACCTCCCCCACTGCAGATGGCATCATGGCAGCAGCCACTCCAGATGAGCCACTGCTACCGTTAGTATGTCACTGAAAAAGTTATTTAACCTTTCAAACGCTTGGGTTGCTTATCTACATAAACAAGATGACCATAACAGGACCTATGTCATCTGCTTGCTGAAAGGATTAAGTTGGATAATACATCTAAGGCATCTAGCACACTTCTTGTCTTATAAGAGATGCTTAAGTGCTATATGTTTTAAACATAGTATTTCCTCAAAAGAATTTAACCACAGAATTAAGCTTTCATTCTGAGAAATATTTTAGAAAGCTTTGTAGAGCACTCTGAGCCGCTCACTTACTAGAGTCTAACTTTACTTATCTGTGACACACAGAACCCATCTAACTCCTTGGGAGACTCTAAGAATGGGATCGGATAGAAGGGAAAATAGCTCACGGAAAAGAACATTACATGGCATTTGTGGTAGACACTGTGAGGAGCCCAACCAACAGCCATTCTCAGCTTCCTCCCTAATAGAATCCTGATTTTGTTCAAGGAAGTACTTTTTCCGGCTTCAAGAACTAGATCATGGTTGTTTTAAGCCAATCTTAGCAGCCTTTCACTTTTACTAATCAGCTTTTTCTCCAGCTTTACTCATATTTAGGGATGGCTGTGAGACCCAGTTCAGTCTAGTCGTATACAGTTGACCCTTCAACAGCACAAGTTTGAAATGTGTTTGTCCACTTATACATGGATATTTTCCTGACTCTGCCCCTGGAGAAAGTAAGCCAACTCTCTTCTTCCTCCTCCTGCTTGGCCTACTCTGTGTGGCAATGATGAAGATGAAGACCTATGTGATGATCCACTTCCACTTAATGAATAGTAAATATATTTTCTCTTATGATTTTCTTGATGACATCTTATTTTTCTCTTGCTTTATCATAAGAATATAGTATTTAATACATATACAAAATATGTGTTAAATAACTGTTTATGTTATTGGTAACACTTCTGGTCAACAGTAGGTTATTTGCAGTTAAGTTTTGGGGGAGTTGAAGGTTATACACAAATTTCCAACTACATGGAGATTAGTGCCTCTCGCCCCCATGTTGTTCAAGGGTCAACTATATATGCAAAAGTCTGCTGAGAGTCTTTGGGGGAAATAATTTGTTGTGTTTTTTTAAATAAAAGATACAAATGAATGAAGAGTTTGTTGGTGTTCTCTCTTCTTTCTTCCTGCTTTGAACACAGATGTGATGTCTAGGGCTGTAGCTTCCGTTTTATGATAACGAGGCAATGAGCATGAGGACAAAACACCAACAGTTAAGGATGATGAAATAAGTAGAAATATGTTAAATCTTTAGTGCCATTGTTGACCTGATGAACCAGCCCAGGAACTGACTACCTGCAGGTTCCTTGCTAGGTGAGATAATAAATGACTTTATTGTCTCAGCCACTGTTCATCTGATATTCTATTATTTATGGACAAACGCATCCTAACTGAAACAACACAAATATGAGAGCTAATTATTATAACTTTTCTCTAGGAATTCCTTTTAATTTAAAGTTCTGAGTGTCTACAAATTGTGGCTTGACAATTGTAAATCATTGAGGGAGTGCTTGAGACATCCTAGGAATTCTGAACATGAATGGATATGAGGAAAGAAATACTGTTTCTTCCAAGAAAGTCTGAAAAACCAACAAAAATTAATTTTCTTCATATTCTTTTTCTCCACACCATCTATGTTCTTTCTCTATACTTTTTCTGAGGCCAAGGGCCATTGTGCAAAATGATATGTACATTACAGTTGTTGTTTTCTCTGAATTTTTCAGAAAAAATTTTATTTCTACCAGCTCCTCTCCATGCAGCTGACTTCTCAAGCTGCATGCACACTAGCATGAGATGTATACTTATAGAAGAGGCTTACTTCCCCAAGAAGTGTGTTTGTGAATCAGAAATGGAGGCAGAACTGCATTGAAAATAGAAATTTTCCTTGTTTTGACTGAAAATTAGATTTCCTGGATTTTATGTTATTAGATTCAGTTTGCTAGCATTTAGTTGAGAATTTTACACTCCTATTCATGAGAGATAGTCATCTCTTGTTTTCTTTTCTTGTGATGTCTTTGTATGGCTTTGATATTAGGGTAATACTGAGCTTTTTCTTTAAAATCATTAAATAAATACTTAAATTTCTAGAAAATATTTAAATTTTTGGAAGCTTTTAAAGAGACAGTATTAATTCTCCTTTAAATGTTTAGTAGAATTCAGTAGGAAAGCCACCTGGACCTGGGCTTAACTTTGTGGTTAGGTTTTTATTATTTTTATTATTAATTTGATCTTTTTACTTATTATTATAGGTCTAAGTCAGATTGCCTAATTCTCAAGTTTCAGTTATTTCAGTCTTTCTAGAAATTTATCTATCTAATCTAAGTTATCTAATTTATTGGCATACAATGATTTATAATATTTCTTTATAATCTTTTTTATTTTTTCTAAGGTCAGTATTTATATCCTCTCATTTCTGATTCTAGTATCTGAGTCTTCTTGTTTTCTCGGTCAACTTAGCTAAAAGTTTGTCAATTTGGTTGATGTTTTAAAACAACTAGATTGGCATCATCACTTTTTCTCTATTGTTTTTCTGTTCTCTACTTTATTAATTTCCACTGTAATTTTTAGTATTATCTTTCTGCTGTTTTCTGTAGGTTTAGTTTGTACTTCTTTTTCTTAGCGTCTTAAAGTAAAAAGACAGGTTATAGATTTAAGACTTTTTTTCTCTCTTAACATAGGCATTTACAACTATAAATTTTCCTCTGAACATTGTGTTAGCTGCATCCCATAAGTTTTAGTATGTTTTGTCTTAATCTCATTTATCTTGAAGTATTTTCTGATTTTCCTTTTGATTCTTTTTTAATCCACTGGTTATGTAGGAGTATATTTTTTAATTTCCACACACCATGAGTTTCCTAATTTTTTTCCATTATTAATTTCTAATTTCACATGGCATGTGATGTGTCTTGGATTACATTCCTTATACACTTGAGAATAATGTACACTCTCTTGTTTTTGGGTAGACTATTCTGTAGATGTCTATTAAGTCTAGTTTATTTGTAATATTGTTAGGAAGCTTCTATTTCCTGTCGATTTTGTTCCTAGTTGTTCTATCTATTGTTAAAATGAGGTATTAAAGTTTCCAATTATTATTGTTGAATTATTTATTTCTGCCTTTTCTGTCAGTTTTTGCTTCATGTATTTCGTGCTGTATTATCAGGTGCATATATGTTTATGATTGATATATTTGCCTGAACGATTGACTCATTTATCATTATAAAATATTTCTCTGTCTTTAGTAACATTTCTTGTTTTAGTGTCTATTTTGTTTGATATTCATATAGCTACTTTAGCTTTCTTGTGGTTGCTGTTTGCATTGTATATTTTTCCATTCTTTTTCTTTTGATTTCTTTGTATCTTTGAATCTATAATGTGCCTCCTGTAGATAGCCCATACTTGGATCTTGTTTTTTATTCAGTCTGACAATCTTTGCCTTTTGATTAGATTCTTTAATAAATTTACAATCTTATTGATATAATTGATACAACTGGACTCATGCCTGGCATTTTACTTTTTATTTTCTATGTGTCTTGTGTTTTTTGTCTTGCTAGTCTTCCTTCACTACTTCCTTTGCATTAGGTGAATAATTTTAATGAAGCGTTTAAATTTCTTTAATAATTTTTTTTACTATTTTTTGAGTTTTCTCCAAAGTGAATCCCATTGGCATGCCATATACATTTTAACTTAGAGCAATTAGATTCAGAGTTATGCTAGCTTAGTTACAGTGATACATAGAAATGTTTTTGTACATATACAGCTTGATTTCCCTTTTTGTGATATTATTTTCATTCATATTGCATCTTAATGTTAGAAACCCAACACTACATTGTTATAATTATTGCTTTACCATCTGTAGTCATTTATTTTGCCCAATACAGCTCTACTACCACTCATCTCCTTTGTACTGTATTGGCAAACATATTACAAGTATATCACATATCTATATGTTATAGACCCAATAATATCTTATATACATATTATTTTTACATTCTATTTTGAATCAGTTAAGAGAAGAAAAGAGTAAATATGCATTTATACTGTTTTTTATAAGTACAGAACCTTTATCAGTTTTCGTGTGTGTGTGTGTGTGTGTGTGTTTGTGTTTGTGTGTGTGTGATGTATTTGAATTAACATCTGGAGTCACTTGCTTTCAGCCTGAATAACTTCCTTTAGTGGAGAGAACTTCCTTTTGCATAAGGTGGGTCTGCTAGCAACACATTTCTCTCTGTATTTGTTTATCTGTGAGTGTCTTTCTTCTGCCTTCATTATCGAAAGCTAGTTTCGTTAAATATAGAATCTTTGGTTGACAGTTCTTTTCTTTGAGCACTTTGAATATGTTATCCCATTGTCTCTGGTCTCCATTGTTTCTGCTAAGTCAACTTTTACTTTTATTGTGATTCCCTTGTAAGAAAGGAGTTGTTTTTCTCTTGCTACTTTTGAGATTATTTCCTTGTCTTTGACTTTCTACATTTTTACTATGATTCATCTGTTTGTGGATCTCTTTGTGTGTATCTTATCTGGAGTTCATTGAGCTTCCTGGATGTGTAGGTTAGTGTTTTTCAATAAAATGGAGGTATTTTCAGCCACTATTTTTTCAAATAATTTTTCACACCTACCTCCACTGATTTGAGAGCACCCATAGATCTCAATTTCTTCACACTCTATGGCAAGCAAAGTTGATTCCTTTGGGAAGAGAGAAGCAGCCATCTGTAGTGTGGCTTGTTTCTGCCCCAGGCAGAATTTCTGAACCATAGCTTTGGAGCTAGGAGTAGAGAAACTTTAGGAGCTGAGCATTCAGTGGAGGGGGTTCAGTAAATTAAAGTCTTCTTACTTGCTTCTTCTGTCATGGAATCTCCAGCTTACAATCCAAGGCAAGAGCAATCAGGGCTCCAGTATTCTCAGCACACTGTGTCCAAGCTAGACCCTCATTTCATGAGTGGGAAATGGGGTAGAACAAGGGAGCTTCCCAACTCCTTGACCACACTAACTTAGGACTTAGCCATAGTGACAGGTAGCTGGGGGCAGTATGAGAAATGCTGATGTCTTGTTTCTCCTAGGAAGAAAGCCCCAGACAGGGAGCTGAGGGTAGAGAGTGCCTTATGTGTTGACTGCACCAGTCTGGAGTAGAATTTCCACCTCACTGAGTTGGGAGAGAGGATAAAGGAAGTAGTCTTTGTTCAAATATCAATACTTGGTTCACTTTTCTTATTGAATTTTCTTTTCTTTTTTCTTTTTTTTTTTTGAGATGGAGTCCCACTCTGTTGTCCAGGCTGGAGTGCAAAGGCGTGATCTCGGCTCACTGCAACCTCCGCCTCCCAGGTTCAAGCAATTCTCCTGCCTCAGCCTCCTGAGTAGCTGGGACTACAGGTATGTGCCACCACGCCTGGCTAATTTTTTGTATTTTTAGTAGAGATGGGGTTTCACCATGTTAGCCAGGATGGTCTCGATATCCTGACCTCATGATCCACCCACCTTGGCCTCCCAAAGAGCTGGGATTACAGGCGTGAGCCACCACGCCTGGCTCTTATTGAATTTTCATAGATTGTCTTGAATAGACGTTTCTTCATTTGTTATATGCCCTTAGGGCCATTTTCAGAGGCTGTAGATGTTTGCTTTAAATAATTTTCACTGGTTTCACTAGGTGGTAAGCCCACAAAGCTCCTTCCACTGTCATTCAGAAATCAATTTTATGGTCTGCATTTAAGATCTTTTATTTGATAGTTTTAGATCTGTGATATGTGGTACTCCTGATCATTAGAGAAGACTTACACTGATTTTCAAAGAATAACTGATACTATTTCATTTTAAAATTGGTGTTTATTAGTAGAAACTAGACACCTGAATATTTTCATGGTTAATGAGATGTCTGGTTCTACCAGCAGTTCATTTATTCATTCCACAAAGTTATGTCAAATGTCCAGAAATCCCTAGCAATGTTCTAGGTGCTGATGATTCTCAGCTAAATACACACACACACACGCACACACACATGCACACACATGCACATGCACACACACACGCGTGCACACGTGTGCACACACATGCACACATGCACACACATGCACACACACATGCACACGCACACACACACATACATGCACACAATTTTTTTTGTGGTTGTTGGAACTTGAAATCTAGTGGGTGAAGACAAGTAACAAACAAAGAGAAGGCTGGGCATGGTGGCTCATGCCTGTAATCCCAGCACTTTGGGAGGCTGAGGAGGGTGGATCACCTGAGGTAGGGAGTTCGAGACCAGCCTGGCCAACATGGTAAAACCCCATCTCTACTAAAAATACAAAAATTAGCTGGGTGTGGTGGCATGTGCCTGTAATCCCAGCTAATCAGGAAACTGAAGCAAGAGAATCGCTTGAACCCAGGAGGCAGAGGTTGCAGTAAGCCAAGATCGGACCACTGCACTCCAGCCTGGGCGACGGTGAGACTCCATATTAAAAAAAGAAAGAAAAGACAAGACATATATAAACCAGGTGATTAGATAAGATGATAAATCCTATGAAGGAAGCAGGATCACCTGATAAATCTGAGGCTTTCTAAGGTGGTGCCTTAGGAGCTGAGACTGGAAAGACTAGGAATCAGTCCTGCAAAGAACCAGAAAAGAGCATTCCAGGGAGAGGAACGAGTAATGCGAAGGACTCGAGTCAGGAGGAAGCCTAATATGTTGAAGGAACAGAAATAAGACCAGTGCGGCTGGAGGAATAAAGGGGAGAGTGACAGAAGAAAGGCTAGGAAAGCAGACAGGAGCCAGATCCGTCATGGTATAGAGTTTGAGTTTTATTCTAAGGGCAATGGGAAACCATTGGAAGGTTTTAGGCAGAAACATGGGGACAGTGACATGAGAGATACTGTGGGAAGCAGGATTCAGATGTTTAAAATCAAAATTTTCAACACTGACCTCTACCCTCAGTTAAGATTCCACATAAATTTTTATAGGTTCTTGACCCTGTTTTCTAAACATCCTTCTCCCTAATGTAAGTTGATCTATTTCTTCAGTCCACCATCACAGCCAGATGTACATCTGACTTCCTTTTGAATCTCCCACCTTAACTCTGTTTATAGGCTCCACTCTACTCCCAGAAAAAGAATGGCAGGTGTACTTCCATTTTTTAAAGGAAGCCCTCTTGAATTTGCCCTGTGCAACTCAGTTTCCTTTCCCTACTACCTTGTACACCTGTAGCTATTCCTGCCTGTGAAGCAGCTCCCAAATCTACAATTACAGAATGCCTCTCTGGCTCTCTTCCAAAGAAGAGATGTTTTATCCTGGTTTCCCAATGATTGCTGTAGGCTAGAAGTTCCCTAACACTCTGGTTGAGTTTCTCTGACTCTGCCAAGCCCCCAAATCTAGTAGTAAATTCTGTAAAAACAAACATTTAAGTGCTCCCAGTGGAGCTCTGGGTTTGAACAGTTTTCCTCCTGCAAGAAAGCACATCTGCTTTATAGCTTCAGATTTTCCTTTATATGGCTTTCTTAAAGAAAGGCATGCCCTGAGCCAGCATTTTCTCCCTACTCAATCCCATGATTATAGTTCCCAGTAATGGAGGCTGCAGAGTCATGGTTGAGAGTGTGGCCTTGACTTCTTGGGTTCGAGTTCTGGCTCAGCCACTTCACAGTGGGTCTGGACAAGATGACTTCTCAAAGGCTCCCATGCTCTGTCTAGCAAATGTGGATAAAATGATACCAGCCTCAAAGGGCTATTGTGAGCATTGAATGATACAATGCCTTGCACATAGTAAGCACTCAGTAAGTGTTGTTATTATGCTCACGTAGGAAAAAGTGACTAGACCAGTTTACTGACAAAAAAAGATGCATAAACAGAAGGAGAGGGCAAGAGAGAGACAGAAAGAGAAAGCATAAATCACCACATTCTACCCCAGTGTAATGTCATGGCTCTGTCTGGGAACTAGGACAACAGAGTTTCAGAGCAGATGCCAAGGCTGGTAAGAAATGAAATTTAGGGAGGCTTCTGGAAGCTTTGGGATGCAAATCTTACCTCAAGCTGCAGGCAGACCACAAGTTTGGGAAGTGCAGCTCATTCACTCTGTCTAGAAACCTCACCATCATTGTCCTTACCACCCAAAGGGATGGGCTGCATGGGTGAGTGACAGTCCAGACATTGGCTAATACTTATCATATTGTCCAAAGAATATCCTCTATTGTTGGGTTTGGCAGTGAAATTTGGAAGAAGTTATAATGGAGAAATAGCACAAGGAGGCAGATAAAGCAGTAGACTCACCACGGGCACCTGAGTCCTAGTCCTGCCACCTGGGAAGTAGCTGGCAAGAAGATTCTTCAGAGCTCACTTTCCCCTGCTTGGTTAGTTTTCTCGTGTGTATGATGGGGAAGTGAGATAGATAATCTTGAAGGACACCTCTTCAGTTGCAATATTCTACAATGGTAAAGAAGAGAGTTGTCCCTATTCTCTAAAATTCTCTGGAAGAGGGTTATATAGTTTGGATATCTGTGGCCTCCAAATCTCATGTTGAAATTTGATCCCCAATGTTGGATATGGGGCCTGGTGGGAGGTGTTTGGTTCACAGGGTCAAATCCCTCATGAGTGGCTTGGTGCCATTCTCATGGGACTGAATAAGTTAATCACTCTTAGTTACCATGAGAATTGGTTGTTGAAATGAGCCAGGCACCTCCTCCCCTCTCTCTCTTCTCCTCTCTGTGATGCCTGCTTTCCTTCACCTTCTACCATTAGTGGAAGCAGTCTGAAGTCCTTACCAGAAGCAGACGCCTGCACCATGATTCTTGTACAGCCTGCAGAACCATAAGCCAAGTAAACCTCATTTCCTCATAAATTATCCAGTCTCAGGTACTCCTGTATAGCAACACAAATGGGCTAAGAAAGACAGAGAGGAGGAGGGGATTGGGCTACCTGAAATAGGGAATTACATAGAAAAAGCCTTGCAGAGTCTTGAAATTAGCTCCTCATTACTTGTGTTCACCCTAGAAACATGCTGACTAAAATCCTAACAAAAATTAGAACCGCCAGAATGAAAGATAATCAATACCAAATGTTGGGAAGAATGTAGAGAGACTGGCACCCTCATGCACTGTTGGTGGGAGTGTAAATAGTACAACCAGCTTGGAAAACTGTTTGGCAGTGTCTGCTAAAACTGTACCATACAGGTACTGTAAGACCTAGCAATTCCACTTCTAGGATTATCCTCAACAGAAATGCCCATCCATGTGCACTAAAAGACATGTACAACAGTGTTCATGAAGCATCCTATGCACACTGCAAATAGCCCAAATGCCTGCTTAGAATAGAGCAGATAAATCCTAGTATATTCATATAATGAAACACCTACAGCCTTAGAATGAAATGAACTATAGCTATGTGGGAAGCCATAAATAAATTTCATGAACATGATGAGCAAAAGAAGCCAGACATGAACGAGTATATTTTGATTAACTCCATTTATATAAGGCTTAAAAACAATAAAAACTAATCTGTTGGAAGTCAGGAGATGATTACCGTTTGGGGGGGATTAGTGATTAAGAGGGGGGCACTACGATTTCTGCAGTGCTAGTAATGTTCTGTTGCTGTGGGTGCTGGTTGCACAGGCAAGTTTACTTTGTGAATATTAATTGTGCTATATACTTTTGATTTGCACATATGTTGTACTTCAATAAACTTACCAAAAATAAAAGCTCAAATATGCAAGTCATGTTTGAGCTTATTTCCCCTCGAGGGAAAGAAAAGAATCACATTCTTGCAGCAGGTACATATCTCCATGCTCAACCTCGGAGAGTTAAAAAAAAATGCCACTTTTGGCTCTCTATACTGAACTTCATTTGTATTCTCAGTCCCTCTTCTCACACTGTCCTCCCATACACATCCCATTCTGCCAGTAGTAGAAGCAATATCAGTCAAGCCTATGTCTCTCTCTCTCTCACCTCCATCTCTCTGGATTGTGTCAGAGCTTTAGTGGTCCTGTACAAGCTACAGTGAGCTGAGGAGGGCTGATCTTGGTGCCATAGCCTGGCACTCACAGGAGACATGCACTGAGAGGGCCCTGTCCTCATCAACCTCTGGCTATTTGCCTACACATGTCACTGCTTTGTCCTGTTTTCCCATCATAAGACCTCTTCAGCTTTACTCGGTAGACTCAAAACCAAGACCTGACTTGTGCATTCTTCCAAAGCAATGAGAGCTGGCACCCACCTGTCCAAATGTGGCACGGAGGGGAGGAAGGTTGTGGTTACAGAAAATACCATGGGAAAACCACAGGCCAATATCTCAAAGTTACAGTCTTCTCACCTTTTTGTCTGACAAACATGGTGTTCATTTTGGTAGCCTGTATAACCTATTTTGTGAGCAGATTTCCCAAAGAAGGAGGAACAAGAGGCTATTTGGGGTGGGATGGGGTGGAAGGAACGGGCAAGATACAGACAGGGTCAGTGCACTCATTTCCTAGGGCTGCCATAATAAATAGCCATAAAGTGGGTGCCTTAAAATTCATGTTATTCTCTCATAGTTATCTGGAGGCTGCAAGTCTGAAATCAAGAGATTGGCAAGATTGGTTCCTTCTAATGGGTTTAAGGGAGAGTCTGGTTTGTGCCTGTCTCTTAGCTTTTGGTGGCTGCTGGCAGTGCTGGGCATCCCTTGGCCTGTAGAAGTATCACTCCAACCTCTACCTCCAGTATTACATGGCATTCTTCCCTGTGTGTGTCTCTGTGTGTCCAAATTTCCTTCTCTTATAAAGACACAAGTCATTGGATTAGGGCCTACCCTAATCCAATATGACCTCATTTTGACTTAGTTACATCTGTTTATTAGTTTGCTAGGGCTGCCATAACAAAATACCACTAAGTGGGTGACTCAAACAACAAAAATTTATTGTCTTAAAGTTCTAGAGACTAGAAATCCAAAATCAAGCTGTCAGCAGGGTTGGTTCCTTCAAAGGGCTGTAAAAGAAAGGTTTCAGGCTCTCTCCTTGGTTTATAGATGGCTGTCATCTCCTCCATCTCTTTACATCACCTTTTTCATGTGCATGTCTGTCTCTATGTTCAAATTTCTTCTTTTTATAAGGACACCAGTCATATCAGATTAGAGCCTACCCCGAAGACCTCATTTTAACTTTATTATTCTACTTACCACTGTAAAAAGCTTATCTTCAAATAGAGCCACATTCTAAGGTATCAGAGGTTAAGACTCTATATTTTTGGGGTGGACAGATAGTGAGGGGGACACAATTCAACCCCTAATAATCTGCAAAGACCCTATTTCCAAATGAGGTTGCATTCACAGGTCTTGGGACTTAGGATTTCAACATAAGTTGTTGAAGGACACAATTCAACCTAAAATAGTGAACTCCCATGAATCTCTGAGAATTTCCAGAATAATTTCATCATCCCTCAGGTCAGGATATGATTCTAGGAATCCTTTGACTGTGCCCTGAGGTCCCCCAGGACTCCACATGTACCTCTAGCACAGTACTTATTACATCATATTGAAATTTGTGTGACATCTGTTTAGGTTTCTGTCATCAACCCCCCTACACACACTGCTTAGGACTGCAAGCTGCTCTAAGATAGCAACTAAGTCTTATTATTCATCTTTGCATTCTCAGCTCAGAGCCTGGCATAATACAGTGCTAGATGAGTGTTTGTTGAACAGAACTGACTTGTTGGCCTATCACTTACCAAAATTGTCTTGTTTCATAATTTGCCATCAGTCACGAGCAAATAAGCAAGCCAAACATGCTCTTGGATGAGTATTTAAATTATATAATCACAGGCTGTCAGAACTGGGGGGGTAACTTAGAGATTTTCTAATATAAGAGTGGCAGATAACTAACATGCATCTCACCATTTCCAGCTCTGCACCTATGGCAGACATTACTATCTATCACGGCATTCTTTCCCACTGAACTTTGATCAAACTTCAGAATTGTTCTTAACTCCAAAAGATGAAACCAAATACTATTTCTTGGGAAGTTTAACTCCATACCTTCCAACAGATGAGAAAATTGAGAATCGTTATAAGAAAACATATCAAAGATGACCCAATGATGGTGGCAGAGAACTGGAAGCTTCATCTTCTAATACGCAGGGCCATGTTTGCTCTGCCCCATCCCGCAGGTTTTCCAAAATGTTCTAGTAAAACTTGCATCATTGATATATTGCTGCATTAAATGACATTGGCTCACACAGTGAGAAAAATCATACTTCTTATTTTTATTATTTCAATAGTTTTGGGGGAACAGGTGGTGTTTGGTTACTTGGATAAGTTCTTTAGTGGTGGTTTCTGAGATTTTGGTGCACCCATCCCTGCACCCAATGTGTGTACACTGCACCCAATGTGTACACATCTGCCTCCCAACCATCCTCCTCAAGTCCCCAAAGTCCATTATATAATTCTTATGCCATTGTGTTCTTATAGCTTAGCTCCCACTTATAAGTGAGAACATATGATGTTTGGTCTTTCATTCCTGAGTTACTTCACTTACAATAATGGTCTGCAACACCATTCAGGTTACTGCAAATGCCATTATTTTGTTCCTCTTCGTGGCTCAGTAGTATTCCATGGTATACATATATACCATATTTTCTTTATTCACTAGTTGGTTGATGAGCATTTAGGCTGGTTCCATATTTTTGCAATTGCAATTGTGCTGCTATAAACATGCATGTGCAAGAGTCTTTCATATAACGACTTATTTTCCTCTGGGTAGATATCCAGTAGTGGGATTGTTGGATCAAATGGCAGTTCTACTTTTAGTTATTTAAGGACTCTCTATACTGTTTTCCATAGTGGTTGTACTAGTTTACATTCCCACCAACAGGGTAAAATTGTTCCCTTTTCACAATATCCACGCCAATGTCTATTTCTTTATTTTTTAATTATGGCCATTGTTGTAGGAGTAAGGTGGTATCACATTGTAGTTTTGATTTGTGTTTTCCTGATAATTAGTGATATAGAGCCTTTTTTCATATGTTTGTTGGCCAGTTGTATATATTCTTTTGAGAATTGTCTATTCATGCCCTTAGCCCACTTTTTGAAGAGAATATTTGTTTTTTTTTCCAGTTGATTTGTTTGAGTTCTTTGTAGATTCTGAATATTCATCCTTTGTTGGATGCATAGTTTGCAGGTATTTTCTCCCATTCTGTAAGTTGTCTGTTTACACTGGTGATTATTTCTTTTGGTGTGCAGAACCTTTCTAGTTTAATGAAACCCCATCTATTCTTTTTTTTTTTTTTTTTTTTTTGGCATTTGCTTTTGGGTTCTTAGTCATGAAGCCTTTGCCTAAGCCAACGTCTAGAAGGGTTTTTCTGACATTATGGTCTAGAATTTTTATGGTTTCAGGTCTTAGACTTAAGTCTTTGGTTCATCTTGAGTTGATTTTTATATAAGGTAAGAAATGAGGATTCAGTTTTATTTTTCTATGTGGAGCTTGCCAATTATTTCAGCACCATTTGTTGAAGAGGGCATCCTTTCTCCACTTTATGTTTTTGTTGGCTTTGTTCGAGATCAGTTGGATATGAATATTTGGCAGGGTTTTTGTTTGTTTGTTTGTTTGTTTTTGACAGAGTCTCGCTCTGTTGCCCAGGTTGGAGTGCAGTGGCATGACTTTGGCTCACTGCAGCCTCCACCTCCCAGTTTAAGTGATTCTCCTGCCTCAGCTTCCTGAGTAGCTGGGACTACAGGCATGCACCATCACTCCTCTCTAATTTTTGCATCTTTAGTAGAGACAGGGTTTCACCACATTGGCCAGGCTGGTCTCGAACCTCAAGTGATCTGCCTGCCTCGGCCTCCCAAAGTGCTGGGATTACAGGCATGAACCACTGTGCTCAGCTAAGTATTTGGCTTTATTTCTGGGTTCTCTTTTCTGTTTCATTGGCTTATGTGCCTGTTTTTATACCAGTACCATGCTGTTTTGGTAACTATAGCGTTGTGTATAATTTGAAGTTGGGTAATGTGATGTCTCCATATGTGTTGTTTTTGCTTAGCCTTGCTTTGGCTATGTGGGCTCTTTTTTTGTCCATATGAATTTTAAGTTTTTTTTTAAATTCTGTGAAGAATGATGATGATATTTTCATGGAAATTGCATTGAATTTATAGATTGCTTTTGGTAGTATGGTCATTTTCACAATATTGATTCTACCCATCCGTGAGCATGGGATGTGTTTCCATTTGTTTGTGTTATAGATTTATTTCAGCAGTGCTTTGTAGTTTTCCTTGTAGAGATCTACCACCTCCTTAGTTAGGTATATTCTTAAGTATTTTTTTTTATTATTTTTTACAAGTGTTGTAAAAGGAGTTGAGTTCTTGATTTAATTATCAGCTTGGTCACTGTTGGTGTATAGCAGTACTACTAATTTGTGTACATTGATTTGGTATCCTGAAATTTTACTGAATTCATTCATCAGATTGAGGGGCTTTTTGGATGAGTCTTTAGAGTTTTCTAGATATACAATCATATTATTGGCAAATAGTGACCGTTTGACTTCTTCACTGATTTGGATGCCCTTTTTTTCTTTCTCTTGTCAGATTACTCTGGCCAGGACTTCCAGTACTATGTTGAATAGAAGTGGTGAAAGTGGGCATCGTTGTCTTGTTCCAGTTCTCCAGGGGAAATGCTTTCAACTTTTCTCCATTCAGTAGAATGTTGGCTGTGGCTTTGTCATAGGTGGCCTTTATTACCTTAAGATATGTCCCTTCTATGCTGATTTTGCTAAGGGTTTTTATCGTAAAGGGATGCTCGATTTTGTCAAATGCTTTTTCTGCATCTCTTGAGATGACCATATGATTTTTGTTTTCGCTTCTGTTTATGTGGTGTATCACATTTATTGACTTGTGTATGTTAAACCAACCCTGCATTTCTGGTATGAAACCCACTTCATCATGGCATATTATCTTTTTGATATGCTGTTGGATTCAGTTAGCTAGTATTTTGTTGAGGATTTCTTTCATCTATTTTCATCAGGGATATTGTTCCGTAGTTTTCTTTTTTTGTTACATCCTTTCCTGGTTTTGGTATTCAGGTAATACTGGCTTTATTGAATGATATAGGGAGGTTTCCCTCTTTCTCCAAGTTTTGGAATAGTTTCAGTAGGATTTGTACCAATTCGTCTTTAAATGCCTGATACAATTTAGCTGTGGATCCATCTGGTCCTGGACTTTTTTTTTTTGTTCACATTTAAAAGTAATTAATTACTCTTTCAATCTTGCTACTTGTTATTGGTCTGTTCAGAGTTTCTATTTCTTCCTGGTTTAATCTAGGAAGATTGCATATTTCCAGGAATGTATCCATCTCCTCTAAATTTTCTAGTTTGTGTGCATAAAGGTGTTTATAGTATCCTTGAATGATCTTTTGTATTTCTGTGGTATTGGTTGTAATATCTCCCATTTCATTTCTAATTGAGCTTATTTGGATCTTCTCTCTTCTTGGTTAATCTCACTAATGATCTATCAATTTTATTTATCTTTTCAAAGAACAAGCTTTTTTGTTTCATTTATCATTTGTATTGTTTTTTATTTGTTTGTTTCAATTTCATTTAGTTCTGCTCTGATACTTGTTATTTCTCTTCTTCTGCTGGGTTTGGGTTTGGTTTGTTCTTGTTTCCTAGTTTCTTGAAGTGTGACCTTAGATTGTCTATTTGTGCTCCTTCAGATTTTTTGATGTAGGCATTTAATGTTATAAACTTTCCTCTTAGTACCACTTTTGCTGTATCTCAGAGGTTTTGAAGGTTGTGTCAGCATTATTGGTCAGTTTGTTACTGGTGGAGGGTGTCCAGGTTCTTGGCATTTTGGAAAAGAATAGGACAAAATGCACAAACAAAGCAAGGAAAGAATGAAGCAACAAAAGCAGAGATTTATTAAAAATAAAAGTACACTCCACAGGGTGAGAGTGGGCCTGAGCAAGTGGCTCAAGAGGTGGATTACAGAAATTTCTGGGGTTTAAATACCCTCCAGAAGTTTCCCATTGATTGCTTGGTGTATGCTCTATGTAAATGAAGAGGCTGAAGTGAAGTTAGAAAGTTATGTACTTGGTGTATACCCTATGCAAATGAAAAGGATGTTTCCTGTCATAGCTGAAATAGAGTTACAAAGTTATTTACCTGGTTGTAGAAAGTTGGGGTTTTTCCATTTGCTTTAGTTCTAGGAAGTCCTTGGGTTCCCTGCCCCAGACCCTATGCTCCTGCCTCAAGTTCAAAGAATTTTTAAATTTCCATTTCAATTCCATTGTTGACCTAAAGGTCATTCAGGAGCAGATTATAATTTCCATGTATTTTTATAGTTTTGAGGGTTCCTTTTGGAGTTAATTTTCACCTTTATTTCACTGTGGCCTGAGAGAGTACTTGATGTAATTTTGATTTTCTTAAATTTATTAAGACTTGTTTTTTGGCCTATATTATGTTCTATCCTGGAGAATTTCCATGTGCTGATGAAAAGAATGTATATTCTGCAGTTGTTGGATAGAATGTTCTTTTTTTTTTTTTTTTTTGAGATGGAGTCTCACTCTGTCACCCAGGCTGGAGTGCAGTGGCGCACTGCAAGCTCCGCCTCCCGGGTTCACGCCATTCTCCTGTCTCAGCCTCCCGAGTAGCTGGGACTACAGGCACCTGCCATCACGCCCGGCTAATTTTTTTTGTATTCTTAGTAAAGACGGGGTTTCACCGTGTTAGCCAGGATGGTCTCGATCTCCTGACCTCGTGATCCGCCCGCCTCGGCCTCCCAAAGTGCTGGGATTACAGGCTTGAGCCACCGCGCCTGGCCAGAATGTTCTATAAATATCTGTTAAGTCCATTTGTTTTAGAGAATAGTTTAAGTCCATTGTTTCTTTGTTGACGTTCTGTCTTGATGACCTATCTAGTGCTGTCAGTGAAGTATTGAAGTCCCCCAATATTTCCGTGTTGCTGTTTATCTCATTTATTAGGTCTAGAAGTAATTGTTTTATAAATTTGGGAGCTCCAGTGTTAGATGCATATCTATTTAGAATTGTGATATTTTCCTGTTGGACTAATCCTTTTATCATTATATAATGTCCCTGTTTGTCTTTTTTAACTGTTGTTGCTTTAAAGTCTGTCTTGTCTAATGTAAAAATAGCTACTCCTGCTCACTTTTGGTTTCCATTTGCATGAAATATCTTTTTCCATCCCTTTATCTTAAGTTTGTGTGAGTCCTTATGTGTTAGGTGAGTTTCTTGAAGACAGCAGATGCTTAGTGGATTTTTATTCATTTTGCCATTTTGTATCTTCTAAGGGGAGCATTTAGGCCATTTACATTCAACGTTAGTATTGAGATGTGAGGTACTGTTCTATACATCATGCTATTGTTGCCTGAATACCTTTTTTTTCCCCATTGTGTTATTGTCTTATAGGCTGTGTGAGATTTATGCTTTAAGGAGGTTCTATTTTGGTGTAATTTGAGGCTTCGTTTCAAGAGTTAGAACTCCTTTTAGCATTTCTTGTAGTGCTGGCTTCATAGTGGTGAATTCTCTCAGCATTTGTTTGTCTGAAAAAGACTTTCTCTCTCCTTCATTTATTAAACTTAGTTTCACTGGCTACAAAATTATTGGCTGATAATTGTTTTGTTTAAGGAGGCTAAAGATAGGACCCCAATCCCTTCTGGCTTGTAGGGTTACTGCTGAGAAATCTGCTGTTAATATGATTGATTTTCCTTTATAGGTTACCCGATGCTTTTGCCTCATAGTTCTTAAGATTCTTTCCTTCCTCTTGACTTTAGATTTTTGCAATGAATTTCCCAGGTGTTCTTTGAGCTTCTTGTGTTCAGATGTCTAGACCTCTAGCAAGACTGGGGAAGTTTTCTTCGATTATTCTCTCAAATAAGTTTGCCAAACTTTTAGATTTCTCTTTTTCCTCAGGAGCACCAATTATTCTTATGTTTGGTCACTTAACATTATCCCAAATTTCTTGGAGGCTTTGCTCATTTAATTTTTTTTTCTTTGTCTTTGTCAGATTGGGTTAATTCAAAAGTCTTTTGAATTAACCTTCAGGCTCTGAAGTTCTTTCTTCTACTTGTTTGATTTTAACGTTGAAACTTTCCAGTTTCATTTCCAGAAGTTTTGATTGTCTTTTCTTTTTGATATATTTCTCCAGAGAAATATATCTTTTTGATATATTTCTCTGGAGGCTTTTCATCCAAATTCTGTATTTTTTAAAATTTCTTTAAGTTGGTTTCCACCTTTCTCTGGTACCTTCTTGATAATATGGAGAAAACTTAATAATCAGAAGCTTTTAAGAATTCAGAAGGTTGATTATTAAGCTTCTGAATCCAGAAACTTAATAATCTACCTTCTGAATTCTTTATCTGGCAGCTCAGAGATTTCTTCTTGGTTTGGATCCATTGCTGGAGAGCTAGTGTAAGGTTTTGGGGGATGTTGTAGAGCCTTGTTTTGTCATATTACCACAATTACTTTCCTGGTTCCTTCTCAGTTGGGTAGACTGTTTCAGTGGAAAGATCTGCAACTCAAGGCTGCTATTCAGATTCTTTTGTCCCATGGATGATTCTTTGATGTGTCTTCCCCTAGGGATGGGTCTTCCTGAGAGCTAGACTGCAGTGATTGTTATTGCACTTCTGGGTATAGCCACTCAGCCAGGCTACCAAGTTTTGGGTTGGTGCTGAAGAATGTTTGCAGAGAGTCCTATGATGTGATCTGTCTTCAGGTCTCTCAGCCATGGATTCCAGCACCTTCTCTGGTGGAGGTGGCAGGAGAGTGAAGTGGACTCTATGGGAGTCCTTAGTTGTAGTTTTGTGTAGTGCACTAGTTTTCTGGAATGCTGGTTATGCTAGCAGTGAAGTTGTCACATGGACAGACTCAGGACCTCTGGTTCACCATGGTGTTGCTGGCAGTGGAATGAGCTGTTGTTTTCTCCTTCCTTGGAGCAGGGTTGTTCTGTCCTGAGTTGCTGTCATGGCTTGAGTTGGCTGACCTCCAGCCAAAAGGTAGGGCTTTCAAGAGAGCATCATCTGTGGTAGTATAGAGGGGATACAAGCTTGCCCTAAGATGCCTGGAAAAGTGTCTGGGTTTCTCAGGCAATGGGCGGGGCCATAGAGCTTCCATGGGTTTATATCTTTTGTCTTCAGCTAGCAGGGTGGATAGAGAAAGACCATCAGGTAGGGGCAGGGTTAGGCATATCTGAGCTCAGACTCTCCATGGGTGGGGCTTGCTGTGATCACTGTGGGGGATGGGGGGCAGTTCTCAGGCCAATGAAATTATGTTCCCAAGGGGATTATGGCTGTCTCTGCTGTGTAATACAGGTCACCAGGAAAGTGGAGGAAAGCTGGAAGTGACAGGCCTCACCCAGCTCTCACACAGCCAGAAAGGCCAATCTCACTTCCACTGTGCCCCACCCACAGCACAAAGTTTGTATCTGTGCTCACTAGGCAGCTGGTGAGCAGGGCTGAGATCTTGCCCCAGGCTATGAGCCTCCCTGATGAGGAAGCAAGCAGGGCTCTCAGGCCTTGCCCCTTCCTGCCTGCCCACACAGTTGGCTGTGCTTCTGCGCTCATATCAGTACTTCCCATTTGTACCCCTACCCTTGCCCCCAAGATTCTGCTCAGGAAAATTCATGCTCATTCGCAACTATTAGAGTTCAGCTAGGAGTTTCCTTCATTCTGTGGCTCCTCCTCAATTCCACTGGCTGCCTTCCATAGGAGCCCTGTGAGATAATGCTGGAAATAGCTTCCCTAGGCTCAAACTGGGGACCAGGAGTACCTACAGGGCTCTTCCCACTGCTTCTTCTACTGCTATATTTTGTTCAACTCCCTAAATCCATGTCAGCTCTATGTAAGGTTAAATCCTTCTCCCATGATCTGGATTTTCAGGTTCCCCAGTGGGAATGTGTGTTTGGAGGCAGACATTTCCCCCTCACACTTTGGGAATTCAGTTTTTCGGCTGTCTTGGGAAGTTTGCAGTGGCAGGCCGCTGCTTTCAAAGAGTCTGTTAATTCTTTCAGTTTTCCCGGTGTGTTCCCGTGCAAAAGTTCACAATGTGAGTCTCCACATGCTGTTCTGTCCATCCAAGCGAGAGCTGCGTGTTAGTACTGTTTCCTATCCACTATCTTCTGTCTCCAAAATCAATCAAATCATACTCTTTTTCAAACTTTCTGTAAATATCAAAGAAAAACGCTGAATATGATGATGTTATGTCTTCAATACTCTATTTTTGTTTAAAGAAACAGTAGATGAAAGTCCAGTCCTTAGTAGGTTGTAGCATGTGGTTAGAATTTAATATCGTCACAAGGTTTTCTTTTTATTTATGCTTAGGATTACCATCCAATTATGACAATCTTTTCACATGTGGCAGTGATAAAACCTTTCTTTTAAAATAAATTTATTTATATTTTTCAAAAGTCAGTATAAAGAAAAAATATTAACTGAATATGGTATAGGTAGCACACAAATGTGGCAAAATAAAAGATCTGGGAAAACATTGTGTTGCACTGTACACACATCGTTATTCAGCAGTCCTTGCTACTCTCCAAGACAAATAATGCTTCTTCCCTTTTTCTCTACTGGAAAATGATTTCTTTTTGCTTTGTCTCCTGCTTCTTGCGTTTTCCTCCTGCTCCCAACCAGCCTCCTCCTGAGGTTCTCGCCTGCCAGCCCCCACGCCTCCCCAGTTGCTAGACTCTGTCATTTTCAGCATAGCTCCCTCCATCTGCCAAAACCCAGTGCAAGTCTGCCTCTGCATACCATATGGTCTGGCAGACAAGATGGGCTCAATGTTGATTCAAGAGCTGAAAGCAAATCCAGTTTAACCCCCATCCTCCCTTCTTAGCCGAAGAGGAAGCAAACTTTGTTGTCCTGCCTCTTCTATCTTCCAGCCTGAGGAAGGCAGGCCTCAGTTAGCTGTGTGATGCCTGGACCTTCCAGTCCTGGATTCCTGCTGCCTCACTCCTTCACAGGGACTATTCTCAGACTTTTCTGGTTTTTATCTTAGAAAGGAGCATTAGCCAGGTGCAGTGGCACATGCCTGTAGTCCCAGCTACTTGGGAGGCCGAGGCAGAAGGATCGCTTGAGCCCAGGAGTTCCAGCCCAGCCTGGGCAATATTGTGAGACCCTTATCTCCAAAAAAGTAAATACAAATAAAAAGGAGCAATTGGTACTCACTGGATAATCTTTGAGCAAGCAAACCTTCCTCGAGTCAGGAGGAAATAGGCCAGTCAGCCTCCCTCATAGTGCTGGGAAGTGAAGGCCCACAAAGGCTGGCTAAAGACAGAGCATGGACCTGGGGACAGGACGGGCAGGCTGAGGGTCTGCATGCACAGTCTCTGAGGACACTGTCCTAGCAAGTCAAGCAGCTGGCCCTGGAGGTCAGCATCACCATGTACCCTCTCCAAAGTGAGGTAAAGCCACACAAGCCACTGGAAAAAGGAAAAGAAGAGCGAGAAGAAGAGGAGTGAATGAGAAAAGGAGAAGTAAGGGAGAAGAGGAATATGGAGAGGACCTACCTGAAACTAGTTGTAGAGTGTTCTAAGATCAAATAAAAGGCATCCTAAATTATAAGTTGGTATGATTCATTCATACATGAAGGTTCTGTGATGGTAGGAAAAAGTGCCAACTGAGTCCCACTGTGCACTGGCCAGCTTTCATTCAACAAATATCGAGTGTCTGCTATGTGTTAGGTGTTGGAGCCCCAGCAGTGCACAAGATTGACAAGTCCTTGCCCTCATGGAGCTGACATCAAATGTCTTCGTAAGGTCACAGTGAGCACATAGGCATTACAATCAGACTGCCCGAGTTGAAGCTTGCTGTCTTGCACCTTAGCTCTGTGACCTTGAGTACCTACCTAAGGCAGCAAGTATTCTTATCTGTGAAATGGGAATAACAAGAGCCTTACTTAAAGGGTCTTGGTAAGGATTTAAAGATATAATTAATATATGGCATAGTAGGTGTATGGTGGTAGCTCATTTTTTTTTTTTTTTTTTTTTTTTTGAGACAGGGTTTTACTCCTGTTGCCCAGGTTGGAGTGCAATGGTGTAATCTCAGCTCACTACAACCTCTGCCTCCCAAGTTCAAGCAATTCGACTGCCTCAGCTTCCCGAGTAGCTGAGACCAGGTGCACACCACACCACTGCACCCGGCTTATTGTTTTGTGTTTTTTTTATAGAGACAGGGATTCACCAGGTTGCCCAGGCTGTTCTCAAACTCCTGAGCTCAGGAGTTCCACCCCCTTCAGCCTCCCAAAGTGCTGGTATTACAAGTGTGAGCCACCATGCCTGGCCTCATTGATGTTTTAATTTGCATTTCCCTAATGATAAATTACGTTAAGCATCTGTTTAGGTATGTATTTTCTATTTCAATATCTGTTTTTGGTAATGAATCCATTCAAATTTTTTCCCAGTATTTATTGGGTTTTTGCCGTATAACTAAGTTGTAAGAGGTCACAATATAATCTGGACATAAATCTTTAATTAGATATATATTTTGCAATTTTTTTCCATACAATGGCATTGTCTTTTCATTTTCTTAATGGTGTCTTTTGAAAAGAAAAAAATCTTAACTTCTATGAAGTCCAATTTATTACTTTTTTCTTTTATAGGTTTGCTTTTGATAGCATATCTAAGAAATCTTTGCCTAACTTAAATTTCATAGGTTTGTTTCTCACAATTAAGCCTATGCTCCATTTTAAGTTCATTTTCTGTGCATGGTGGGAAATAAGGGTCAAGGTACTTTTTTTCATCTGAAGAACAGAAATAATTTATTCTTTTCTTCATACACATGAAAGAGTGAGGCCCAAGGAGGCCGAGTAAGGAGCCCAAAGTCATACAGCTTAGAGGCAACTGAGTGATAATTGAACCCAGGTCTTCTGATTCCAAATAAAGTGCTGTTTGCGTGTTGCCTCCACTGTCTAAGTGCCCACATTATCTTTAAGATGGTGATAAGATCTAGGTTGGAGCAGACAAACCTCTTTCAAGTTCTGGCTCCATCACTTGCCCTGGGCAAGCTACTGAGACCTATAAAACCTTCAATTAAAAAAAAAATTGTAAAACGCAGCTAAAAAGAATACCTTCACATGAGGTTCTTGTCAGGACTATTTGAATAATACATATAAAGGGCATAGACAGGCCTCGTATTTAGCACGTGCATCATACAAGTCAGTGTGATGGAATGGATTTTTTTTTTAATCTCCTCATCCTTTCCCTTCCCTGGAGCCCAAACCCAGCTCCTTCTAGGCGGCACACTCTAAACTGACACTGCAGAAGATTTGGGGTACACTGAAATAAGAAGCAGACCCTTCCTCCCATTATAATTCACTGGGCCTGTCCTCTGTGAGTTGTTTTATCTCAACACTAGGGCAGTATATTTGTTTAATAGACATTTCACTCTGAAGATGTTTTGGCAATTTCCCCCATCCCTGTCCCCAGGCTAGAGATACACATGGATTGAAGAATAGAAGTTGTGGCAGACAACTTGCAATTGTCTGCAAGATGGCCCCCCAGCATCCCAGCCTCTGATATTCATGCCGTGTGTAGTAATTGCTTCCCTTTGAATGTGGGTGAGATCTGGGACCTGCCTCAAACCAAAAGGAATATGGCAATATGACTCCAATGTGAGTCACTTCTGCGATTACATTACATAAGATTGTAACACTTGTCTTATGAAAAAGGCTCTTGCAGGTTTTGATGAAGCAAGTAGACATATTTGGGAGGTCCACATGGTAAGAAACTGCGTACAGCCTTTTGCCAACAGACTAGAAACTGAGGGTGGCTTCCAGCTGTCAGCCGGCAAGAAACTGAGGTTTTAGTCCAACAGGCCACAGGGAACTGAATTCTGCCAATAACCACATGAGTCCTAAATCCCATCCTTCCCCAGTGGAGCCTTGAGATGAGCTTGGAGTCTGCACTGACACCTTGATTAAAGTCCTGTGAAAGGTCTTAGAGCCAGAGACACTTGGCTAAGATATGCCTAGACTCCTGATCTACAGAAACCATGCAATGGCGAATGCATGCTTTTCTGCAGTCATGAAGTTTGCGGTAATTTGCTATGCAGCAATAGAGAACTGACACAGAAGCCAAGATTAAAAAGAAGCAGAATGCTGGAGAGAAGAGCAGAGAATGTGAAAGATCAAAGCAGAGGAGGGAAGTGACAGGGGCAGGACTCCTTTCATGCCTATGTGAGGTGGCTCCCTCTGTCCTTTAAATATGCTTGGTGACCCAGATGGGAGCTCCAGCAGGCCCATGACTCTTGGGTCACAGAAAGCCCTACCACCACTTAAATAGCAAACATGGTCTTATTTTGGAAGTTAGGATGCCTAGTCCCTTGTAGTAATCAAAACTGGACTGTAATGAGACTTGAATTTTCTCCTTTCTTTCAGGTAGGGCCAGCCTCCTGTCTGCTGAGCAAGTGTGGGGTCATTGTCTCATTTATTTCCCTACTTCTCCTTCCTCAGCTTGCAAATAGTGGCTTCTGGCCTCTCCGCTATTGGAGCATGAGAAGACATGAAATGGGTGACTGGAAAGAATAAGGGAAGCACTTACTTATCTGGAGCTACTGGGAGATGGCTCTGGACTCTAGGCCTGGCAAGGGTGTGAAGCTGGGTCTTCATTTTCTGAAAACTTTGGAGTGACTTCAGTGGCTCTCCTGCTGGATCACCCTGTCTGCTATTCCCCTGATGCAGGCAAAAGTTCCCCCTTATGTGAATTCTTCCCCCTTCTCTCCTTAGCCTGTTTGTTTTCTGAAAGGCCACATCTTACAGGCTTATTCTGTTGGGGGTAACTTGCCTTCTGGCAGAATCTTTCTCCAGCAGGATGTTTTTTAAACAACCCCATGCTAACATTCCTGCTATGGATTCAGCATCTGGTGCCCAGTATTCATGCGCCTTTCGCCTGCCTATAGAGGGGAGATAGTTACTCCTCAACATAGCAGTAGCTCCATTTCCTTCTGCCTTGCCATCTATGGTAGAAATCCTTCAGATTTCCACAGAGTATATCAAACATTAGTCTACCACAGCCATGCCCATGTGCAAGGGGCATACATCAGCAGGCTTTCTGAGAAAGCTCTTTACAGCTGAGGGGAGGGGCAGAACACCCTTCCTTTGACTCATGGAAGATGGGGCTCACAGAATAACAGCAGATACCCAAATACAGTTTGCTACAAATTCTTTTTCAAAATCAAATATTGACGACTTATGTTCTAAAATAATTGTTTTTTGAAAAATTGTATTTTGGTTTATCATCTCCCTTTGGAATTTTGTACCCATCGTGTTTTAGTTGAAATGATTTCAGTTTAACATCTTGTTATGTGATATTATTGGTCTCATGGTCTCCCCAACAACCCACACCTTTCCTCTCTGACTAACTGGAGTGACCAAACCTATGTTACTTTGGCTGTTTGGCAGATACTAGATTCTTCTTAGTACATGTTGATAGCCTCTAGAGGCAGGAGGGGGAGGGGGTGATATGTTTATTTTCCGGCAACTTTGCTCCAAGGTGGTATCTTAATATGAAAGCAAGTCTCAGGCCAAATTCTTCAACCATACACAACATTTTTTAGCAAGCAGACAACCATTTGTATTTTGGGGAAAACTCCCCCTCTCTCTGCCTTTGGGTTCCCTGACATGCCCCTTGCAGGAGTAGTTCCCTCAGAAACAGGTTTCCTAAAAGTATGATCCAAGGCCTCATCAGTGGACCAGCTAGAGGGATCCTCCATGAAGTGGGAGGATGTAGGACCAATGGGCTCCAGAACTTCCACCTCTGGTACCGATGGCTGAACATGCACATTTCTTCTGCTTTATTCATGCAAAAGTGGTGGATCTGGCTACCCCACTCCTAACTGATCTTATGCACAATGAATTTCACCAACAAAAAATTATTTCTAACATCCCATATGCTAATTAACTCAAAAGTATTGATTCAGGTAAGGACTCTTCATATACTAATTAACCACTCATTGCTGGAGTGTTGATTAGTGTTAACTTGCACATATACACATCACACCACTTGTACTGAAGTATTTTAAAGTAAATTACCATGCACACAATACAGCACTAACAGAATCCTGATTTTATTTCAGCTGCCAAGTACACAGCCCTGAGAGATAAATCATGATTGCTCTTGCTAATTCAATCACAATAAACTTGGCTTTTTTTTTTTTTTCAATATACTCACTTTTCCAGCCTTTACTTGTGGTCATAGGTAGTTACATGATGCAGTACTCGTCTATGAAAAGGAAAGGGAGGTGTACTGAGAAGTGCTTTTCTCTCTGACAAAAAAAAAAAAAAAGAGACACATGAGACAATTTCTCAACACTCTGCCTGCCTTTGTTTCCTGTCTTTGTATGTGATCAAAAGAAAATGTGATGGTTTGCAGCTGAGGCAGCCACTTTGCAATTGTGAGGCCTCCAGGATGAGGATGAAAAACTAAAATACTGAGGAAGGCAGAATGGAAAGCCCTGGGTCCTGATGATCTTGTTAAATTATTGTTTTAGTCTGTGTGTGCTGCATTAACAAAACACCTGAGACTGGGTAATTTATAAATAATAGAAATTTATTGTGGAAGTTCGAGATCAAGTGCCAGCAGATCTGGTGTCTGCTGAGGGCTGCTCTCTGCTTCCATGATGGTGTGAGGTTGCTTTGTCCTTACATGGCAAAGATGAAAGGACAGAGGGGCCTAGCTGGCTGTCTTGAGCCCTTTTATAAGAATACTAATCCTATTCACGATGACGGAGCCCTCATTGCTTAATCACCTCCTAAAGACCCTGCCTCTTAATTCTATCACATTAGGTCTTAGGCTCCAAAACGTGACTTTTGTGGGGACACATGCATTCAAACCATAGTAGTTGCCAACTCTCCAGAGTCGGGAGTTAGGAAAGTTCAAAGAAACTTCTGCCTTTATTCAGGAAAAAAAAAAAATAAATATAACTATGGTTTTAGTCAACGCTAGTTAGGTTTTATTATTATTTGCGGCCCAAAGTATTTCAACTGATACATTTGGCCTCCAGAGTAAATGTGTAAGGGAGGGATCTTTTCTAAATATTTGATGCATTAAAATAACACACATGTACATGCATGCATACATACATATGCCCCACTCATACTCCCAAGGCAAAAGACCTACTTTCCTCAAAGAGCCAGAGAACTCAAGTTTTTCCTCCTCTCTCAACCCTTTGAAATTTCCCGTCCCCCAGTGACATTGCTGCTACTTCTGGAATCCATTCACCAGTGGTATAAAGGAGGGATTTTATAAGAAATGAGATGCTCACATCTCAGATTCACCATCCAAAGTTATAAAATCCCTCATTTATACCATTGGTTAATTGTGGTTTCTGCATTGTTGAGATTTGACGTTTAATATTGGAATACATTCTTAAATAAACGTGGTTAGGATATACATCATTTTAATATACATTTCTCACCTTTTTTCTAATGACTTATTACTTGCTGTTTATTTTATGTTTCTCCTAGACTACGGAAGGGATGTTAGACAAAAAGCAAATTCAAGTGATTTTCTTATTTGAGTTCAAAAATGGGTCGTAAAGCAGCACAGACAACTTGCAACATCGAGAATGCATTTGCCCCAGGAGCTGCTAATGATTGACAGATGCAGTGGTGGTACAAGAAGTTTTGCAAAGGAGAAGAGAGCCTTTAAGATGAGGAGTGTAGTGGCAGGCCATCGGAAGTTGACAACGACCAATTGCGAGCAATCATTGAAGCTGATCCTCTTACAACTATACGAGAAGTTGCCAAAGAACTCAGGATCGACCATTCTACAGTCATTTGACACTGGAAGCAAATTGGAAAGGTGAAAAAGCTCGATAAGTGGGTGCCTCATGAGATGAGTGAAAATAAAAAAAAAATCGTCTTTTTGAATTGTCATCTTCTCTTATTCTATGCAACAACAGACCATTTCTAGATTGTATTGTGACATGCAATGAAAAGTGGATTTTTTTTTTCTTTTTCCTTTCTTTTTTTTTTTTTTTTTTTTGAGACGCAGTCTTACTCTGTCACCCAGGCTGGAGTGCAGTGGCACGATCTCAGCTCACTGCCACCTCTGCCTCCCAGGTTCAAGCAATTCTCCTGCCTCAGCCTCCCGAGTGGCTGGGATTGTGCCACCATGCCCAGCTAATTTTTGTATTTTTAGTAGAGACGGGGTTTCACCATGTTGGCCAGTCTGGTCTCAAACTCCTGACCTCACGTGATCTACCCACCCCAGCCTCCCAAAGTGCTAGGATTACAGGTGTGAGCCACCACACCCAGCCTAAAAGTGGATTTTATATGACAACTGGTGTCAACCAGCTCAGTGGTTGGACCGAGAAGAAGCCCCCAAGCACTTCCCTAAGCCAAACTAGCACCCAAAAAAGGCGTGGCTACTGTTTGGTGGTCTCCTGCCAGTCTGATCAACCACAACTTTCTGAATCCTGGCGAAACTGTTACATCTGAGAAGTATGCTCAGAAGACTGATGAGCTGCATCCAAAACTGCAATGCCTGCAGCCAGCATTGGTCAACAGAAAGGGCCCAATTCTTCTCCATGACAACGCCCAACAATGCCCGACTGCATGTAGCACAACTAGTGCTTCAAAAGTTTAACAAATTGGGCTACAAAGTTTTGCCTCATCTGCCATATTCACCTGACGTCTTGCCAACTGACTACCACTTCTTCAAGCATCTTGACAACTTTTTGCAGGGAAAATGCTTCTACAACCAGCAGGATGCAGAAAATGCTTTCCAAGAGTTCATCGAATCCCAAAGCACGGATTTTTATGCTACAGGAAAACACAAACTTATTTCTCATTGGCAAAAATGTGTTGATTGTAATGGTTCCTATTTTGATTAATAAAGATGTCTTTGAACCTAGATATAATGATTTAAAATTCACGGTCTGAAACGTCAATTACTTTTGCACCAACCTATATTATGCTATGACAGCTGAGAAGAAGGTGGCACTTGGAACAAGCTGGGCTTGAGCTCCCTAGTGGCCCACAAAGTCTCTTTTATAGAATTTCTCACTCTCTTCTGCTTCATCTTGCTAGATGAGAGTTGGGCCCTAAAATTTAGGCTGCCCTCATCTCCTCCTCTAACCCACTGCCTTATTCTCCTCCAAAATCCTCTCAGTAGAGGAATTTTGGAAGATTATAGTAATAAGACACATGAGCATTTGGGAAAGACAGGCATATAAGAATTTGGAGTTTATAGGCTAAGTTTATGGGACCTGTGTGCAAATCTGTCATGATGATGATGATGGTACCACTGCACTCCAGCCTGGGTGACACAGTGAGACCTTGTCTCAGAAAAAAGGAAAGAAAAAGAAAAAAGAAGAGATAAGAAAACAAAAGAAAGGGCAAGGAAGGGAAAGGGTAAAGGGATAAGACACAGTGAGAGGAATGAGGGAAAGGGAGAGGAAAAGGTGAGGAAGAGAGGTAAGGGGAAGGGCAGGGAGGGGAGAGAAAATATATGTCAAGTGAAACTATGCAAGGTAGAAATAAGGGCTAAGTGACAAGGACAGGAAGAAACCGCTCATTTTCTTTTCAGCAGGCATCACTGTAACTTCAGGGAGAACATCATTCAAAGTATACCATTTCCCACAGAGTATAATGGGGCTTACCCACAATTTCATCAGTTGTGTTCAAGCTGCATAAAAAGCACAGGAGCCAGCCCTTCACCTGAGGGCACTACCATGCGGTATCATTATTTCCATGACAAACAAAATCTTTCCCAGGAAACAGAACCGAGAAAGTAACTGAAATGTCTGTAAAGTAGTGGGAAATTTAGGGTAACTAAGCATTCCACATTTGTGAGATTGTCCTATTTTGTTATTCTCACCCTAGTGGTGCCTAAGGGTCCTATTTTTAAACAGGGAACCAGAACCAATCATCAGTGTGTGCAGCTTACACGTGAGGTCCAGATGCCTCATTTCCTGGTTCCCGGTACTCACTAAATCAGGAACAAGTAAATTCATTCCCAAGACCAACACCTGAACTGTTCAGCACCCCTCCTCCCTCAGAAGGACCTATCCCTCATCTTTATTTATGTTCCCTGGCTGGGACCTTGGCCCAAGGAATGCCTTGCACCCCCCATCTCTACTGGTTTTCCCTACTCCAATGTAAATGCCCAATAAATATTTTTGCATTTTAAAAAATAGAATGATGTATGAAAAGGGCTAAGCAGAGTTCTTAGAGATATACTGTATCATGGCACTTAATAAAAATTAAATTCTCTTCATTTTCATTCTATTATATAAATTAGGTTATCATCTCTAGCTCAACATTTCAAGGAGGCAGGGAAGTAGAATTTGAAGGTTTCTTGAGTTGGTTGGCTTTGGGCACTGCAGATGAGAAAAATCACCTGCAAGTGTATTATAATTTGATAAATCATTAATCACTTCATTTTTAAACAAAATAGGTTGCTGAATTAATTCATCAGAATCAGACTCAAGAGTTCTGCTATCAGTTAGGATATAGAGGCTTATAAAAGGCCATCATTCTAATAGCAACAAAAATATCAGGTAAACTAAAAAAAAAATCTTATTTCTCTTTAAAGCCATTGAAGATTGCAGATGAAAACAAGATCTAAACAAACTAAAATTCATAGAGGGAGAAGACCCTTCTTGAGTGAGCAGATGGAAGATCATTTCAATTCATAGTGAAGTTGTTGAGTCTGTGGGAAAAGCGAGCCTGCTGCAGGTGGAGGGACTTTGTGTGAAAAAGGAGAAATCAGCCAAGTTTTTAGGAGAGGTGCCTGGGCTGGCATGGTGGATCCGAATCTGGAAGAGCCCTAAAGTCAGAGTTAGCCTTCCCCATCCTCCAATTCACTCCCATGGAAATTTTATTCAAAAAGTAGAATAATCAGAAAGCCTGGAATGAGGTCCAGAACTCAGAGAGAGATCTCATAGTCTTGTGGTGCTTAGATCCCAAAATCCAAAATCCTGCTGAAGGGAAGGGCCTAATCTCTCCCAAGTCATTTGAACCAGAAGTGAACTGAAACTAACTCTACTGTTACTCCAAGCCCCAATTCTATTCAACTAGTTAAATGGATGAGCTCAGCCCCTAACAATTGCTGCTTGTCAGCAAAAGGGTGAGCCGTTTCTGCAGAAAATTATAATCTACTTCAGTCTCTACTGGTCTTTTACATATACACCGTGTCTGAAATAAAATTAAAAATTTTAACATGCAAGAAGCAGGAAAATATGACTCATAGTTAAGAGAAGTAAAAACTTATCAGTAGACTCAGACCCACAGATGATTCGTATGTTGAAATTTTCAGAGAAAAATATTTATTTACAACTATTATAAATGTTTTGCAATTTGGAGGAAAGAAGCGATGGAGAATTTTGGCAAATAAAAAAAACTATTCAAAAGAAACAAATAGCAATTCTATAACTAAAATATACCATTAAAAAGTAAAGTATTGGATGGGCTTAACATTAGACTGGACTAAGCAGAGCAAAGAATTAGTGAACTGAAAGTGAGTCAATAGAAATTATCTCAACTAAAGCATAAGGAGAAAAATAAATGTAAAAATAATGAAAAAATATTAAAGACCTGTGGAACAATATAAACAAACTTAGCTAACATAAGTGTAATTGAAGTCCCAGAAATAGAGGAGAGAGAGAATAATGAAGAAAAAATGTTGGAAGAAGTAATGGCTCCTAATTTTCCAAAATGGATGAAACACTTCAATCCATACATTCTAAAGGCACAGCAAATATAAATCAGAATAAATACCAAAAAAAAAACAACCCACACCGAGGCACATTCTAAGGCTTTTTTATTATTTAAATTTTTATTTTAGATTCAGGAGGTACATGTGCAGGTTTTTTGCAAGGGTACATGGTGTGATTCTGAGGTTTGGGCTTCTACTGATCCTATCACCCAGATGGTGAACACAGTACCCAATAGGAAGTTTTTCAACTTTCCCCACCACAACTCCTTTTGGAGTCCCCAGTGTCTAGTGTTCCCATCTATATGTCCATGTGTACACAGGGTTTAGCTTTCACTTATAAGTGAGAATGTGTGATATTCAGGTTTCTGTTGCTGCATTAATTTGCTTTAGGATAATGGCCTCCAGCTGCATCTGTGTTGTAATATAGAACATGATTTCATTCTGTTTTATGGCTGCATAGTATTCCATGTTGTAAACGTACCACATGTTATTTATCCAGTCTACCACTGATGAGCACATAGGTTGTTTGTGAATAGTGCTGCAATAAATATAATAGTGCAGGTGTCTTTTGGCAGAACAATTTGTTACTTTGATGTATACCTAGTAATGGGATTGTTAGGTCAAATAGTAGTTCTATTTTTAATTCTTTGAGAAATCTTCAAACTGCTTTCCACAGGGGCTGAACTAACTTACATTCTTACCAACAGTGTATAAGTGTTCCCTTTTCTCTGCAACCTCACCACATCTGTTATCTTTTGACTTTTTTTTTTTTTTGAGACATGGTCTCACTGTCACCCAGGCTTGAGTGCAGTGGGAGGTTCATGGCTCACTTCAGCCTCAACCTCCTGGGCTCAAGAGATCCTTCCCCTCAGCCTCCCAGGTAGCTGGGACTACATTATTTTTTTTCTGCATTTTCTGTAGAGATGGGGTTTTGCCATGTTGCCCAGTTTGGTCTTAAACTCCTGGGCTCAAGCAATATACCTGCCTTGGCCTCCCAAAGTGCTGGGATTATAGGCGTGACCCACTGCACTTGGAATTTTTTTGACTTTTTAATAATAGCCATTCTGACTAGTGTGAGACGATATCTCATTATGGCTTTGATTTGCATTTATCTGATGATTAGTGATGTTGAGAATTTTTTCACATGCTTGTTGGACACTTGTATGTCTTCTTTTGAGAAGTTTCAGTTCATGTTCTTTGCCCATTTTTTAACAGGGTTATTCTTTTTCTTTTTCTTGTTGATTTAAGTTCCTTATAGATTCTGGATATTAGTCCTTTGTCAGATGCATAGTTTGCAAATATTTTCTCCCATTCTGTAGGTTGTCTGTTTACTTTGTTGACAGTGTCTTTTTCTGTGCAGAAGTTCTTGAGTTTAATTAGGTCCCACTTGTCAATTTTTGTTTTTGTTGCAATTGCTTTTGAGGACTTACTCATGAATTCTTTGCTTAGGCTATGTCCAGAAGAGTACCTCCTAGGTTTTCTTCTATGATTTGTACAGTTTGAGTTGTTATATTTAAATTTTTAACCCACCATGAGTTAATTTTTGTATATTCCAGAGCTGAGGGTCTAGTTTCATTCTTCTGCATGTAAATGGAAAACCTTAATCATTACATTTATAGGAACAACAATAAGAATTGCAACTGACTTCTCATTTGGAAATGATGAAACATCATTTTTCATGTACTGAAATAAAAATCTCTATCAACCTAAAATCTAGTGAAAATGCCTTCAAAAATGAAGGCCAGATTAAGATACTTTCAGAAAAGTAAAAACTGAGAGAATTTATAATCAGCAGACCTGCACTGTAAAAATATGTATTAAGAAAAATTCTTCAGGCTGAAGGGAGAATGATGCAAATATGTCTATATCTGTAGGTAGAAATGAAAAACACTTGAAAGGAAAAAATGTGTACATAAATATAAAAGGAGATTTTTTAAATTTTCTTTATAAGACTTTGGCTATTTAAAGCATAGATAACAATATATTCTCTGGTTTATGATATGAAATAAAACATATGACAAATAGCACAAAAGGTGGAGGGGGTGGGTAAAGGAAATTATATTGTAGCAAGGTTCTAACATTGTTCATGGATTGGCATGACAATAATTTAAGGTGGACGTGATAAATTAAAGAACAACTATTATAATAATCTCTATATAAGTAACTACTAAAAATAATATGAAGAAGTATAGATAAATTTCATCAGACCAAAGAGCATGTGCCCCACACTAAAAGTCCTGATTTGGGCCTAGAGTTAGAAAATGTAACAGGATAAATAGTAATTCTCCCCTCTGAAAATCGTCTGGTATATGTTTATGCGTTTGTCTGTATCTGACCCATATTTTTATTTTCATTCTTTCTCCCATGCCTCTTTCTTTCATTTTCTCTTTCTTCTTTTTTCTTCTCTTTACTCTCTCTCTCACTTCCCTTCTACAATGTATGCTTTCTGGGTATATTTTTAAAATTTACTTTATGTATTGAATAATGGTATACATTTCTTATCCTTTTTTTTTTCTCAGAGAAGCAAAATATCTTACATTTTCTTCCTAAAAATTAAAATGGATTTTATTTTTTAAATAAAAATAAAATTTTTATTTAAAATTTTAAATAAATTTTAAATAAATTTTTTTATTTAAAATAAATATGGTCCATCCTTAGTTCTTCATGTGAGTCATATTGATCTTTGCTATAGGATTATACGTTAAACTAATGGCTTCTTTCTAAGTGAACTTAAGACTGTGTATGTATTTTTTGAATGGGAGCAAGTTTCAAGCTCTGAATTACAAAAAAAAATTTGTAAATTCTCCTAGCTTCACCTCTGAGTCCATTGCTTTCTGAAAGGTCTGAGTGAAAGTAAAAGGACTAGGAAGCAGAATACCTGGAAGTGGGAAAAAGTCTTGTATTTCTCCAGGGGAGGCATTTGAGACATATTTCAGATGGCTGATTCATATAATTTGAAGTTACAATTGTTTGTTCATTTTAAGCAAGTTACCTGCCCATGCACCCATGCACGTGCACACAAACACACACACGCTTTGCAGGATCTTTCAAGGTAAACAGCCAAATATGTCTTATAACAAATTCTTTCTTGTATATCAAAACCATTACTACCAATATAAATTCGCAGTTTCCAAAGAGAGTTAACTTTGCTTGGCCATCACATTTTCCGTAAACCCAAGGCTGTCCACACTGGTATTCTCTGCAATCAGGAAATGAGCAGATCTGAAAATGAGGTGACCTGCTATTTGGGCAACACACAGGCTGCTGGAATGTTCTTATCTTCCTGGCAAGTTCACTAGGGGAACATTTGACCATGGCCACTCCACAGCATAGTTGCTGTCACTCCAGCATAGTATGCATGGAAGAATCCAAGTGCACAACATGTTTGCCTGGAAACTTGCCCACAATTCATTACCAGAGAGTCCAGTCTATTTTATCTTAGCCAAATTAAGGTTTGAGAAGTATTCGTTTTGTGGTGAGTTCAAATTTCCTGTGTCTTTGACCCTTACTCCTCTCAGAGAACCAAAGTAGAAAAAGCTTAGCTGTTCATAAACATAGCATATAAATTAATCATGATTTGGGTCCTGAGGCTTTTTTTTTTTCAATAGTAAAGGTCAAGGCAAATGCCATGACACAGCCTGTCTTTCTATAATAAACATCTGCTTTCCTAAGAAAAGTTGCACTAACAAAATTTGTCCTGTAATAGTTTCTGTCATTTATTGACTGCTTATTATCTGTTAGACACTGCTGAGGTCTCACAAGATCGTTTCATTGACTCCTCATACCCCTAAAGATAAGCACTACTATGATCCTCATTTTACAAATGAAAAAACTGAGGCTGAGTGCTTAGATCATTTTTACACTATTCTTGATGGTGCCTAGGTTCAAAGTCTAATTCAGATAAGTCTAATTCAGAGTGTTTTTGCCTAATCACTGTGCTCAACCACTTCTCATTTAAAACAAATAAAAAATTATTGAAATGGAGAAAAAGAGTTTAGGAGTTAGAGAGTTTCTTTTATACAGTTTTATTACTTTTGCTGCTCATTATTAGTGCAAAATGAAAATAAATTATAGAACAGTTCACAACTACAAATGGTCGACAAAAGTAAACTCACACTGAGAAACCAATCACTCCTACAAGTAGCAGTGTGCTTCTTTGCTTTGGAAAACCAACTTTTCTTATTTAAGCGATGACAATTATACAGTGATTGTATCAGAACTCTAACGTTCTGCACAGTTAAAATTGTATGCCCTAATTGGTCGATGCCACTACATCTAGCTTGCATTCTGAAAATAAGCTATTGGAGAAATGCCTGTAAATCTAAGGTAGCTTTTTCAGCTATAAATAGGCCAGGAGATATATATATATATATATATATATATATATATATATATATATATTTTTTTTTTTTTTTTTTTTTTTTTTTTTTTTTGAGACAAAAGTATCGCTTTGTCACCCAGGCTAGAGTGCAGTGGCACCATCATAGCTCACTGCAGCTTTGAACTCCTGGGCTCAAGTGTTCCTCCCACCTCAGCCTCCCGAGTAGCTGGGACTACAGGTGCAAGCCACTAGTTCCAGCTAGTCAATTTTTTTTTTTTTTTTTTTTGTAGAGACAGGGTCTCACTGTGTTGCCCAAGCTGTTCTTGAACTCCTGGCCTCATACAATCCTCCCATATTGGCCACCTAAAGTGTTAGGATTACAGGCATAAGCTTCTGGGCTCAGCTACGTCAGATTTTTTAGGGAGCCCCATGTTTATTTCTTGCCACATCTGAATTTTTAAGTTTCACATCATATGGAACAAACCACTGAGCTCATTGTATTGGCTTTATTTTTTTTTTAACTAAATGTCTACAACCATCAGAGAACTGGGAGCATTGTGTCCTGGGAAAGAGCACAGCCATGTAGCCTTTTCCTTATGTCTCATGTCTCATACTGTGCTGGTAGACAGATGGATACTCAGTGTATTAGCAGATTTCTGCTGTAATAATTCTGTGTAGCAACAACCTCCTCCCAAACCTCAATAGCTAACAAAAAAAAAATTCAATTTAATGTTGATAGGGATATAGGCTGCCTGTGAATTGGCTTTGCTCAGCTGGGCTAAGCTAGACTTCAATCTGTGGTTTGGGTTTATGCCTGCTCCGTATGTCTTTATTCCAGGACTCAGGCTGAAAGAGTAATGGTTACCAGGAATATACGCCTTACTCAAAGGTAAAAAGTTTGAGATGTTTGACAGAAACTTGCTGTCTCTTAAAGTGTCTGCTCAGAATTGGTGCATTTTCATTTTACTTCTGCCTATATTCATTGGCCAAAAAACGTCACATAGCCAAGTCCAAGTAAGTAAGTAGGGGCAGGTATGTATACTCTGGTTACTATTGTGACAGGCACTAGAAAGTATATGGCAGAGGTTGTGAGCGTATAATCCTTTACAGAAAGGAATAAAGAGTTGAGAACAATGATTCAATATAATCACACTGAATATTTCCTACAGTATGTTGCTCATCCATTTTTTATAGGACCCATGATATTTTATTGCAATTGTACTTATAGAAATACATAATTCTTCAGCAGACTGTGACTAGGTTTTCACCCATTTCCAGCCCCAAGGACCAGGGCACTGCTTCTCACATTAGTAGATATTCAATAAATATCCAAAGAACGAATGTATGAATAAATACACTTATAAGGCAGCGATTATGAACAAACACAAATTATTTAATTCTCAAAATAAGATTATGCCAAGGCATCGTCTGTTGGAAAGTTGATAAATTACTGGTATAGAAAGTAGT